>NC_073385.1:2207500-2530000 GCF_028641065.1 Leucoraja erinaceus | reverse complement strand
CCTTTTGCTGGAAGACCTGTCCCTGATCTAAGCATGCAAAATAGAAATAAAATAACTTACACGTTACCATACTGTGAACTATTCTTTCAGGTTTCAGGTAAATGTAACAGGTTTACAGAACATTTTCACATCACATTTCACTCTCTCTTTTTCTTTATTGTAGAAAACAGATCAATAAATCACAAATCAAGTCTCTGCGGCTTTCTAACCTCTCTCCCACACCTAGTCCGCACAGTCTCTGTGGTGGGGCCCTCTCCGCTGGGTGATGCTGTCACTGGTGGAGCTGGGTCTGGTGGAGCTGGCTCTGGTGGAGCTGGCTCTTCTCCCACCGGTGGCTCATCAGCGTCGACTACCTCACTGTTGGTCTGCAGCGGCACCAAGTGCTGCCGGTTCCTCCTCAGTGTGCCCTGAGGCACCTGGACGATATAAGAGCGAGGTGCATTGTGTGTAGATAGCACTTTGCCCTGGACTCGTGCATCGGTGATCCACACATCCTCCCCAGGTATTAGTGGCTCCAGAGTTCTCGCTCCGTGCCTCTTGTCAAAGGATCTTGCGTCGTTCCACCTCTTCTCCCTTTCTTTGGCCCCCAGCGCGTTGTAGTCAGGCAAAACTGGATTCAGCAGGGTTGGAAGGGCAGGAACTGTAGTGCGTAGGCGGCGCCCCATCCACAGCTCGGCTGGGCTATAGCCGTTCCGTAGAGGGGTTGCTCTGTAGGCCAGCAATGCAAGATATGGGTCTGACGCCTTTGTTAGCAAGTTTTTCACGGTTTGTACAGCGCGTTCCGCCTCCCCATTGCTCTGAGGAAACCTGGGGCTGCTCGTGATGTGCATAAAGCCATACTCTGCTGCAAAGGATTTAAAGTGGCTACCTGAGAACTGGGGCCCATTGTCACTTTTAAGAAATTCACAAATTCCATGACGAGCAAATATGGATTTCAGGTGCACCACCACATCTGTGGACCTTGTGGGTGATAGTAGCGCAACTTCCACATATCTTGAGAAATAATCTACGACTAGCAGATAAGTCTTGTTTTTCAGCGTGAATAGGTCAGCTCCCAAGGTTTGCCAAGGCCTGTCTGGCATCTCCGTTGGCATCAGCGGCTCTTTGACGTTCCTTCGCTCTTGGATGCAGGTTCTACATTTCAGCACCATGTCATTCAGCTGGCTGCTGAGTCCTGGCCACCATACCGTCTGTTTGGCCCGGCCCCTGCACTTTGTCACCCCCAGGTGTCCTTCGTGTAGTCTCTGCAACACATCACCTTGTAAGGCTGATGGGATGACGAGCCTCGTGCCCCGCAGCAGCAGCCCATCGTGCACAGTCAGCACTGCTCTATCAGCCCAGTAATGTCTCAGCACTCCCTGCAGTTGGCTTTTGTCGGGCCAGCCGTCTGTGCAGTACTCCATCAGTGCAGAGCATGTGCTGTCTGCCTGCAGGTGCTCACGTAGGCTGCTCAGATAATCTCCACTGCCAGGAATGTTGCTGATGACAGAGTCTACATAGATGTTGGTGTCCTCTGATTCCAGGGTGATGTCGTCAACCCTGCACACAAGCTGAAGCCTTTCTATGGCAGGTCTTCCCAACAGTGCAGTGTGGAGGTCTTTTACTACATAAATGTCCTCTATGGCTGTCTTGTTGCCTCTGCGCAGTGTTTCTCTGGCTACGCCCAGGACAGAGAGTGCCTTGCCCCCTGGCCCAAACAATGGGCGTGTCGACACTGCCAGGCACTTCACATCATGCCCCCCTGTAATGTCATGGTACACCTCCGCTGGCATGGCGGTCACATCAGCACCAGTATCTATTTTAAAGCACACTTTTTGTTGTCTCACTTGTAGCTGCACCGTCCATGGGTCTTTTCCAGCATCCACGGATCCCAGGAAAAAGCTCTCTTCTTCCTCTGTAGTGACAGCATTGAGAGATTTTGCACTGTTTCTGCACACTTTGCCATAATGTCCCTTTTTGCCACAGTTGTGACACACAGCATCTTTAGCAGGGCATTCCAATTTTCCATGCGAGGGCATTTTTCCACATCTATAGCAGGCCTTTGAACCTGGCTGTGGCTGTGTATTAAATTTATTTTTGCCTGGTGTTTGTGCTTGTGGCTGAGGCTTTGAGGGAAATTTGGGTTTTCTGTAGCTTTTAGCATGCACAGCATCAACATTTGAGCACTTGCTAGCACCGCTATTTTCTCCTCTTAAGTCAGACCGCTGTCGTCTAACTTCTTCAGACTGCCTTGTCTTTGTTATAGCAGTTTCAAGGGTTAGGTCTCTGTCTAGCTGTAGCTTTTCGGACAATGAGACGTTTCTCAGCCCAACCACTAACCTGTCGCGGATCAGCTCGTTCTGTAACTGTCCATAGTTGCAGTGTTCGGCTAATCCGTATAGAGCAGTGATGAAGGAATCCACCGTTTCTCCTGGCAGTTGCACACGCTGATTGAACTTGGCTCTTTCATAGATTACATTCTTTTTAGGCACAAAAAATGCATCAAAGCCTGCCTTGACATCCGTGTACACCCTCCTCTCATCTGCAGTTAGCGTTAGCCCCTTTAGCACATCTTCTGCTTCATCGCCCATGCAATACACTAGCGTGTTCACCTGGTTTTCTGCCGACGTCGCGTTTAAATTGCTTGCAAGCCTGAAGCGGTCGAATCTCCTGATCCAACGCTCCCATTCTTGAGGCTTGGTAAAATCGAATGGCTCTGGAGGTTGTATTGTGAACGTAGCAGTTGGTGTGGGTTGCGCCATATCTGCCAGCTCGTCTCCTATTTCCCGCCAAAACGATACACCGTCCTCTTCTTCTTTAATTATTTTCTTGCTTACAAGTATCCCACTTCTGACACCATGTCGAGTTATGCTTGTAATAAGGCTCGTACCACGACGTAAACAGAGTATACCTTTAATCTGTACAATAACAACAGCAACTGCAACAGCCTCGTGTAAGCCCAGGCCTCTCTCTCCAACTGCCGACACCCTGAGTTCCAGACATAACCGGTCACTGGAGCCTGGCTTCTGGCAGGGTCCTAGTGCCCCTCTGCTCAGCCTTACTCTATTATTGCATAATACCACAACCTCATAGGACCTCCTAGGACCTCGTGTCGACCATGCTGCGAATTTGAGTCAAGGGCAAACTCTTCTAAACTCGCAGATTAGATCGCCGCAGTGGGACAGCCCCTTTCATTTACTTCTTCTTCAGGGCCGTCCAATTCTATGGGAACTATGTGTTGGAAGGATTTAAAAATCATGGGTCGTGACCCGAAATATCACCTATTCTTTTTCTCCATAGATGCTGCCTGACCCGCTGGGTTACTCCAGCTTGTTGTGTCTATCTATGGGATCTATGTCAGGAAATAAAAGCCCAGTACAAGGAGCAGAAGAAATGCACCGCCTCCTGTAGTTTAGTTTAGTTTATTGTCACCTGCACCAAGTTGCAGTGAAAAGTTTTTCTGTTACTGTGGAAAGATTATACATGTGCAAGGGGCACTTGTAAGGAGCATATCCATGGGTTCTCAAGAGGCTGATGAGGCCAATGTAGTAATAACAGATATAATCATCATAGAGTGATACATGTGCAAACAAGCCCTTCAGCCCAACTTGCCCACACCGGCCAACATCTCCCAGCTACACTAGTCCCACCTGCCAGCATTTGGTCCATATCCCTCCAAACCTGTCCTAACTGTGTATCTGTTCAAGAAGGAACTGCAGATGCTGGAAAATCAAAGGTACACAAAATTGCTGGAGAAACTCAGCGGGTGCTCCATAGATGCTCCATAGATGCTGCTGCACCCGCTGAGTTTCTCCAGCAATTTTGTGTACCTCCTAACTGTGTATCTGTCTAACTGCTTCTTAAATGTTGGGATAGTCTCTGCCTCAACTACCTCCTCTGGCAGCTTGTTCCACACACCCACCACTCTTTGTGTGAATCAGGGAAGGAGGTGCTTGATGGGAATGATAGATCAGAAGTTTTGGAGGTGTTGCACGTCTTCTGCTCCTTGCACGATGCTTGTATCTGTTTCCACTGGATCTCAAGCTTTCTTGGGCCACCCCAAATGCTCCTTCTATATTTTGTACCTTCATACAGCAGGACATGGGGGAAATGGTCCACTTTGTTTTCCCCAGGAGGCTTTGAGAACAGTCTTGAGTTGTCTCATTTGCTCCTTATCAATTCTTGTCACAATGGATCTCAGAATAGTGTCTGTTTCAGTAATCCATTGTTGGCCATGCAAACATTGTGGCCAGACTCTATGGGAGATGACTGACTGGGTACTGGGGATGCTCCCTGACCTGCTGAGCATTTCCAGCATGCAGTTTGAACCCAAAACATCGACTACACCTCTGCCCCCTTATAGATGCTGACTGACCAGCTGAGTTCTTCCAGCCTTTTGTTAGTTACTCCAGTATTTCCTCTTTGCTTTTTTGAATTTGGATATAACTGGGTTAGAAACACTCGCACTAATAAACCTGTTCACCAGTTAAAAGGTATGTTACTTCTGTTAATCATATTTGTTGCTCTCTCTGTTCATGTAGATGGTGCACGAGGCAGTGCTGGACATTGATGAGAAAGGAACAGATGCTGCAGCAGTTACAACTGGTGTTTTAATGCCAATGTCAAGGGCTCCACAGTTTAAGTTTGACCGGCCCTTCTTACTATTAATTGCTGACCACAACACTAAGAGCGTCCTGTTTGCAGGAAGGGTGATAAACCCCACTGTTTAATACAAGCAGACTCGGTGTATCCTCCGCCAAAATTGCAATTCAGTAAACCCTCGCAATAACGGACCTCCGTATAACAGATTTCTGTTGTAGCGGGCGGGCCGTGGCTTCCATTGCGCAGTCCGCCCACATCCGCCACTTACACAATGAGCTGGCCCCACGTGGCGCCCATCCAGTCACGGGAGTGGAGAGAGCGAGCAGCGGGAATGCGTTAGTACCGGGTCGGTCCCTAGCGCCCCACGTGTGGAGTCGGGGGCCCTGCGGCTCCCCAGCCTATGTATGCCCGTTTGTTTAAACCCCCCCTTCACCAATGCCGCGTTTCATCTCTCCCGGCCTTGAGTTAAAATTCTCTGCCCCCCTCTCTCAGTTACAGGGCAATAACCAACACCCTCCTTCCCTCCCCCCGTGGTCTGTTGTTGCGTGGGTTTACTGTATCTGTAAATTATAAACAATTATATTATTTCTGCTAATGTTTAAAAAAGCTCTGAGATTAACCGAATCTACCACTCTTCACTATTAGCCACTTGCTTTAACATGAAACAGACATTGTAATCCTCTAGGTGTTGTCTCCATCTTCTCCCTTCCCTACATCCACCTGGCTCTCTCTATCTTAGCTTTCCTCAGCTGTTTCCACCTATCACCCCACCTGCCTCTGGCTGGCTCCATCAGCTCATCACCCTTCACCTCTCCCCTTTCCACCGATGGCATATTAGCTGCTGTATCGCGGCTCCTCGTGGCCATCTTCCCTCTCCCCCCTCGGTCCAGATGCAGCTTCTGAACCTGAACCCTTCCCTCCCACCACTGATGCTGCTTAACCAGTTGAGTTTGTCCAGCCGTTTGTTTTCAACTCAGTATAAAGTGGTTTAAGTAATTTACATTAAAGTCGATAATGAACACAAACGATGAATGTGTCGTCTCTGATTATTTTGTTGATAACGTTCATTTTCTCGTTGAGTTCGAAGCATCAGAAAAAGGTAATTATGAATTCTAACAAGGCTGTTGCCTTGAGTCAGAAGAAGGGCCTCGACCCTAGAGATGACTCCAAAGATGCTGTCTGACCCGCTGAGTTACTCCAGCTTTTTGTGTCTATCTTCCATTTAAACAAAGTTAACACAGCAGTCCGAAGAAGGGACTCGACCCGAAATGCCACCTATTCTTTTTTTCTCCAGAGCTGCTTTCTGACCCGCTGGGTACTCCAGCTTTTTGCATCTATCTACATCAGTATATCGGGCAGACACACAGGGAGAGATGCCTTGGAGACTCTGTCAGTAGAATCTCCCGGAGAATCTCTGAACTCAGAGTACATTGTGTTTTGTACTCTTTGAGCGCAAAGATAATTGCAGGTGATTAAATGTAATTTAAATTAAATAAATTAAATTAAATGGCATAGTTTAATTCAATATTTTGAGTGTTGACAATGATTCCATAGATTTACCCATTCACAATGGGAGAATATTATGATCAGCAGGAGCCGCTCGGAATATTCAAATACCTTTGTGTAGGAAGGAACTGCGGATGCTGGTTAAATATACTGAAGATTGGCACAAAATGATGGAATAATTCAGCGGGTCAGGCAGAATCTCTGGCGAAAAGGAATAGGTGACATAGAGATACCTTAGTTGGGAATCTAGACAGGCAAACAGCCGTCTTTCAGTCTGAAGAAGGGTTTCGGCCCGAAACGTCGCCTATTTCCTTCGCTCCATAGATGCTGCTGCACCCGCTGAGTTTCTCCAGCATTTTTGCGTACCAGCCATCTTTCACGTGGAATGGCTCTCTGGATAAAAATAACAACTCAAATATTGATTGAGAGAACTAAAGGGCCTGTCCCACGAGCATGCGACTCCATGCGGCAAGCGCGACCTAACATGGCGCTACTTCGATCACCGGAGCCGTATGGAGTTGTGCGGAGCTGGTCCCAACATCGCGCGGGGCTCCGGAAAACTGACCGTGTTCAAAATTCCGCGCGGCAACGGCCTGCCGGCCCGCAACCGCCTCGACGCCGTATGCTCTGTCTCGACGGGCGTGCGCAGCGTCTCGTCGCCAGTACATCATGCGCGAATTTCCCGCGGACTTCGCGCGAACCTCCCACGTCACTCACTCGACCTCCGCGTGGCCCCCGCTTCCGGTTCGGTCGCGCTTGCCGCATGCAGGTCGCCTGCTCGTGGAACCAGCCCATAATATGCCCACGATACAGTTTTAATGTCACAAAATAATTTATTTAGCCGAAAATCTCTGATACCTGATTTGATGGAAGCCAATTAACAGAGCTCTGCTGTATGTATAAACAGTAGAAACATGGGGCCCAGTCCTAAATGTCACCCATCCACGTTCCCCAGACCTGACCCATTCTGTTACATCCTCCGTTACTTGTCTGTTTGGTTCCATACATTCAAAAGCCGTTTGATGGTCGTGTCAGTTTCCAACCTGTATCATCAAAGTGGCCTCCCACTTCATCCAGTAGCCTTCCTTCTTCACAAATGTTGATATTTATACCTTTGCTGCCCTTTCAAAACTGATTACTGCTTGTAGGGAGGGGCTACTTCTGAAATTGGCACAAAGTGCTGGCAAACTCAGTGGGACCGGCAGCATCTCTGGATAGAAGAAATGGGTGATGTTTCAGGTCGAGGCTGAAGAAGGATCTCGACCCGAAATGTCACCTATTCCTTCTATCCAGAGATGCTGCCGGTCCCGCTGAGTCATTCCAGCATTTAGTGTCTATCTTCGGTGTAAACCGGCATCTGCAGTTCCTTCCTACTCACTTCTGAAATCGTTTGAAGGCAAGTTGTCCTTTGTATTCAGGAATGCTACCCCATAACTCCTGGCTATTCCCGCATCATCCCTAATGATTCCTAATACCCGTCACATTTTATGCATCTCCCAAGAGAGTAAAGAGGTAATTCTGAATTCCAACAAGGCAACATCCTTCCATGTTGGTAGACACAAAAAGCTGGAGTAACCCAGCGGATCAGGGGAACGGGAATGGAGTACTGAGTTCAGTCATGATCATATTGAATGGCGGTGTTGGCTCGAAGGGCTGAATGGCCTACTCCTGCTCCTATTTTCTATGTTTGTAAAGTGGTTTGGTGTCGGATAAATTAGGTTCATGGCCCCATGTGCTCAAGTCTCAATGTGCCTGGATTTGGATTTAGCTGATTTCTGGGGACAAATTATTCCAGCAAACCATCCCAAGAGCTTGGTCCCAAATGGACCATGTGCTACTATGACCAATCTTTTCCCCTCCAATTCTCTCATCACCAGCTATCCGCAGCTATTTGAGAGGAAATGCACACTTGGCTAGTAATATCCCATCCTAGCATATGAGGCATATGAGGATCAGGCAGTCTGAAGAAGGGTCTCAACCTGAAACATCACATATTTTTCTCCAGACATGCTGCCTGATCCAGCATTTTGTATCTATCCAAGATGTTATAGGCCAAGCTTGGTCTGGCTCATCAGGGGGTCTTATTCAAATTAATTGACAGGGACTACCATGGACAATTGGACCAGACCAGACCTCTTTGCTACATTACAGAGACAACAGGCCTAAATGTGTAGGAAGGAACTGTAGATGCTGGTTTACACCAAAGGTAGATATAAAATGCAGGAGTAACTCAGCGGGACAGGTATTATCTTCTCATAGACGGAATGGGTGCCATTTCGGGTTGAGACCCTTCTTCAGACTGAGAGTCAAGGGAGAGGGAACTAAGAGATATGAGAGGGTATTCAGATCTTCCACATCTCATTTCCCTTTGGTAAAGTAAAACTCCTGGTGAAGTCACTCAGTGGGACAGGCAGCATCTCTGGATAGAAGGAATGGGTGATATCTCGGGTCGAGACTCTTCATCAGACTGAGAGTCAGGGATGATGGAAGAGAGAGATGTGGCAGATATGGATTTCCATGGAATAGAGAGAGTACAGAGGAGATTTACTAGAATGTTGCCTGGGTTTCAAAAACTAAGTTACAGAGATAGGTTGAATAAGTTAGGTCTTTATTCTCTGGAGCGCAGAAGGTTAAGGGGGGACTTGATAGAGGTCTTTAAAATGATGAGAGGGATAGACAGAGTTGATGTGGACAAGTTTTTCCCTTTGAGAATAGGGAAGATTCAAACAAGAGGACATTACTTCAGAATTAAGGGACAGGGGTAACATGAGGGGGAACTTCTTTACTCAGAGAATGGTAGCGGTGTGGAATGAGCTTCCAGTGGAAGTGGTGGAGGCAGGTTCGTTGGTATCATTTAAAAATAAATTGGATAGGCATATGGATGAGAAGGGAATGGAGGGTTATGGTATGAGTGCAGGCAGGTGGGACTAAGGGGAAAAAAAGTTGTTCGGCACGGACTTGTAGGGCCGAGATGTCCTGTTTCCGTGCTGTAATTGTTATATGGTTATATGGTTATATGGTTATATGGATAGTGTTAGTGTACGGGGTGATCGCTGGTCAGTGTGGACTCAGTGGCCCATAGGGCATTATTGGGGATGCTACTGAATATTTCTCTCCATTCGAGGAATAATTGTTTGCTTCTTCTCTCCACCTTCTCCACAACCAGTTTCAAAACCTTGCTGCCACCAATGCAGGTGTTTTATACATTCTTCCGTGCCTTAGTTAGTATTTATTCCTTCTTTATTATTACCAACACCAATTAAATGGTCTTTATCACAATACATTTTGTTGGGCTTGCTGAACATATATTGGATGTGCTTTTTACATTACAATAGTTTTGAAATCCTGCAAGATGCTAAATAAATCAAAGTATTTCTCCCTTTCCGGCTATGGCTGTTTTTAACCAGCATTGCCCTTGTCCAAGCAGCAAAAGACACTGTTACTATGGTCAGAATTTAGAACTGAAACAAAGGAGACATCAATTTAATCTCACAGTTATCTCAAGGTTAAATAGCTTCATAGTGATAAGTTATTAACTATTTTCTGACTCAACAGAAAAATTCAGCCATGTAGACTTGTTTGATTAAGTCACAGTACAGCTTTGTGTTGCCATTATTGTTTTAAACTTTTCTCAAATAACTCTTACCAATTTCTATAGAATAGAATCTATACCATGGAATTGTATCAGGGTGTATCAGGTAGTTTTAGGAGATTTAGCACATGGCGCAGTGATCGAGTCGCTGCCTTACAGCGCCAGGGACCCGGGTTCGAACCTGACGACGGATACCGTCTGTAAGGAGTTTGTACTTTCTCCCCGTGACCCGTGTGGGTTTTCTCTGAGATCTTCGGTTTCCTCCCACACTCCAGAGATGTACAGCTTTGTTGGTCTGAAGAAGGGTTTCGGCCCAAAACGTCGCCTATTTCCTTTGCTCCACAGATGCTGCTGCACCCGCTGAGTTTATCCAGCATTATTGTGTACCTACAGCTTTGTAGGTTAATTGGCTTAGTATAAATGTAAATTGCCCCTAGTGTGTATAGGATAGTATTAATGTGCAGGGATCACTGGTCGTCGGGGACTCGGTGGGCCGAAGGGCCAGTTTCCGCACTGTATTTCTTTATAATTGCATCAGTGTGCTGGGACCAGGAAAGATCTTCGGAAATATGCACGCCCAGGAATTTGAAGCTCTTGACCCTTTCCACCATCATCCCGTTGATATGAACGGGATTGTGGGTCCCTATCCTAACCCTTCCAAAGTCCACAATCAGTTCCCTGGTTTTTGCTGTTGTTGAGAGCCAGGTTGTTGTGCTGGCACCATTTGGTCAGTCGATCGATTTCGGCATTCTATACTCTGACTCATCACCATCTGTGATTCATCTCACAACAGTGGTGTCATCGGTGAACTTGATGATGGAGTTCACACTATGTCCGGCTGTGCAGTCATAAGTATTGAGTATAGTGAGTATCACCTGTCACGATCTCCACCCTTCCCTTCCCCACCTGACTTTATCTTTTGTTCAACCCCTCTTTGCCTGGATCTCAGTTCTTGCATACGCCCCCCCCCCCCCCCCCCCCCCCCCCCCCCCCCCCCCCACCTCACCCCTCCCCCTCACCTCTTTATACAACTATCATCCCTCTACTTTATCAGTCCAGATGAAGGGTCTCGACCCAACATGTCAACGGACCATCTCAACATCCACGGATGCTGTCCGATCCACTGCTTCCCTGAAAGTTGTTAGTTTTATTTTGCGTTAACTAAGTGAATGTTTCAGTAATATGTCTTTACCTGCAGTAATTTCCCTGAATAAGCATTGTATACTGAAAACATCCAGCACAGAAACTGAGAAAGCTGCTGAATTTTCACATTTTAACTAAAATGTTTTATATTGGATCAGCAATCCAAAGGCCACATCAAAGACCACAGGGCATCATAGAGGCACAGTGGTAGAGTCTGAAGAAGGGTTTCGGCCTGAAACGTCGCCTATTTCCTTCACTCCATAGATGCTGCTGCACCCGCTGAGTTTCTCCAGCAATTTTGTGTACCTTTAATCTTCCAGCATCTGCAGTTCCTTCTTGAACACATTGGTAGAATCGTTGCCTTACAGCATGTGTGACCCAGTGTTTGATCCTGACTGCTAGGGCTGCCTCAGGTACGGAGTTTCCACATTCTCCCTCTGACTGCAGGGGCTTCTCCACACATTCCAAAGACATGCTGGATTGTAGGCAGGTTACTTTGGCGTCTCTAAATTGTAGCAATTGGGTAAGATGGAACTAGTGCACAGGTAATCACTGGTCAGCATGGATGTGGTGGGTCAAAGGGCCTGAGTCCACGCTGTATCTCTCAACTAAACTAAACCTTTCAGATCCCTTATAGCGAACAATTACTTTTTTCTAGTTATTCCCACTTACTGCATATTTGAATGATTTCTCTAACTTCAAGTAATCCTGACCAAAGATCCAATACAGGGCTCGAAATTAGTGGTTGCCCGGGTGCCAATGGCCACCCAAAGTGCCGCCGGACAACCTAAATGCCCAGTCATTTTGCCCGGCTTGGCACTGCAGATACTGGTTTATACCGGAAATAGACACAAACACTGGAGTAACTGCGGGTTAGGCAGCATCTCTGAAGAAAAGGAACGCGACGTTTCGTTTCGGCGGCGGCAACAGCTGTAGTACGGGGCAAAGATACTAGGTGCGGGGTGACGGAGGGTCGGAGCGAATGAAGGGCCCCGTACTGCAGCAGCAGCAACGGCTCCACCTCCTCCCGCACCCCACCCGCCCTGATAGCGGCCGCTGTTAACCACTCCGCCAACGGCGATAACCGCTTTCAAAACAAACCCTCCCGCACGCCGAGACCAGAGGAGGGAGGAAGGGGGAGGCCCCATACTGCCGTCTGAAGCACCTGTACCGCTCGGCCCCGCACCTTCCTGTTGGCTAGCTGAGCCAAACCAGACCATGATGGAGAAGGTGAGGACAGGCTCTACGATGGCCGTGTAGAATTGGACCATCATTGCCTGTGGCAGATTGAGTTTTCTCAGCTGCCGCAGGAAGTACATCCTCTGTTGGGCCTTTTTGACTGTGGAGTCGATGGTGGTCTCCCATTTAACATTAATTAGTGTTGTTTCGTAGTGTTCCCAGAAATATCATTATACCCGGCACCCTTGCCCCTCATGTGACCCCCTGGGGTGATATCCCTTCCCTTGTTTGAGGGGTGTGTCCAGCACACCCCACAATGTCTAGCAGCGGATGAAACCTAGACTGTGGTCCTCTCCCACAGAGCCTTGCGTTGGCTTAAACGGAGGTCCTCATTATTATTGCCTATCTATGGATCAAACAGATCACTAAAAGTAGAGTGATGATTAGTTCCAGAGGGCAGCAGGAGGCCGGGACACTCCCAGCATGCAGGCCCGACTCTCTGGCGGGACCAGGAACTTTCCCGAACGCTCGTCCATCCGAAGGCTCCAGGTCAGTGGGACCTTGCCTGACATGCATGCGGTTGGTGGGATCTTGCCCGAAGGCTCATTGGACAGTGTAACCGGGAGGAGGGAGCTGGAGAGAGCTGGCATGAGGAGCAAGGACCAGTAGGAGGGTGGAGAGGGCAATGCCTCTGCGACTTCAGTTAGGATGCAGGAGGTCACCCTGTGTCGCAACGAAGGCCGGACGAGGAGAGGAGAGGGACATCGGCTCACGGGAACTGCTCCAGTAAAATGAGCGTACAGGTCAACCGGAGTTTGGACTTTGCAAAATGGCACCAATAATGGCAGCGCCCACATGTGTAATATATGCAAAAATAATTTCACTGTGCAGTTGTTTATGTGACAAAGAAAGACTATTGACTATTGACCTTGATGGGCAGCGACGGGTTGGGCGGAATTTTTTTAATTCAATTTCAATTTTATTTTTAATATGTTTTATTATTATTTATTATTTATTTTTTACATTTTTTTTCTTTTTTTTTAAATTATTTAAAAAAAAAAATTTTTATGATACTGCCTGTAAGGGAAATTCATTTCGTTGTCTCAAATTGAGACAATGACAATACATTTGAATACAATACAACAATACAATACAAGGGCCTGTTTCCGTGCAATATAATTCTAAGGCTATGACAAATGTATCAATAACTGGAGGGCGTTGAGCCAAACATTTTTTTTTAAGTAAAAAAATGCAGAGTGTGCAGTTAGAGCCAAAGAGAAAGGGAACATTCTTTCTAAACTCATCCCATTGGTCTAATTTGTACTTCATAGTCAACCTACTGAGCTATTTATCAGCGACTTGTGCACTACAGTGTGGGACAGGAAACCTTTGTGTCGAGATCTGACAGGTACTAAACTCTAAACTCCGAGGTGTCACTTTTGAAAAGTGGATTATTTCATTCTGTTTCTGTGATTTTTGTTATTGCATGAAGGAAATTGCAAAAATAATCAAGCTGTTAATCGAGGAAGTTAAATGCTGTGTTACTCATTGAATGACATTGATAGACACAAATGGTTGGAGTAACTCAGCAGGTCAGGCAGCATCGACACAAAGTGCTGGAGTGTTGCCTGACCTGCTGAATTACTCCAACACCTTGTGCCTATATTTGGTATAAAGCAGCATCTGCAGTTCTTTGTCTCGACTTGACTATGACACTGCTGCCAGGACTTCTGTAGTAATGTGAAAGACTGAAAGGAAATTGATATGGAAGGGTCCGACTAGAATTATATGAAGAGATATTATTTTCAGGCAGTGTTTGTGGAACTGCAGTCAATTCTCTGTCAACTTGAAAATTCTGCTGATGTTTCTTCAAAAAACTATTATTTGTTATGCAAGGACAAATCAAAATAGGAAGTACATGGTAAATGGTAGGGAATTGAAGAATGTAGGTGAACAGAGGGATCTGGGAATAACTGTGCACAGTTCCCTGAAAGTGGAATCTCATGTAGATAGGGTGGTAAAGAAAGCTTTTGGTGTGCTGGTCTTTATAAATCAGAGCATTGAGTATAGAAGTTGGGATGTAATGTTAAAATTGTACAAGGCATTGGTGAGGCCAATTCTGGAGTATGGTGTACAATTTTGGTCGCCTAATTATAGGAAGAATGTCAACAAAATAGAGAGAGTACAGAGGAGATTTACTAGAATGTTGCCTGGGTTTCAGCAACTAAGTTACAGAGAAAGGTTGAACAAGTTAGGGCTTTATTCTTTGGAGCGCAGATGGTTAAGGGGGGACTTGATAGAGGTTTTTAAAATGATGAGAGGGATAGACAGAGTTGACTTGGAAAAGCTTTTCCCACTGAGAGTAGGGAAGATTCAAACAAGGGGACATGACTTGAGAATGAAGGGACTGAAATTTAGGGGTAACATGAGGGGGAACTTCTTTACTCAGAGAGTGGTAGCTGTGTGGAATGAGCTTCCAGTGAAGGTGGTGGAGGCAGGTTCGTTTTTATCATTTAAAAATAAATTGGATAGTTATATGGACGGGAAGGGAATGGAGGGTTATGGTCTGAGCGCAGGTATATGGGACTAGGGGAGAATATGTGTTCGGCACAAAAAACTGGAGTAACTCAGCGGGACAGGCAGCGCCTCTGTGGAGAAGCACTGTGTGACGTTTTGGGTCGAGGCGTCTGAAGAAGGGTCTCGACCCGAAACGTCATCCATTCCTTCTCTCCAGAGATGCTGCCTGTCCCGCTGAGTTACTCCAGCTTTTTGCGTCTATCTTCGGTTTAAACCAGCATCTGCAGTTCCTTCCTACTAATATATTCCTTCACAGAGTATGGTTGTTGGTGGCGATGCCAGCATTTTTTGTCCCTCACTAATTCCTTCTGAGGAGGCAATTGAGAGTCAGTCCCATCTGTGCACCTGTACTCCCATCGGGTAAGAACGGCAGATTCACTTCCCTGAAGCTCATCAGTGAATGGAGGTGCTTTAACAACAATTCAATTACTGAGACCAGCTGTAATTTAACAGTCTAACTTTAAATAACCAGGCTGCCAGTGTGGGATACAAAAAGTCTCTGGGGGGTGGTACAGCGGTAGAGTTGCTGCCTTACAGCGCCAGAGACCCAGGTATGATTCTGACTATGGGTGCTGTCTGTATGGAGTTTGCATGTTCTCCATGTGACCGCTTGGGTTTCATCTGGGTCTCCTTCCACATTCCAAAGACCTGTGGGTTTGTAAGTTAATTGTCCCTAGTGTGTAGCATTGAACTAGTGTATGGGTGAACATTGGTTGGCACGGCTCGGCTGGCCAAAGGGCCTGTTTCCACGCTAGATCTCTAAACTAAACTAAAATCAATGGTTACTAGTCCTATCACTGAATTAATACTCTTCAGGTACTTTCAGACTTTAGAAACTAGACTTGCCACAGGGTAAGTCCATGTTCATTTCATGTCCAACGGTGATTTAACAGCAAGGTAAGATGTAAACTGCTTCAGTGGTTCTCTCTGTCAGGGCAACTTAATGATTACAAATTAGATTTTTGTTTCTTTAGATTCCTGTGACTGGGTATTTCAAATAATTGCAAGTATATTTATTTTGCCAACCTTGTCTTTTCTTCTCGTTCCTTCACTTTGCAATTCTCAACCATGTGTTAGTGGTCTGCATCTGATTTTGAAGCATAAGAACAGGACGCAGTTATTTCCCAGAGGGTGAGGCAGCATCAAGGGAAAGAGTCTCGACCCGAAACGTCGCCAATTCCTTCTCTCTATAGACGCTGCCTCACCCGCTGAGTCTCTCCAGCATTTTGATTTTACCAGCATCTGCAGTTATTTCCCATTCTGTTAATCAATATGATTATGCCTGTTCTCCTGGTTTTGGTTTATTATTGTCATGTGTACTGAGATACGGTGGAAAAACCTGTGTGCTATCCAGGCCAATCATACCATGCATGAATACAACAGATAGTGTAGTGCAGTGACAAACAAAGTGAAAATGTTTAATTAAAGTGCAAGTGCCACCATAATGTAGGTTGGTAGATCAGGAATAAACCTTCATTTATTCGGGGACTGTTCAAGTTTCTAATTACAGTGGGGAAAAGGCTGTTCTTGAAACTGGTGGCAAATGCTTTCTATCTTTTGTATCTGCTGCCTAACAAGAGATAGGAGAGGAGGGAATGACTGGAGGGTGAGCAATGATTGATTATGTCAGCAGCTTTCCTGAGGCAGTATAAAGTGTACAGGGAGTTGACGGAGTGGGGCGTGGAGACTGGTTTGCGTGATGGACTGGGCTGTCGTTGATCGGATGGTTCAGTTGTCTGATCACAACTGTGAAAAAACTGTCCCTGAACCTGGAGGTGTGCGACTTCATACAACTATGCCTCTTGCCTGATGTGAGAGGGGAGAAGAGTAAAGTGGCCAGGGTGCGTCTTGTCCTTGAACAGATTCTTCAACACGCCAAGTCTCTGCTGAACTTGATGCCCTGAACTAATCCCATCTACCTGCACATGGTCTATATCCCTCCAGCTCCTGCCTGTTACATTTCTATCACCACCCTGCCAGTGTGTTCCAAGCACCTACCTCTGTGTGTGTGTGTGTGTGTAAAAAAGACACTTGCCTCACAAATCTCCTACACATTTTCCTCCTCTCACTGTAAATCTGTGCCTTCTAGTCTTTGACATTTCCACCCTATGGATAAAAAAACTCCATCTACACTAAGAATGTTATATACTTCTATCAGGACAACCCCTCCCTCACAAACACAGCTGAGAAAACAATTTAAAGTTTTTCCAACCTCTCCTTGTTACTAATAGTTTCCATCAACATGCAACATCCTGGTAAATCTCTTCTGTGCCATTTTCACAATCTCAATATGTTTCCTCTAATATGGTGACCAAAACAGTACCTAATACTGCAACTGTGGCCTCAACAGAGTTTTATGCAGTGGCTATACGTTTATGTGTCGGAAGTAATTGCAGATGCTGGTTTATATCAAATATAGACACAAAATGCTGGAGGAATTCAGCTGGACAAACTGAATGGGAGCCATTCTTTCTATCCAGAGATGCTGCTTGGCCCTCTGAGTTACTCCAGCATTTTGTGTTTAGCAACTTCTATACTTAGTGTACTGACCGATGAAGGCAAGGGTGCCTTCTATACCACCCTGTCTGCTTGTGTTGCCACTTTCAGGGAGCTATGGAATTGCACCCCAAGATGCCTCTATTTATCAGTGCACCTGTGGATCACAACATAACACTCTCATGTTGGCCAAATAACACTGCTTGACTTCTAACTCCTTGCAATTATGTCCATTGAATAGAAAGGCCAGTGTGACAATGTCATTTTACTTTGATTTGCAAATCAACAAATTAAAGATGTTGGTAATCAGGAGCTGCCACCTGACCTGCAGAGTTTCCTGCATTTTCTGCTTTTAACCATATAACCCAATTACAGCACGGAAACAGGCCATCTCGACCCTTCTAGTCCGTGCCGAACACATAATCTCCCCTAGTCCCATATACCTGCGCTCAGACCATAACCCTCCATTCCCTTCCCATCCATATAACTATCCAATTTATTTTTAAATGATAAAAACGAACCTGCCTCCACCACATTCACTGGAAGCTCATTCCACACAGCTACCACTCTCTGAGTAAAGAAGTTCCCCCTCATGTTACCCCTAAACTTCAGTCCCTTAATTGTCAGTCCCCTAATCTTCCCTACTCTCAGGGGAAAAGCTTTTCCATGTCTGTCTAATCTGCGCTCCAAAGAATAAAGCCCTTTTGTTTTAGTTATTTCCGTTACCTGACCATGATCTATCTTGATGGGACATTTCCATGTTGAATCTGTCCAAGGGGTCCAGGACAAGGGGTCACAGTTTAAGGATAAAGGGGAAATCTTTTAGGACCGAGATGAGGAAAACCTTTTTCACACAGAGAGTGGTGAATCTCTGGAACTCTCTGCCGCAGAGGGTAGTTGAGGCCAGTTCATTGGCTATATTTAAGAGTGAGTTAGATGTGGCCCTTGTGGCTAAAGGGATCAGGGGGTATGGAGAGAAGGCAGGAACGGGATACTGAGTTGGATGATCAGCCATGATCATATTGAATGGCGGTGCAGGCTCGAAGGGCCGAATGGCCTCTACTCCTGCACCTATTTTATATGTTCCTATGTTTCTGTGTTGTATCCAGCCTTTTACCTCTTGCCTTATGGCCATAGGGTTGTAAAGAGACACTATATCCCACCAGATCCAAGACAACCATCACACACCCATTGTTACATTATTCCTCTAAGAGCGGCACGGTGGCTCAGCAGTAGAGTCGTTGCCTTACAGCGATTGCAGTGCCAGAGACCCGGGTTTGATCCCGATTATAGATGCTGTCTGTACGGAGTGTGTACGTTCTCCCCGTGACCATGTGGGTTTTATCCGAGATCTTCGGTTTCCTCCCACACTCCAAAGACGCACAGGTTTGTAGGTTAATTGGCCTGGTATAAGTGCAAATTGTCCCTAGTGTGTGTAGGATAGTGTTAATGTGCAGTGATTGTCGGTCGGTGTGGAGTCAGTGGCCGGAGGGCCTGTTTCTGCATTGTATCTCTGACCTAAACAACTAAACTAAACCAAATTCTCTTAACCCGTATATTCTCCCTCACATTCTCATCATCATCTCTCCCTGCACCAAGATTCTACCACTCAACCAGACACTCGGGGCGATTTACAAAGGCCAAAGAACCGATCAACATGGGCAATTTTGGGATGTGGGAAGAAACTTGAGCAGTTAGAAAAAATCCACGTGGTCCTTCCACGCAGACTGTACCTGAGTTCAGGATTGAAATAGGTTCATGCTAAGTGGCACAGAAGGTCTAGTAGTTGCGTCACATGTGCCAAGAAATGCAACCATGATCATCGGCAGTAAATGAACTTCACAACAGTACTAGTATATGGCCTTCAAATTCATTCCATTGACTTCCAGTCTTCTAACATTTCAGTTCAGTTTAGTTTATTCCGCCTGGGCAGTCTGCATCCTGATGGCATTAACGTTGAATTCTCCCAATTTTGCTAGCCCTTGCTGTCTCCTCCCCCTTCCTTAACCCTCGAGCTGTCTCCTCCCATCCCCCCCGCCCTCGGGCTCCTCCTCCTCCCTTTTTCCTTCCTTCTCCCCCCCACCCCCCATCAGTCTGAAGAAGGGTTTCGGCCCGAAACGTTGCCTATTTCCTTTGCTCTATAGATGCTGCTGCACCCGCTGAGTTTCTGCAGCAATTTTGTGTACCTTCGATCTTCCAGCATCTGCAGTTCCTTCTTGAACAGTTTAGTTTATTGTCACGTGTACCAAGGTAGAGTGAAAAGCTATAAAGCTATCTTCAAGTCCTTCAGAAGAAAAGACAGGGAGAGATGTGCTGAGAGTGTGGTCCATTAAGCTTACAGGCTCCTGGTCTTCATAGAGACATTGAGTATAAAAGCAAAGATTGGACTCCTGGTAAACACTAGTCACATCACAATCACTGAAACCATCCCTGTGCTGCAGTTAGAATGTGAACAGGATACAGAGAAGATGTACTGGAGTGGTTCTGGAGAAAATACTTTTTTCCTCTCAGATTAGATGGGGTTAGAAGCTTGAGAGAGATTTGATGAAGATGTGCAAGATATGTAGCGACACAGGTCACTAGGGACTAACTGCTACTATTAGAAAATGGTTAAAGGACCAGGTGACAGGCTCGAAGGGCCGAATGGCCTACTCCTGCACCTAATTTCTAAATTTCTATGTGACACAGATTAACACAATGAGCAAAAGATACAGCAAGGGGTAAGGAAAAACATTTTTAGGCAGTTTGTGCTTATAATCTGTAATTCATTGCCTTTAAGGGGAGGGGGGAGATTGCTTGGTTTTCAAGGGGCAATTGAAGGTTTACGTTGTAGAGAAAATAGTTAGCCGCACCGTGTACAAATGGGAGTGGACCACTCTACAACGAACCTTCATGTACTTTATGGGCCATAATGCGATCCTTCTGCACTGTAATCATTCTTGAATTGTACATCTGATAGTGAACCCATGTACTATCTAAGAACAATTATCCACTTTTAAGCAGACATTGGCATGAGACTTTTTAATATGTATAGATATACATCTCAAGAAGGGTCTCGACCCAAAATGTCACCTATTCTTTTTCTCCAGAGATGCTGCCTGACTCGCTGAGTTACTCCAGTATGTTGTGTCTATGTTCAATATAGAAACATAGAAACATAGAAATTAGGTGCAGGAGTAGGCCATTCGGCCCTTCGAGCCTGCACCGCCATTCAATATGATCATGGCTGATCATCCAACTCAGTATCCCGTACCTGCCTTCTCTCCATACCCCCTGATCCCCTTAGCCACAAGGGCCACATCTAACTCCCTCTTAAATATAGCCAATGAACTGGCCTCAACTACCCTCTGTGGCAGAGAGTTCCAAAGATTCACCACTGTCTGTGTGAAAAAAGTTCTCCTCATCTCGGTTTTAAAGGATTTCCCCCTTATCCTTAAGCTGTGACCCCTGTCCTGGACTTCCCCAACATCGGGAACAATCTTCCTGCATCTAGCCTGTCCAACCCCTTAAGAATTTTGTAAGTAAATATACTTCTCAACCTTGGTAGATGTGGTGCATCTAGAATAGAAAGCGGTTATAAGTCTTCAGATTCACTAACAAACTGAATTGTGTATCCACACCTTTTAGTCTACAAATGAATACCCACAATGAACCGTGCAAATCGACAATAAAACTTGAATGGTATCCGGAATTTTATGATTTACAATTTATTTGACATCAACATGACTGTTTTTCTTCATGCAAAATGCAATACCTGAAGCTGATGTTACAAGATCCTTCCAGGGATATTTGCCTGGACACAGGGAGGTATTTGCAGCTCAGGTATATTGTTTAAACAAAGATAGCTGATGAACCAAAGGTCAAGCTACTGATTAATGTGTAACTCATGTGGCAACTGCTACAGTATAAATTGCCATTGGAGAGCCCGAGTTTGATCTAGTTGGGTTGCCATATGCGAGCAGGTTTCTTCATTTTAGGTAGGACCCTGAAATTCTGAGCAGACTCTTAATATGAAATGCTTAGTATATGTAAATCAATTTGTTTTAAGACCTAAGGAACAACATCCGATCCTCTTCAGAACTTAGCAAGTTTGTGATTGTAAGAAGGTTTCATCATTGGGCTTTGGAGAGAATCTAAAATGAAGGTTGGTCAGAATTTAAAAATAATCTCAAACAATACATTGCAAGTTTGTTTTGTTTTACCTTGCAGGTTCAAAATGGAGAAGCTGATTGCTTTTGTTCTGCTGTTGGTCACTGTGCCCTACAGTGGATTAGTCACTGGGGAATCTTCATCATCCAACGTACGTGATCCAAATACGCATTTGGCCATGATGAAATCTGCAGATGCAAATGTAAATTTTGCAATGAAGCTCTTCAGACAGATTGCCAATCAACCGGGAACAGCGACCAAGAATATTTTCTTCTCTCCTCTAAGCATCGCTGCTGCCCTAAGCATGTTGGCTTTGGGTGCCAGGCAGAACACTCTAACTGAGTTTATGCAGGTCCTTGGGTACAGCAAGATGGAAAGGAACGGAGAGTCAGCAGTCAGGGAGTTGTTCCAATATCTTCTGGAAGATCTAACCAGTGGAAATAGTACACTAAAAATGGGGAACTCCCTGCATATTCAGCAGGGTCTAAATGTGAAAAGAATGTTCCTTCAAGAAAGCAAGCAATTTTATAATGCAGATACATTGAATATTAATTTCCGAGAACCACAGAATGCAAAGGAACAGATTAACACCTATGTGAAAAATAAAACAAGTGGCAAAATTCCAGAATTTGTTAAAGAGTCCCTTCCTAGAGACACAGTGATGCTGCTTCTCAACTATGTCTTGTTCAAAGGTAAGTGAACCTTTTTAATGTTAAAGACACATCATTTAATGGATGTGGAGAAGCTGCTTCCATTAGGACTGGAGGTCACAGCCTCAGAATGAAAGGGCATTATTTTAAGAAGAAGTTGGGGGGAATTTCTTTAGCCAGAGGGGAGGTGAATCTGTGGAATTATTTGCCACAGAAGGCTGTGGAGGCCAAGTCAGTGGACATCTTTAAGGCAGAGATAGATAGATTCTTGGTTACACAAAAAAGCTGGAGAAACTCAGCGGGTGCAGCAGCATCTATGGAGCGAAGGAAATAGGCAACGTTTCGGGCCGAAACCCTTCTTCAGACTGTTCATACCGTCTCATTCCCGTCTGAAGAAGGGTATCGGCCCGAAACGTTGCCTATTTCCTTCGCTCCATAGATGCTGCTGCACCCGCTGAGTTTCTCCAGCTTTTTTGTGTAACCTTCGATTCTCCAGCATCTGCAGTTCCTTCTTAAACATAGATAGATTCCTGATTAGTACGTTTGTCAGAGGTTATGGGGAGAAGGCAGGAGAATGGAGTTAGAAGGGATAGATTGATCGGCCTTGATTGAATGATGGAGTAGACTTGATGGGCCAAATGGCCTAATACTGCAGCTATCACATGATTTTATGATCTTATGATCTTAAGAAACTCAAGATATGCAAGAGACTGCAGATGCTGGAATATTGATGAAAAGAGCTTGCTGGAGAATTCAGTTGGTCAGGCAGAATCTGTGGGACGAAATTGAGAAGTTGTACTACGATGTTTCCAGTGGGGGAAAAAAAATCAGCTCTTAGGTTAAATGGCGTTAGACACTTGAGAGAGATTAGATAAAGGTGTACAAGGTTTTTAGTCATGCAGATTTAGATGAAATAATTAGAGGCTAACGGTTACCATTAGAAAATCATTAAAGCCCTCGAAGGCAGAGGTTAACATAATGAGCAATAGATACATTAAGGGTCTATTTTCCTCCATAGATGCTGCCTGACCAGACGAGTTCTCCTCAGGCTAGTCTGTTTCACAAATAATTTAAGGACTTTGTTACAAAAGTACGAAATACTTCTGTATTTCGAGTTGGGCAGTTTCTAAATGACTCGGTATTTCTTGGAGGATAGTTTTGGTATCGGAATGCAATGATTTGAGAATGTTAATATTCAGGAAAGTGAGAAATGTTTTTTCTAGACAATTACCATATTTAATTTTAGCTATTCGAGGGATTGATCGAAAGCAAACATTTGATTTTTTTTTGTCAAATCTCTATCCTGTATTTAATTTAGCTGTTCCAAGTTGAAAGACTAGCTCCGTGTTAGGAAATCTCAATTACACCAATAGCTAAACAAAGAATTTCATTGTTCCCTTGTGCATCTGATAAGAAACTCATCTGAGTCTGAATCGATGTGGGATTGACTGAAAGAGAGAAAAGGGGAGTTGAGAATCACACACACTCACACACACACTCACACACACTCACACACACACACACACACACACACACACACACCTCACACACACACACACACACCCACCCTCACACACCCACACCCCCACCCACCCACACACACACTCACACACACCCACCCACACACACGCACACACACACACACACACACACACACATACACTCACGCACCCGCACTCACACACACACACTCACACACACACACACACACACACACTCACACACACACACACACTCACACTCACACACACACACACACTCACACACACACACACACTCACACTCACACACTCACACACACACACACACACACACACACACACACACACACACACACTCACACACACTCACACACACACACACACACACACACACACACACACACACACACACACACACACACACACACACACTCCCACACACACACACACACACACACTCACACACACACACACACACACACACACACACACACACACACTCACACACACACTCACACACACACACACTCACACTCACACACTCACACACACACACACACACTCACACTCACACTCACACACACACACTCACACACACACACACACACACTCACACTCACACACTCACACCACTTCATGTGATAAGAACAGAATTAGGCCATTCGGCCCATCGAGTATACTTTACTATTCAATCATGACTAATCTATCTTACCCCATTCTACAGAATCTTAGATATCAGATAGATATCTGACCCCATATCTATCAACCCCATTCTCATGCTTTCTCCCCATAACCCCTAACACCCATACTAATCAAGAATCTATTTACTGCCTTAAAAATACGCTCCTGATATTAGCTTTTCCTTCTTTTAACTTCAGCCACTCATTTTTCTGCCATCAAACGGTTTTCTACTGCTCCTGCTTGTATCTTTCTTTTTGGTTTTCATTCATTCAGCTGATAGTTTCTTTGGAAGAAGACATATGATCAGACTCATAGATGGATGACGTTGTGGCCATGGAGGTGGCCCAGGACAGAAAGGTCGGATTTGGAATGGGAGGGGGAGTTGAAGTGTTGAGCCACAGGGAGATCAGGTTGGTTATTGTGAACTGAGTGGAGGTGTTGTGCGAAGCGATCGCCAAGCTTGCGCTTGGTCTCACCGAGGTTGATCATACGCTGAATAATCCAACCACATTTTTGTTTGGAAGTGGAAAGAAATAATAGAAATTGCATTCATTGCAACGTGTAAAAAGAGTTGAGATACTGTATTATAATTTTGCTGCATGTCATTGTGGTATATATCATGTCTTGATTGGTGAATATGTTTAGTTTGTGACTTTATTTGAAGCAGAAATAATATGTGAATGCTTCATTGAGCATAATTCCGACTGGTAACTACGCACTTCGTCCGAGCACATTATCGCACGTGTCATGCAAGCCGTCTTAAACGACCACCTAAACTGTCATTTGGCAACTTAAAAAGCTGCCAAGGTTGCCCGGCTGACAACAGAGGGAAAAAAGTTAAGTGAGAGCCCTGCAAGGTGTATAATATTTTTGACGCTGTCATAGGCCTTTCTTACATATGCTGTCACAACACACTGTAGTCTCTAAACAACCCTTCAGTCATTTTCCTTGCCCTCCATTTCAGAATAATAGTGTTTTAAGTCGATAACTCGACACTAGCACTGGCAATAAATAAATAAATAAATAAATAAATAGCGCAGCTTTCCAGCCCCTTCTCTCTTTGGCCACGCTCGGCTGCAAATCGGTGTCAATCTGGTGGCCATCTTCCTCTAGTCGTGGGGGTGGGGAATTGGGAGGGACCTCACAAGTGGAACAGCCTAGGACCTCTCTTCATCTAAATCCGGCCCTGACTCCAACATATCGATGAGACCAAGCGCAGACTCAGCGATTGTCTCGCTGAGCACCTCCGCTCAGTTCGCCTAAGCCTACCTGATCTCCTGTTGGTAGATCCCCCTCCCATTCCCATACAGACCTTTCTGTCCTGGGCCTCCTCCACTGTCAGACTGAAGCCCAGCGCTAATTGGGGAAACAGCACCTCATATTCGCCTGAGCAGCTTACACCCCAGCGGGATGAACATTGACTTCTCTAACTTCAAGTTCCCCTTGCTTTCCCTCTCTCTCCACCCTTCCCCTTTCCTCATTCTCCGACCAGTATGACCGTCTCCCTGATTAAATGTAATCTCTGCTTTGTTGTCGCCTTCTCCTCGCCATCAATGATCAATTCTACATTTTCCTTGAGCCCCATCTCGTTTTATGTCTCGTTTTCACACCTTACACGTCCTTATCTCCGTGTCTCCCTCTCCCCTGACTGTCTGAAGGAGGACCTTGACCCGAAGCATCACCCCTTCCTTCTATCCAGAGATGCTGCCTGTCCCGCTGATTCATTTTCGCAAGATATTCCCTCCTCCCATGTCCTGCTTTTCTTGGTTCCACCCTTTCCACCCTCCCTCCATTTCATCTCATCTCTAGTGGCTTTGTAGCCCCATAACTTTGTGGAACACTTGACTTCCACCAAGTATTCTGGTTTCTTCCCAGATCCCAATGGCATGCTGGTAAGTTAAATAGCTGTTGAAAAGTATACTTTACACTTCCGTGCCAAGTGTCAAAAAGAATATAAAGGTAATTAATGGATGTACGTGCGAGGTTAAGGTACAGAACTACGGGGAAATGCATAGGGGAAAATGGAGCTGATGAGATTGCTCTGTTGCGATCATGCAAGGATCCGATGGACTGAATGGCTTCCTTTTGAATTGTTATAAATATGTTTATTGAAAGGTTGCTTCATTGGTATTTTTTTCCACAGGAAGATAGCAAATAGCGTGACGGGCACGAGTTAAGTTCAACGTATTTTAATGTGCATAAATAATGAAAATGCTTTCTTAAATGAGAGTTGTCCCAATTTTGTAACTTTTCTTGTGGTGATTTCCAGTTTCTAATGGCCAGAAATAGTGCATCAAAGACACGTGTAATCTATTTTTTTGCCACATATGTTGCACGGTCATGCAAATTGATTGAAAACATAAGATCATTGCTGAATGTAATTATGTCTTTAATGTCTACAGGCAACTGGTTGAAGCCTTTTGACCCCAGCCAGACTTATGAAGATGATTTTCATGCAGGTGACGGAACAACGGTGAAAGTTCAAATGATGAGGAGGATGGGAATGTTTGAGAGCATTTATGCTGATTTTTTATCTAGTAATGTAATTAAAGTTCCATATCAAGAAAATACTTCCCTGGTGCTGATTCTACCAGACCCTGGGAAATTAACAGAGTTGGGAGAAAAAATGACTATCAACAATTTTCTGCCCCTGTTATATCGATTGCACTGGAGGTAAGTTCAATGAAATGAAATCCTATGTGATTATTATTTTCTAGCTGTTGAAATGTAGGGTGATCATTTCAGCTCAAAGGAGAGGAGAAAGTAACATTAACAATCCCACTCTTGTAACCTTCTATGGACTGCAATGATTCTGTGCTACCAAGTAGTTCATCTACCAGGTTACATTTCCACTCATCTTTTCTAGTGTACCTTCAAGTTCATGTTCCAAGAGCAGAATTCGGTCATTTGGCCCGTCAAGTCCTGACTCACCTGGACAGACAGGGCACGTACGTCAGGATGCTCTTCGTTGACTATAGCTCTGCATTCAATACGATCATCCCCAGAGAGAGTGTCCAGCTTTAAGTTTCTGGGCACTCACATTTCTGAGGACCTCACATGGTCCACCAACACCGCTGCGCTGGTCAAGAAGGCACAGCAACGACTGTTCTTCCTGAGGACATTAAAAAAGATTGGTCTGCCCCAACAGCTGCTGACAACCTTCTACCGCTGCACCACAGAGAGCATATTAACGTATGGCATCTCTGTGTGGTATCTCAGTTGCACGGAGGCGGAGAGGAGAGCTCTTCAGCGCGTCGTCCACAGAGCGCAGAGGATTATTGGGACACAGCTACCAGCCTTGGAGGGCATCTACTACACACGGTGCCTCAGGAAGGCCGTCAGCATCCATAAAGACTCATCACACCCCTGTAACGGACTGTTCAAACTACTTCCCTCCGGCAGACGTTACAAGGCCTTCTACGCCCGAACCTCCAGACTCAGAAACAGCTTCATTCCCAGAGCTATAGCGGCTCTGAACCGGCCCTGCTGAGTGCCCCCCCATCCCCCTGGACTGTCTCCCTCGGATGGTCACGACACACAGCTTATTTATTTATTTAACTTTTCTTTTTCATCGGTTGGAAGCTGCAAACTAAATCTCGTTGCATTGATGTGCAATGACAATAATATATATTATTATTATTATTATTATTATTATTATTATTATTATTATTATTATTATTATTAAGTCTACTCTGCCATTCAATCATGGCTGATCTACGATTCCCTCTCAACTCCATTCTCCTGCCTTTTCCCCGTAACCCTTGACGTCCGTGATCAGGAACCTGTCAAAGTGTATTGCTTCCTGTTTGAATTGTGCACAGCGGCTGCCCGCTAAGGCTTGTTCTCGACTACTTGGCCACATCAGCCAAGGGCAGCAGATGCATGGAAAAACCATCCCCTCCATTTTCCTCTGTGCATCACACACTGCCATGACTTGAACATATACAGGCATTCATTGTCACTGGCTTAAATAATGGAAATCAAAAAATGGATGTGACCAGGAACTCTTATGACATTAGTTCAAGGCCCATGAATTGTAGTCAGAAAGAGCAATCATTCATCATACATCCAGATGGATACTCTGGCTAGTTTTGAAAGGAGTAAGATAGAATTGTTATTTGAAAGGCCACAGAAAATGTAAATTACTGATTCTATGATTGCAAAGGAGACAGGTTAAATGTTTTAATATAACTGAGTTTAGTATATGTAGTTTGATGCCACGTGTAACAAGGATCAGTGAAAACTTTTTGTTGCGTGCTAACCAGTCAGCGGAAAGTCAATACATGATTACAATCGAGCCAGTCACAGATACATGATTAGGATATGGTGAAGATTTATTGCTCAATCTAACCATGTAAGTCTTGCCCATCAACATCCCGAGAGCTGCATTTCCTCACGGAAAACAAGGGGCAAGAGGACGAAACAACAGGAGGAATACAGATCGATCAATAAATTCTGATCTTGCCAATGCCTTTCACGTTAAGAGAATTTCAGGGGAGAGAGAGAGATACATAGATAAAGAACTTCAAGGTGTGAAAATAGGACAGAAACAGTTGGGGGCAGGACAATGCCTGGCAAGTGATGGGTGGATACAAGTGAGAGGGGAGTGTCTTGATGGGCAAATGTTTGGACAAAGGCTTGAGATGAAAAGCCAAGAATTGAGATAGGAGCAGGGAGGTTCTACTGCAGTTGTACAGGGTCTTGGTGAGACCCCACCTGGAGTATTGCGTACAGTTTTGGTCTCCTAATCTGAGGAAAGACATTCTTGCCATAGAGGGAGTACAGAGATGGTTCACCAGACTGATTCCTGGGATGTCAGGACTTTCATATGAAGAAAGACTGGATAGACTCGGCTTGTACTCGCTAGAATTTAGAAGATTGAGGGGGGATCTTATAGAAACTTACAAAATTCTTAAGGGGTTGGACAGGCTAGATGCAGGAATATTGTTCCTGATGTTGGAGAAGTCCAGAACAAGGGGTCACAGTTTAAAGATAAGGGGAAATCTTTTAGGACAGAGATGAGGAAAACTTTTTTCACACACAGAGTGGTGAATCTGTGGAATTCTCTGCCACAGAAGGGAGTTGAGGCCAGTTCATTGGCTATATTTAAGAGGGAGTTAGATGTGGCCCTTGTGGCTAAAGGAATCAGGGGGTATGGAGAGATGGCAGGTATGGGATACTGAGCTGGATGATCAGCCATGATCATATTGAATGGCGGTGCAGGCTCGAAGGGCCAAATGGCCTACTCCTGCACCTATTTTCTATGTTTCTAGGAGATAAGGATAGAAGAGGCATGAAGTGCAAAGCCAGAGGAAGGGATGTACAGTAGGTGGAAGGGGTTGGAGGAAAAGGGGAGAGGCAGAGAGGGGTGTGCATGTAGATAAGGCACAGGGAATAGAGGGGAGAAAAGGGGGGTTGTTTATCTAAAATATTATTATGATCCTTTTGAATATAAATAATGGAGCTGGAGTTTTGGTGCCTGTACCATAGATTTCCCAAATATATCCCAGGAAGTTCAATTTCCTAGCACTGGGCTTCACATGATGGCAGCTTCTTGCACCCATTGC
Source organism: Leucoraja erinaceus (assembly GCF_028641065.1). Lineage (NCBI taxonomy): Eukaryota > Metazoa > Chordata > Chondrichthyes > Rajiformes > Rajidae > Leucoraja > Leucoraja erinaceus. The sequence goes on along the minus strand of NC_073385.1, from coordinate 2,500,398 downwards.
CTGCAGTGGTGACAGCCCCCAATGCTGGATTCCTCATGTCTAAAGAAGCAGCATAAACATCCACTAGCTTCCTAAGGTCATAGGCTCATAAGGAATAGGAGTAGAAATAGGCCATTCGGCCCATCAAGTCTATTCCACCATTCAATCATGGCTGATCTATCTCCCCCTCCGAACCCCATTGTCCTGCCTTCTCCCCTAGCTTCTTTCCCAGCTTACAGGCCAGGAAATCTTCCCACTGGATCAGCCTGGTCGAACCCAGGAAAAGTATGAATGGGGAAATTCAATTGCCGGGTGAAAGGTCATATATTTTGTGCAAATGCAGGGAGGTCTTTTCAGTTCAAAGGGGAAGACTTTTTTTTTTCTTTTTCTTTTTTAGATATAGCTTCTGGCCAGTTACACCACATACATTTTAGTTTTGCTTTTTATTTGTCCAATAATATGTGGGGCAGCACAGTAATGGGAGCTGATAGAGCTGCTGTTTCACAGCGCCAGAGGCCCGGTTTTGATCCTGACCTCAGGTGTCGGCTGGGTGGAATTGCAAGTTCTCCATGAGACCTTGTGGGTTACCTCCGGGTGCTCCGGTTTCCCCCCACATCCTAAAGACGTGCAGGCTTGTAGGTTTAATTGGCCTCTGTAAACTGCCCAGCGAGTGGATGAGTAAGTGGGATAACATAGAACTCGGGTGAACAGGTGACCCATGTTCAGTGATAGAGAGCATGCTGACCAGTTGCATCGTGGCTTGGTACGGCAATTTGAGCGCCCTGGAGAGGAAAAGACTACAAAAAGTAGTAAACACTGCCCATTCCATCATCGGCTCTGACCTTCCTTCCATCGAGGGGATTTATCACAGTCGCTGCCTCAAAAAGGCTGGCAGTATCATCAAGGACCCACACACCATCCTGGCCACACACTCATCTCCCTGCTACCTTCAGGTAGAAGGTACAGGAGTCTGAAGACTGCAACAACCAGGTTCAGGAATAGCTACTTCCCCACAGCCATCAGGCTATTAAACCTGGCTCGGACAAAACTCTGATTATTAATAACCCATTTTCTGTTATTTGCACTTTATCAGTTTATTTATTCATGTGTGTATATATTTATATTATGGTATATGGACACACTGTTTTGTAGTAAATGCCTACTATGTTCTGTGTGCTGAAGCAAAGCAAGAATTTCATTGTCCTATACAGGGACACATGACAATAAACTCACTTGAACTTGAACTTGAAGTGGGGTAATCTAGGGTTAGCATGGACTCGGTGGGCCGAAGGGCCTGATTCTACACTGCTTCTTCTACTCAATCAATCAATTTATTTATCAGTTAAAGATTAAAAAAATTAACTGTGGAGTGAGAAAGTAAGTGGTGGAATAATATCTTTTTTTGATGTTTTTCGTGATAGTTCTGCAGAACTGCATCTCCCAAAACTATCACTGAGGACATCGTACCAGCTCAATAACCCACTGACGGCCATGGGTCTTGAGGATGCATTTACTAACCGTGCAAACTTCTCTGGAATATCTGAAACTCCATTGAAAGTATCAAAGGTAAACCCGCTGGAACATTACATACATAGAATGCATTTATCAGAAAACAACACAAAGTCTGGGGAAATGTGTAGGAAGGAACTGCAGATGCTGGTTTAAACCAACGATAGACGCAAAATGCTGGAGTTACTGAGCGGGACAGGCACAATCTCTCTTAGAAACATAGAAATTAGGTGCAGGAGTAGGCCATTCGGCCCTTCGAGCCTGCACCGCCATTCAATATGATCATGGCTGATCATCCAACTCAGTATCCCGTACCTGCCTTCTCTCCATACCCTCTGATACCCTTGGCCACCAGGGCCACATCTAACTCCCTCTTAAATATAGCCAATTAAGTGGCCTCAACTACCCTCTGTGGCAGAGAATTCCAGAGATTCACCACTCTCTGTGTGAAAAAAAGTTCTTCTCATCTCGGTTTTAAAGGATTTCCCCTTAATCCTGAAGCTGTGACCCCTTGTCACTGGACTTCCCCCACACATCGGGAACAATCTTCCTGCATCTAGCCTGTCCCCCCCTTAAGAATTTTGTAAGTTTCTATCTGTCCCCTCTCAATCTTCTAAATTCTAGAGAGTATAAACCAAGTCTATCCAGTCTTTCTTCATAAGACAGTCCTGACATCCCAGGAATCAGTCTGGTGACCCCTCTCTGCACTCCCTCTATGGCAATAATGTCCTTCCGCAGATTTGGAGACCAAAACTGTATGCAATACTCAGGTGTGGTCTCACCAAGACCCTGTACAACTGCAGTAGAACCTCTCTGCTCCTATACTCAAATCCTTTTGTAATGAAAGCTAACATACCATACGATTTCTTTACTGCCTGCTGCACCTGCATGCCTACCTTCAATGACTGGTGTACCATGACACCCAGGTCTGGCTGCATCTCCCCCTTTCCCAATCGGCCACCATTTAGATCCATAGTCTGCTTTGGTCTTTGCCACCAAAATGCCTAACCTCACATTTATCCACATTATACTCCCATCTGCCAAAACATTTGCCCACTCACCCAGCCTATCCAAGTCACCCAGAGTCTCCTAGCATCCTCCCGCACAGCTAACACTGCCCCCATTTTGTGTCATCCAAACTTGGAGATGTAGCCTTCAATGGGTTCATCCAGATGTCATTAATATACACAAAAAGCTGGGGTCCCAGTACTGAGCCTTGGGGTACCCCACTAGTCACTGCCTGCCATTGTGAAAAGGACCCGTTTACTCCTACTCTTTGCTTCCTGTTTGCCAGCCAGTTCTCTAACCAAATCAATACTGAAATGAATGCCTTGTGCTTTAAGTTTTATACTAATCTCTTATGTAATACCTTGTCAAAAGCCTTCTGGAAGTCCAGATACACTTGATCCACTGGTTCTCCCCTTCCACGCTACTGTTACATCCTCGTGAAATTCTATAAGATTCGTCAGACATGATTTACCTTTCGTAAATCCATGCTGACCACCAATGATTTCACCACTTTCCAAATGTGCTGCTATCCCATCTTTAATAACTGAATCTAGCAGTTTCCCCACTACCGATGTTAGACTAACTGGTCTGTAATTCCCCATTTTCTCTCTCCCTCCCTTCTTAAAAAGTGGGGTTACGTTTGCTACCCGCCAATCTTCAGGAACTACTCCAGAATCTAAAGCGTTTTGAAAGATTATTACTAATGCATCCACTATTTCAGGAGCTACTTGTCTTAAGTACTCTGGGATGCAGCCTATCTGGCCCTGGGGATTTATCGGCCTTTAATCCATTCCCAGTCCAACACCACTTCCCTTTCTAACCTGGATTTCACTCAATTCATTCCTCAACTCCTTTGACCCGCGGTCAAACTGCTATTTCCGGCAAACCTTCATTTTCCACATGGGTACCCTTAGCAAGACGGAACCAAAGTAGTTATTCAATTGGAATTCGCCATATCCTTGTTCCCCATGATCAACTACCCTGTTTCTGACTGCAAGGGACCTACATTTGTTTTAACTAATCTCTTTCACATATCTATAAAAACTTTTGCAGTCAGTTTTTATGTTCCCTGCCAGTTTTCTTTCATAATCTATTTTTCCCTTCCTAATTAAGCCCTTTGTCCTCCTCTGCTGGTCTTTGAATTTCTCCCAGTCCTCCGGTATGCTTCTTTTTCTGGCTAATTTGTACGCATCATCCTTCGCTTTAATATTATCCCTGATTTCCCTTGTTATCCATGGATGCACTACCTTCCCTGATTTATTCTTTTGCCAAATTGGGATGAACAATTTTTGTAGTTCATCCATGCAGTCTTTAAATGTCTTCCATTGCATATCCACCGTCAACCCTTTTAGAATTAATTGCCAGTCAATCTTGGCCAATTCACGTCTCAATTCTTGTCTCTATATCTCTTGTTTCCCTTATCCCTAACCAGTCTAAAGAAGGGTCTCAACCCGAAACGTCACCCATTCCTTCTCTCCAGAGATGCTGCCTGTCCCGCTGAGTTACTCCAGCATTTTGTGTCTATCCAAGGAACTGTAGATGCTGGGTTGCGCTGAAGATAGACACAAAAAGCTGGAGTAACTCTGCTGGTCAGGCAGCATGTCTGGAGAAAAGGAATAGGTGACATTTCGGGTCAAGACCCTTCTTTGAAATGGTTTTCAAATTATGAGGATGGTGCAAATGTTTAAATGTGCATGTAATAGTTGGACATCGTACAATGTCACAAACTTGACCACTTTCTTGTTCTCTCTGTCACCATCGTTGGGTACAGACTATCGACTAACATCTACCACAAACCTACCAACTCCCACAATTATCTGGGTTGCACTACCTCCCATCTGCTGCTCTCGAGATGAGGCTTTTTATTCTAGGGGATGTCCTCTTTCTTTAGTAAACACGACTTCCCTCCTGCTGCCCTAAACACATCCCTCATCTCCGTCCAACAGTATATCCAGGTGAGACAGAGATTGCCGTGCACCTCATCTACTGCATCCAGTGTTGCCAATGTGGCCTCCTGTACATCGGTGAGACCAAGCGTAGACCTGGCTGCCAAGGCCTTTGACCCCTTCCCAGTCCAGATTGCCCTTTCTGTCCTTGGCCACCCCCATTGCCAGAGTGAGACCGCACTCAAACTGCAGGAACAACACCTTCATATTCTACATGGGTACCTTGCAACACGATGGTATGAACAGAGAATTCTCTCTCTACCCTTCCACCTATATTCCTTCCTCTAGCTTCACCCATTGCAACTCTTCAATCATTTTATTTCCCACCTTCTGTCTTTTTATTTCCGGCCTTTACCCAAGCATTTGCTCATCAACCCACCCCCCTCTCCCACCCACCACACCCCACCACCCCTCACCTGTATCCACCAGGCTGCCTGGCTTTGTCCTCACCCTCCTCTCTGCCCCGCCCCACAAACAGACTGAAGAAGGGTGAAAAGCTTTTGTTGCATGCTAAAGGGCTTGTCCCACTGTACGAGGTAATTCAATAGCTCTCCCGTGTTTAAAACAAAAGCAAACTCGTGGTAAGTACATAGAATGTACGTAGCGGGTACGTCGGAGCTCGTGGATGTCTCGTAGCGGCTCGTAACACTAACGGCAGGTACTCGGGAAACGCGGTAACACGTGAAGATTTTTCAACAGTGTGAAAAATATCCACGAGAGCCCCGAGTACCTCTGAACGGCTATTACCGTAATTCTCCGAGTTCGAATCCGGGGAAACTCGGGAGAACTCTTGAATTACCTCGTACAGTGGGACACGCCCTTAACCAGTCAGTGAAAAGTCAATACAAAGCATGATTACAATCGAACCATCCACAGTGTATAGATGATACATGTCTAAGGGAATAACGTGAATATCATTTTGAGCATGATAACGTCCAAAGGTCTCCAATGAGACAGACAGTAGCTCAAGACCACTCTCCAGTTGTTGGTCTCCAGTTGCCTGATAACAGCTGAGAAGAAACTGTCCCTGAATTTGCGTTTTCACAGTTCTCTACCTTTAGATTATAATCGCATTAAATTATAGTGTTTAGAAAACAAGATGAAGTGTAAGATGAAATCCCTCTGCTGTTAATCAGAATTCACGGTTCCTTGTTCTTGTAGGTGGTTCACGAGGCTGTACTGGATATCGATGAAACAGGAACAGAAGCTTCTGCAGTTACAGGAGTTGAAATGATGCCAATGTCGATGCCCTTACAGTATAAATTTAACAGACCTTTTTTGTTCCTAATTGTTGATCACACTGTCAGGATTGTCCTCTTTGCTGGGAGAGTGATGAACCCCAACACTTGACCAGTCTCCATCCACACTGTCCCAAAAACTGATGTCTCTGGGTGAAAACTGATTCAGTCACTTCTAAAAACCACAGCTAACATTTAAATATTGAGAGTTGACAGACTTAATTTAGTTTGTAAGTTTGCTTTGTAATAGGTTAATATGTCAGATATCGACTGTTTGTCAGTGCGGGCAAGTTAGGCCAACAGGCCTGCTTTCATGCTGTCTTACTCTAACACTATTAAGTGATTTCAAGCAAAGAAACCTCTTTAAAGATGTCCCAGCTCACCGTACTTACTTCAAATATAGAGACATGTATTGTCAAGTTTTGCCTAATAAATAATTAATCCAAGAATCAAAAAGTCAAGTTGAGAGCGTCAAGAGTATTTAATTTTTGAATGGGCCGAAATGGGACAATGAAATTCGTACTTGCAGAAGCACAACTAGTTTGTAAACAGAGCACCCCAGGGGTAACATAATAAACAAACAAACAAAACGTTTGATGCATTTAAAAAAACTCAATATAGTGCAAAATAAAACAAAGAATAAAGTCCCTAGGGCAACCAAGACATAGTATAGTTCGTACTTTGGTTGGAGGCATGGTGTTCAATAGTCTGTGTTCAAGAGGGAACTGCAGATGCTGGAAGATCGAAGGTACACAAAATTGCTGGTACACATCTGTGTTCAAGAGTCTGCTGGTCGTTGATAAGATGTTGTTTCTGAACCTGGACGTCACAGTTTTCAGACTCCTATACCTTCTTCCTGATGGCAGGAATGAAAAGCAAATCTGGCCAGGGTGGGCTGCGTCCTTATTAATAATAATACGTGTGTGTGTGTGTGTCCCCGTAACCCCCAGGATTTTTGTACAACCTTGGTCTTCCTCTTCTAAAGTCAACAATCAGCTCCTTGGGTACACTGACATTGGGAGTAAGGTTTAGGAAGGAACTGCAGGTGCTGGTTTAAACCAAAGATAGACACAAATTGCTGGAGTAACTCAACGGGGAAGGGAGCATCTCTGGAGAGAAGAAATGGGTAGCGTTTCGGATCGAGACCCTTTGTCAGTCGACCTGAAATGTCATCCATTCCTTCTCTCCGGAGATGCTGCCTGTCCCGCTGAGTTACTCCATCATTTTGTCTCTACTTTGGGAGTAAGGTTGTTGTCCTGGCACCATTCTATCAGACAATCTATCTCCCTCCTAAACTCTGACTCATCAATGTCCCTAACTTGTCTATCGACCGTGTTGTAATCGGCGAATTTAAAGATGGAGTTGGAACTGCGTTCAGCCGTGGGTATAGAGTTAGTAGAACAAGGGAGTGAGCACACTGCCCTGAGGTTCCCCTGTGCTGATGATTATTGAGAGGGGAGTGTTATTGCCAATTTGTACCAATCTGAACTAGGTCAAAGGTTGGAGGGGATGATGGCGTTGAACACCAACCTATAGTCTATGAACAACATCCTGACATGTGTGATTCTATTGTCCAAGTGGTTCAGTGCAGAGTGGGGAGCCAGTGAGACCACATCCACATTGATCTACCAATCGGTAAATTGTAATGGGTTCATGTTCTTGCCAAGGTAGGATTTAATATGCGTCATAACCACCTCTTAAAGCACTTCATCAGCACGGACATTACTGGTTGGTAGCTATTGAGGCATGTCACCTTACTCTTCTTGGGCACCGGTATTATTGATGCACTGTTAACGCAGGGAGGAACCTCAGATCTCAGCAATGAGAGGTTGAAGATATCTGCAAAAACTCCAGCCAGTTGCTGCAGGGTTTGAGACTGCCACCAGGTACACCATTGGGTCCAGACATTTTCCGAGGGCACCCTTTCCTGAAGGATCCTCAGTAGTCGGCAATGCTGAACATCTGCCCACTTCCTTTAACTAAAGGCATAAAAAGTAAAGTCGCCATTATCCAGCCTCCACCATGCTGAGTTCTGGAGGTTAGGAGATTTGTAAAACAGCAACTAGATAACTGAACTGTACGTGTTTCATTTGTTAAACTATAACGAGAATAACGTCAGCAAAAGTATCATAAGATGATAAGACATAGGAACAAGATTAGGCCATTTGGCCCATCGAGTCTGCTGCACCATTTGTTCATGGCTGATCTATATTTCCCTCTCAACCCCATTCTCCTGCCTTCTCCCCACAGCCTTTGACACCCTTACTAATCAAGAACCTATCAAAATACCTTTAAAAATACCCAATAACATGGCCTCCACCAAGAGCCAAGAGACTCAAGTGTGCTTCATTGTCATTTGTGTTTAAGAATGAACTGCAGATGCTGGAAAATCGAAGGTACACAAAAATGCTGGAGAAACTCAGCGGGTGCAGCAGCATCTATGGAGCGAAGGAAATAGGCAACGTTTCGGGCCGAAACCCTTCTTCAGACTGATCCCCTGCTGAGTTTCTCCAGCATTTTTGTGTTTTATTGTCATGTGGCCCAGATGGAACAATGAAATTCCTACTTGCTGCAGCACAACAGAACATGTAAACATAGTACCACCTTCTGTGGCAAAGATTTCCACAGATTCATCAACTCTGACTAAAGATATTCCTCCTCATTTCCATTCAAAAGGTGGGTCCTTTTTATTCTGAAGCTGTGCCCTCTGGTCCTAGACTCTCCCACGACGAGAAACATCCTCACAACATCCACTCTATCTATGCCTTTTACTATTCGATAAATTTCAATGAGATCCACCCTCTACCTTCTGAACTTTCGCAATGCAGGCCCAGAGCCTTCAAATGTTTATCATAAGTGACCCCAATCATCCCCAGGATCATTCTCGTAAGCCTTGTGTGGACCCTCGCCAAACCAACACAGATATGGGGCCCAAAACTGCTCACAATATTCCAATTGTGGTCTGACCAGTCCCGAATAAAGCCTCAGCATTACAGCCCTGTTTTTAGATTCAGATTCAGATTCAGATTCAGATTCAATTTTAATTGTCATTGTCAGTGTACAGTACAGAGACAACGAAATGCATTTAGCATCTCCCTGGAAGAGCGACATAGCACATGATTTGAATAAATAATAATAAGTGTCCGGGGGGGGGGGTGGTGATTGGCAGTCACCGAGGTACATTGTTGAGTAGAGTGACAGCCGCCGGAAAGAAGCTGTTCCTCGACCTGCTGGTTCGGCAACGGAGAGACCTGTTTGCGCCTCCCGGATGGTAGGAGGTTAAACAGTCCATGGTTGGGGTGAGAGCAGTCCTTGGCGATGCTGAGCGCCCTCCGCAGACAACGCTTGCTTTGGACAGACTCAATGGAGGGGAGCGTGGAACCGGTGATGCGTTGGGCAATTTTCACCACCCTCTGCAATGCCTTCCAGTCGGAGACAGAGCAGTTGCCATACCATACTGTGATGCAGTTGGTAAGGATGCTCTTTTATATTCTAGTCCTCTCAAAATAAATGCAAACATTGCATTTGCCTTCCTTACTATCGATTCAACTTGCAAATTAACCATTTGGGAATACAGTGCCAGCACTCCCAAGTCCCTTTCTACCTCCGATTTCTGAATTCTCTCCACATTTAGAAAATATTCTCTAGTAAAGGTAAAGATTGTTTCCATATAGTTCCCACAATAATTTATTTCTCTAGTTTAAAACTGCAAGAAACAGGCCCGTCAAGTCAATGTTTTGCCATTCAATGAATTAAAGGCTGATCTGATGTAGACACAAAAAGCTGGAGCAGGGCAGCGGGTCAGACAGCATCTCTGGAGAAAAGGAATAGGTGACTTTTTGGGCGGGACTCTTCCTCAGACTGAGAGTCAGGGGAAAGGGAAACAAGAGATGGAGACAGAGATATAGAGGGATATGGAACAAATGAATGAAAGATATAGAACGATACACCATGGCAACAGAGTCCACACCAACTATCAATCACCCATTCACACTAGTTCCATATTTTCCACTTTCTCATCCACTCCCTATACACTAGAGCAATTTACAAAAGCCAAATAATCTACAAACCTGCACTTATTTGGGATGTGGGAGGAAACTGGAGCACCCGGAGAAAACCCATATGGTCACAGTCATAGAGCCCTTCAGCACAACTCACCTGGACCGACAAACATGCTCCATCTACACTATCTACCCACCTGCCATATCCTTCTTAACCTATCCTATCTATGTACCTGCCCAAATATCTTTTAAATGTTATGATAGTACCTGCTTCAACAACCACATCTGGCAGCTTCTTTTGTATATCCTCCACCCATTATGTACAAAGTTGCCCCTAAGATTCCAAGTGAATCTTTTCCCGCTCACCTTAAACCTATGTCCTCTGGTTCATGACTCCCCTACTCTGGGCAAAAGATTGTGTATTCCCCTCACGATCCTATAAGATCACACTTCCTCCTTCTGCACTCCAAGAAATAAAGTCCGAGCTAGCTCAACCTCTCTCTGTAGCTCAGGCCCTCGAGTTCCCAACAACGTCCTCATAAAAGGAAGACTTGCAAACTCCACACAGGCAGCACCCAAGGTCTGGATCAAACCCGGGTCTCTGGCTCTGTGAGGCAGCAGCTTTACCAGCTGCACCACTGTGTTGCCCCAGATCCAGTGATCTGTCTAATCTTCATTACCCTTGATTCCAATTTAGTCTAAAAATATGTCTATCTCAACGTTGATTAGATTGAATGAATAAACTTTCTGGCGGGGAAATTCATCTTCATCTTCATTTTAAGTGGCCATTTCCTCACTCTGGAACGATGTTTCCCAGCTCTGTATTTGCTACCTGGGGAAGTCTTCTCTCAACAACTACCCTGTCAGGTCCACACAGAACAATTGAGAAGGTTTGCCGGTAGAGTCATAGAATGATACAGTGTGGAAATCTTGCCCACACCAGCCAACATGTCCCAGCTACACTAGTCCCACTGCCTGCGTTTAGGCCATATCCCTCCAAACGTCCTATCCTGTCTAACTGTTTCTTAAACAGTGGGATAGTCCCAGCCTCAACTACCTCCTCTGGCAGCTTGTTCCTGTGTGGAAATGTTAACCCTCAGATTCCTATTAAATCTTTTCCCCTTCACCTTAAACCTATGTCCCCTGGTCCTCTATTCCCCTACTCTGGGCAAGAGATTATGTGCATCTCCCTGATCTATTCCTGTCATGATTACAAACACCTTTATAAGATCACCCCTGCAAGGAATAGTGACCCAGGCTACTCAACCTCTCCCTATAGCTCACACCCTCTAGTCCTTGCCATATCTTCACAACTCTTCTCTGAATCCTTTCAAGCTTGACAATATCTTTCCTATACGCGGTGCCCAGAACGGTCTCACCAACGTCTTATACAACTGCAACATGGCCTCCCAACTTCTATACTCAACTTCTATAGGCCAAACCTTGTCAGACAGCCTTTTCATCCCAGTAGCAAGCTTTGTGAACATTCTTGGAGCCGTTTCCAACGCATATCTCTCCTTTAATAAGGAGATCAAAACTGGGCCTAGTACCCCAGGTGAAGCCTTCACAACTTAGGCAAAAATTGAAAGATGCTCTGTTCATAATGCAGTAAATTTTGCAATCCCTAATTCTAATAAATCGGTAGAGTTGCTGCTTAACAACAGCAGAGACCCGGGTTCAATCCTGAGTTCAGGTGCTGTCTGCACCAAGTTTGTACGTTCTCCCCGTGACCACGTGGGTTTTCTCTGGGTACTCCAGTTTCCTTCCACACTCCAAAGACGTACAGGTTTGTAGTTTAATTGGGTTCGGTAAGAATTTAAATTGCCCCTAGAGTGTTGGATAGTGCTAGTTTGCGGTGCAGACTCGGTGGGCCGAAGGGCCTGTTTCGGCGCTGTATCTCTAAATGAAACTAAATGAAGATGACCAATGTAACCATCGCCTACATTTGCTAACAATGAAGTAAGAAAATCACAAGCAATAGATTTAGATTTATCCAGCACATTATCACATCTTAGAAATATCTCAAACTTCATGCTCTGGTTGCTAACACAATGATAAGTTCTCAAAGGTTTTTGAACTCGAAGTTGGTAACCATAGTAACAGAACAATTCAGTCCGGTACGCTTGGAAGATGAAAATATATGAAGTATTCTTACAATCACACGTGAGGAGATTTTCATCAACTCAAAGGTAGGTGTAATTTTCTCTTATGTTGGGCCAACGTGACATATTGAAATACTTAGCCCATTCCGAGCAAATAGTTGAATCAAATACTTCTCTTTTTGATGCAAAAGCAGATTCTGAAGGGTGGGGTCGATGTGGTTGGTGGAATTGCATTGAATTCCATTTAGCAGCCTGGAATCTGAATTAAAGATGTCTTTTGTCTTGGCTTCTGGGTTTCACATTCCCAAACTATTCAGCACACTTGACATACACTTCAACCATGTGGTTGTACATATATTGTACATAGGGTCACTAGACCAAGGAGGACCCGTTGGGTCCCATCCCCGTCACACTAACCACCCCCCACATACACATGGGAGAGGGGGAGGGGTGGAGAGGGGGGAGGAAAGTGGAGGGGGGGGGGGGGGGAGGGGGAGGGAGAGGGGGAGTGGGGGTGGGAGAGGGGGGGGGGGCAAAGTGGAGGGAATTTGCGTATGCAGGGGGGAGAGTGGAGGGGGATGGGAGAGCGTGGAGGGAGAGGGGGGAGAGGGAGGATGAGAGGAGGAGAGGAGAGAGAGAGGGGGGGAAAGGTGGGAGAGAGAGGAGCGGGGAAGAGGGGGGTAGAGAAGGGAGGGGGAGGGAGGTGGAGGGGAGAGGAGAGGGGGAGGGGAGAGGGGTGGGGGAAGGGGGACAGAGGGGGGAGAGAGAGGAGAGGAGAGAGAGAGAGAGGGGGAGAGTGAGGGGGAGAGAGAGAGAGGAGGGGGGGGGAGAGAACAGGGGGGGGAGAGAGAGGGGGGAGAGAGAGAGGAGGGGGGGAGGGGGGAGAGGGGGAGGAGGGGGGGGCAGCTCAGATCTTTGCTGCAGAACGTTCTCATTCTTTCTGCACCTTTTGAAGAACCGGGGGGGGGGGGGGGGGGGGGGGGGGGGGGGGGGGGTGCGTACCTCGTAAAAACTGCGCATACGTGTTGACAACAGTTGCATTAATCCAGAGCGGCGGGAGGGGCGAGGCCACGAGCGAGCTGGGCCACGATCCATGGCATTGTGAGGTCAGCAGCTGGGCAGCCTTTATATTTTTTTTAAATGTCAGTTTGGTGATGAATTTTAGTAAATATCTCGGGACATAATTCACCAAAATTATAGAGGAGTGGATTTTTGAAATCATAAGGAAAATTTCTACCAGAAGATGTAAACATTTCACTGTTATTGTAACGTCAGCAGCTGGGTCAACAATTGGTCAACAGAGGGAGAAAGAGAGAGAGAGAGAGAGAGAGAGAGATATGCAGCAGGGCGGCATGTCGCGGGGGCCCGAGCAAGCCCAGAGTGATCAGAGGACCAAAGATCCTATAGTGAGCTGCAGGCCCTTTCCTGAGGACGGCCAAAAGCAGTGGAGGACTGGCCGATCGTGGCTTCCGCCAGCGTTACAGACGATCGGGACGCGGACATGGAGAGGAGGTCGTACCCAGTGACGTGTAGAGAGGAGAGGGGTGAAAGGGTGGGAGGAGAGGGGAGGAGGTGAGAAGCGGAGGAGGGGGGCTGGGCGAGTGGGCTGCGAAAGGCGGAGAGAGACAGAACCGACACAGGAATCCAACAGCTGAGTGAGCAGGCGGGCGGGCGGGCAGGGTAGGGGGTGTGGCTTCACAAGCTGCATGGGTGGCGAGGAAAATCTCTTCAGTGCATGAGCGCCATTGACCTCAAGATCTGCAGAACAAAGATCCAATAGCGGAGCGGAGCTGTGGGATCTTTGCTGCAAAACTTCCTCGTTCTTTCTGCGCCTTTTGAAGAATGGGGGCGGGGGGGGGGGGGGGGGGGGGTAGCGTAACTCGTGGAAAACTGCGCATGCGCGTTGACAGCAGCTGCATTAGTCCAGAGCGGTGGGGGGCGGGCCACGAGGAAAGGCATTGTGAGGTCAGCAGCTGGGCAACAGTTATATATGTTTTTAAATGTCAGTTTGGTGATAAATTTTAGTAAATTTCTCATGAAATAATTCACCAAATTTATAGAGCAGCGGATTTTTGAAATCACAGGGAAAATCTCTATCGGAAGATGTAAAAAATTCTCTGTTATTGTAACGTCAGCTGGGCAGCGGTCAGATTTTTTTTTAAAAGGGCAGATTGTTCAACAATTTTAATTAAAAAAGTCGGGAAAATAATGAATCAAATGTACAGAGGAGTGGATTTCTAAAATCACAAGGAAAATCTCTACTGAAATATGTAAAAATGGCCCAGTTTCGACGTCTGGTTTTCGAGGAGATACGTTTCACAGGCAAAATGACACACACACACACACACACACACACACAGTTTTAAAAGTATACTAGACCAATGGCAGACCCGTTGGGTCTGCTCCCCCAACGCAGCCGTTCCCTACCCGCAGCCCCCACGGGAGACGTGGGCCTCGAACTGAAGCCGTCCTTGAAAGGCCTAATTAAATGGCGTCTCTTGAGGTCGAAATGCGGGCGCCAGCAGCCGTTAAGGTCGCTGGCCAGCAGGAGGCGACAAAATGAGTGAGTGAGGGGGGGGGGGGGGGGGGGGGGGGGGGAGAAGGATTTGATTAATAACGTGTACTCAAAGGAAGAAAGTAAAAGGATCCATTCCGATTGGACATCTGCGAGCATCGGCCATTCCGATTGGACATCTGCGAGTATTGGGCACGAATCAAAAGGCAGAAAGGCAGCCAGTCGTCAGGCACAGTTTTATAGATATATAGAAGATAAGATAGATAGATAGATAGATAGATAGATAGATAGATAGATAGATAGATAGATAGATAGATAGATAGATAGATAGATAGATTATGAAGAGATATGATAGATTATCATATAATCTGCAGGACCAATGGAAGGTGTGAAACCAAGGAGCTGTTTACAATGGAGCAACATGGAGTCGATATTACGGAATTCCATGAGGGTTATGGTGTGCAGTCAGGAAATGGATGAGAAACTCTTTCCCCAGCAATAAGAGAAATATATATTCTGCTTTTTACCATAAAATGGTCAAAGATCATAAGGTCATAAGGTTCAAAAGTAATAGGAACAGAATTAGGCCATTCGGCCCATCAAGTCTATTCCGCCATTCAATCATGGCTGATTTATCTCTCCTTCCTAACCCCTAATCTCCTACCTTCTCCCCATAACCCCTGACACCTGTACCATGAGTCAAATGGCATGGAGAAATGGAAAGTTAACTTTTTCTTCTATTTGTGACGGTAAATATTTTTTTCACAAACAGCGCCATTCACAGTGCGAAGAGACTGTGCAAATCCAACAGCTTTGTCAGATGTTCACCCAGCTTATTCAGCATAAAACCAGACTACAATAAGGGTTTTGTGAGACATTGCCAAATGTCCATTCTCCTACTGGGCAGCCACATGGAACTGCTAATGGAGGACATTCCCAGCTTGTTGTAGGTGGCATGGTGGCTGAGGAAGGCAGCCTTGTATTCTTCACTATATTGCTGTTGACTGGTGTGGGCGAACAAAACCAATTTACACCAGTGGCTGGTACAACAATCCACCAAAGGCCATACCACATAGCACATGTTTTTTACAAATATGTGCACTCAATACACACTGCAGCGAACAATTCCGCTGTGTGTGTCCTTTGGGCTGGCCATCTAAAGATGCCGCACTGCTCAGTTAATCAAGGCTGACAGCATGTACCGGAGACCATTGTATAAACTCTGTCCAAATAGGAAGGACATTCTTGCTATTGAAGGAGTGCAGCATAGGTTCACCAGGTTAATTCCTGGGATGGCGGGACTGACATATGATGAAAGAAAGGGTCGACTGGACTTGGATTCACTTGAATTTAGAAGGATGAGAGAGGATCTTATTCAAACATATAAAACTCTTAAGGGATTGGACAGGCTAGATGCAGGAAAAAATTTCCCGATGTTGGAGGAGTCCAGAACCAGGGGTCACAGTTTAAGAATAAGGGGTGGGGCCATTTAGGACTGAGATGAGGAAAACCTCTTTCACCCAGAGAATTGTGAATGGGATGTTTTCAAGAGGGAATTAGATTTAGTTCTTAGGGCTAATGGAATCAAGGGATATGGGAAAAAAGTAGGAATGGGATACTTATTTTGGATGAGCAGCCATGATCATATTGAAAGATGGTGCTGGCTCGAAGCCTACTCCTGCACCTTTTTTCTATGTTTCTATATCAATTGGAAGACACATTTGCCTTTCTTTTTGTTTCTCTGTTAAAATGCAAAGTGCTACCCACCAGGCATTGTAAAACTAAGACAGTTGATGTCAAGTTGGCAGTCACAAATTAAAGGGTCTAAAAGGGGTAGAAGATCGGCCGAGGGAGTCCAGGAGGAGCGGGACTGGTGGAGACAGGAGAAGATATGATATAGATATGCCATTTATTGTCACTATACATGTACAGTGAAACTGAAAGCTGCTCGTACTCAGTGCATACATACAATTTAGCACAAAAAACAAGAGACAGAAAACAAAAAACAGAAGGGAGATGGGGGGGGGGGGAATAGGTGCACAAATTCTGCGGCGCTACATACATATATACATATATACAGATGGAAGTCCGTGTTGGGCGGTGTAGTCAGTGCATGTGTGAATTTGAATTTATAGTAGATATAATTCTCGGAAAGCAACTATTCCTGAGTCTGTTTGTCCTGGATTTGATGCACCTATAGCGCCTTCCAGAGGGCAGCAGGTCGAACAGTCCAAACGCAGGATGGGAGCTGTCTTTGATGATCTTCTTTGCCCTGCTAAGGCAGCGGGAGGTGTAGATGTCCATCAGGGAGGGGAGAGGGCAGCCAATGATCCTCTGCGCTGTCCTGGTTACCCTCTGAAGCCTCTCCCTGTCTGCCATGGTGCAGCTGCCATACCATGCTGTAATGCAGTATGTCAGCAGGCTCTCGATGGACGAGCGGTAGAAGGTCAGCAGCAGGTTAGAGTCTAGGTTGTGCTTCCTGAGGACCCTCAGGAAGTGCAGCCGCTGCTGAGCCTTCTTGATGACCGCTGTCGTGTTGTCCGTCCAGGAGATGTCAGCAGCGATATGGACGCCGAGAAACCGGAAGGTGTTGACCCTCTCCACACACTCGCCGTTAATGTGTAGGGGGGCTAAGTCGGTGCTGTGCCTCCTGAAGTCGACAATGAGCTCTTTTGTTTTCCTGGTGTTCAGAGCCAGATTGTTTTCTGAGCACCAGGTTGTCAACTTCAGGACTTCCTCTCTGTAGGCTGCCTCGTCTACCTTCGAAATAAGTCCGACCACAGTAGTGTCGTCAGCAAATTTGACGATGCGGTTGTTGTTGTGGGCCGGACTACAGTCATAGGTGTAGAGACAGTATAAGAGGGGGCTTAGCACACAGCCCTGTGGGGAACCGGTACTCAACCTGCGAGTGGAGGAGAGGTGGGGGCCGAGTCTCACAGTCTGGGGCCGGTTGGTGAGGAAATCCTTTATCCAGGCACATGTGACAGTGGGGAGGCCGAGAGTGAGGACACTGGGTGGTGAGGACACTGTCAAATAGGAAAAGGCACAGAGGCGGAGGCGATGGGTTGTGGCGGACTCGGAACACATTGAAGTGGGGGCGGTGGGGAACAAAGGTGGGGCCTTTGGTGAGAATAGATAGTATTGGAAGGGAGAGGTCAGGGAGAATGGTGAAAACACAATAAGGGTGGGGTTTATGGTCAGAGGGGGGCATGGTTCGAGTGGGGCAGGGGAGTGGGCGGACATTAAGGTGAGGTGCTACAGGGGAATGATGTTGATTCTTATGCATGCTATTGTAGTGGTATTGTAGATAATAACCATAAAACCATATAACAATTACAGCACGGAAACAGGCCATCTCGACCCTTCTAGTCCGTGCCGAACACGTATTCTCCCCTAGTCCCATCTACCTGCGTTCAGACCATAACCCTCCATTCCCTTCCCATCCATATAACTATCCAATTTATTTTTAAATGATAAAAATGAACCTGCCTCCACCACCTTCACTGGAAGCTCATTCCACACAGCCACCACTCTCGTAAAGAAGTTCCCCCTCATGTTACCCCTAAACTTCAGTCCCTTAATTCTCAAGTCATGTCCCCTTGTTTGAATCTTCCCTACTCTCAGTGGGAACAGCTTTGATGGTTTATAATGATGATTGATAATGAAGATGGTTTTCAAAAATTGCCACAGGATCTTGATCTTGATCTTGGTTGGTTGGATAGATGGGTTGAGGAATGGTTGGTGAAATTTAATACATTGAAGTACGAGGTGTTGTATTTCGGGAAGTTTAGCCTGGGCACCACCGACACAGTGAATGGCAAGGCTCTGGGGAGAGTTGTAGAGCAGAGGGATCCAGGAGTGCAGGTACATACATAGTTCAATGAAAGTGGTGTCACGCGCAGATAGGTTGGCAAGAAGGTCTTCGGCACTTTGGCCTTCATCAGTCAGAGTTTTGAGTAGAGAAGTTGGGAGGCCATGTCACGGTTGTACATGACATTGGTGAGGCCATCTTTAGAGTATTGTGTTCAGTTTTGGTCACCCTGTTATAGAATCGATGTTAAGATGGAAAGGGTGCAGAGAAGATTTATCAGGATGCTGCCAGGACTCGACGGCCTGAGCTATAGGGAGAGGGTGAGCAGGCTAGGACTTTATTCCTTGGAGGTGTGATCTGACAGAGCTGTATAAGGTCATGAAAGGAATAGATGGGGTAAATGCACAGTCTTTTACCCAGAATAGGGGAATCAAGAACCAGAGGACATAGGTAGACAAAAGTGCTGGAGAACCTCAGCGAGTGCAGCAGCATCTATGGAGCGAAGGAAATAGGCAACGTTTCGGGCCAAAACCCTTCTTCAGACTTGAGTCTGAAATGTTGCCTATTTCCTTCGCTCCTTGATGCTGCTGCACCCGCTGAGTTTCTCCAGCACTTTTGTCTACCTTCGACTTTCCAGCATCTGCAGTTCCTTCTTAAACACCAGAGGATATAGATTTAAGGTGAAGGGGGGGGAGAGATTTAATAGGAATTTGAGGGGCAACCTCTTTACACAAAGGGTGGCAGGTGTATGGAACAAGCTGTCAGAAGATGTATTTGAGGCAAGTAGTATCACGAAGTTAAAAAATAAAAAATGGACAGGTACTTGTAATGAATAGATAGGGATAGGGACCAAATCAGGCAGGTGGGACTAGTATAGATGTTGCTGTTTAATTGTTATCGGCTGTTTAGAATAAAGATGTTAGTTTGTCTGTGATAATTGAGATGATTTAGAAAGGAGATGAGAATGAATGTCTTTATCAAGAGGATAGTGAATCCGTGGGATGCTTTTGCCACAGGTGCTTGTGAAGGGCAAGACATTGGGTTTAAGAGGGAACTGCAGATGCTGGAGAATCGAAGGTTACACAAAAAAGCTGGAGAAACTCAGCGGGTTCAGCAGCATCTATGGAGCGAAGGAAATAGGTAACGTTTCGGGCCGAAACCCTTCTTCAGACATTGGGTGTTGTTTAAGTTGAGTTTTATAGGTTCTTGATTAGTGAGGGCATCAAAGATTAAGGGGAGAAGGCGGAAGAATAGAGTTGAGAGGGAAGTGTAGATTAGCCATGATTGAATGGCAGTGTAGGCTTGATGGGCCAAATGGGCCTAATTTTGCTCCTATATATTATTGTCATAATTGCAATATATAAATCAACATATTTCCAAATAATTTTCATATATTTAAGGATGTAATTACTTACCATAAGACTTTTGACTACAGGTGCAAATCAAGTAGATTTATTTTCCTTTAATTCCAATGACTTTGGGTCTGTTAAGTGGTTTCCTATGTAACATCAACATCACCCCTGATGTTTAGCCAAACTATATACCTTTCATGTAGCATAATGCAGTTAACCTAAAAACAGGGTCATTCCATTTGAAGTTAGAGCTTTATATTCTACACACACAATGAACACTTAACCAGATTAATAGCTCCATTGTTTTCCTTGGAAATACCTAATCTGTTTATCTAAATGGGTCACATTAACACCTCATTATTTTAGCTGGCAAAAATGTTGTTCATTACTTTTTCAAGCTTGACTAAACCATTCCATTATTTCCACCACTGATTCCCTTTTTTATTTTGAACAAGTTAATTCCATCTGACCTCCCACACAAAGAGTCAACCTCATCACCCCTCTTCAAAATTAAATATTTAGCAAGAGTGAGTTCATTCTCTCTATTTCTGTTGGGTTGGAGAGTTTCCTTTACATCGCGTCAGCTGATAATATGTCAACATAGAGAATGAATTCACAGATTAATTGTTTTGCAAAACTGCACCAAATAATTTTAAGATTTAAGCCAGATGCATACACCAAGCTGATTAAAGAATATTCAGCGTAGACAAAAAAAAAGCTGGAGAAACTCAGCAGGTGAGGCAGCATCTATGGAGCGAAGGCATGGGTGACGTTTCGGGTCGAGACCCTTCCTCACACTGAAGTTACTCCAGCTTTTTGCGACTGTCTTTTGCTGCCACAAATGTATATTGTGAAGGATTTTCTTACTGAGGTTTTTTTTCCAAAAAAGGTGACTCGTGAGGTGGATTTAAAGCAAATAATATGGAGGGGAAAAACTCAACAGATCAAGCAGATTCATTGCAGTTCAAGTTGATATCCTACCATCCAGGGATAGGCAAAAATATTTGGAGAGGATAGGAAAAAGCAAAACAATTGATATCACACCCACAATTACCCATATAAAAAGATGAATAAAGGCCAAGATACCACAGGAATTAACCCAGGCAGAGTGAGAATTAGTGAAGAGAGTGAGGAAATGTTAAACTATTATTCTGTGCCTGTCTTCATAGTAGAATCAGTCGTAAACACAGCAGATATCACAGCCAATCTTTGCACATTTTTGCACATCCCCAATCCTTTCCACTCGTCACTTTCATTTCATGTTTCATGTATTTTGTGTTTTATGATTGCAGGCAGATCAATGTCCTTCCTGCGATAGATAAAGTTCTATTGGGGTTGGACAGGCTAGATGCAGGAAGATTGTTCCCAATGTTGGGGAAGTCCAAAACAAGGGGTCACAGTTTAAGGATAAGGGGGAAATCTTTTAGGACCGAGATGAGAAAAACATTTTTCACACACAGAGTGGTGAATCTCTGGAATTCTCTGCCACAGAAGGTAGTTGAGGCCACAGTTCATGGGCTATATTTAAGAGAGAGTTAGATTTGGCCCTTGTGGCTAAAGAGATCAGGGGTATGGAGAGAAGGCAGGGATGGGATACTGCCTTCTCTGTGAAATAAGATCAGTCGGAACTATCATGGTTTCAATGGAAGATACATTATATTTGAATATTCTATTAAAGATCTTTAGTGATGGGGCATGAGTAATAACATCCCATAATATCCCATTATGAGTAATAACATGGTGCATTTGCAGAGCGGATAAGGATTCCATCTAGTACTGCAAATAAGACACGAATGTTACAGAATTTTGAGATTTTAAAAATCAATTCTGTAATTTATCCCATCAGATAAAGCATAAAAAGAACTTTAATTTGACACCTAATTCACTTTCATATCTTCAGTATTTAAAAAGTTATGGCCATTTTCATACTCGGAAATTAGCATCTTGTTCCCTATTGCTTTTCCATTGACTTAACTCAAAAGCTGTGATCGAGGACAGTCAAAAGCCCATAACTTTGTTAAAAATTAAGAGAACTGAATGAAATTTTCAGTTATTATAGATTGAAGCATTCTGAAACAAATATAAACATCTTACTTGGATGACCTGGAGTTAAAGCATATAATTAGTTAGTTACCGAATTGTAGCTAATTACAAAATTGACCGTTGTGACGGAAATAGTAATAACCACCCAGACGGCCTTAAAAATTCAAAAGTGATAGTCTCAAGATCAGAACTTTAATATTATTGTATTAATATGCTGTAAATACGTAACAGACAGGTAAATAAATTACAATTTCTAGCAAAAGACCAAGTCTTTATGGAGAAGATAAGTTGCTAGCTGGTACACTGGCATATCATAATCAGTAGCATCATCAACTCCTCAGATTGTAACCAATAAGCAACTCTGTACACCTTGTTTTTCCTCAACTTTTCAATTTTGGCATTGTAAACTACAAGTTTTTGCTCTTCAAACCACACATGACATGCCTTTCTGCCCACTACTTTCCCATTAAGAATGTCCTGTAGATCATCACATTTGGAGTAGTCCAAATTCGGAGAGTCCCTGTGAATGCTGTCTAAATCAGTCTCTTTTGCTGGGCATTTGGATTGACAATTTTGCATTTCTTCTTCAGAGAAATCTGTTTAAAATGTAAAGAATAAAAAACACCGAACGGCATGAACAGAAACAAGTTATTATTTGCAGTTTTAGAAAAAAAAGGTAGAAATGATAAAGTTAAACGCTAAAACAAATAGTAAATACCCAACAAAAAATTCATGTTCATCAGTTTCATCAAATCAATTAAATTCATCTAATCAATTAAATTAATCGAAATTTAATGCCAAGGTCTCGGACGTGTCTCAACGCATCCAAGATATCCTTAAATCAGAGGGAGAGGAGCCTGAGGTCGTGGTACATATAGGTACCAATGACATAGGAAAAAAAAGGGAAGAGGTCCTGAAGGGAGGATTTAGGGAGTTGGGAGGAGAGTTAAGAAAAAGGACCAAAAAAGGTAACAATCTCAGGATTACTGCCTGTGCCACGCGACAGTGAGAGTAGGAATGGAGCGAGGTGGAGGATAAATGCGTGGCTGAAAGACTGGTGCAGAGGGCAGGGATTCAAGTTCCTGGATCATTGGGACTTCTTTTGGGGAAGGTGGGACCTGTACAGAAAGGATGGGTTGCACTTGAACCCGAGGGGGACCAATATCCTAGCGGGGAAATTTGCAAAGGCATCTGGGGAGACTTTAAACTAGAATGGTTGGGGCGAGGGACTCAAATAGCGAAAGCTAGTAGACAGAATGGGAGGCAGGAAGCAGAAATGGGAAGCACTCGGACGCAAGAGGAGAAAGGAAAAAAAGGAAATAAACAGAGAATAAGGGACGGGGGTTTTCTTAAATGTGCATATTTTAATGCTAGGAGCATTGTAAGAAAGGTGGATGAGCTTAGAGTCTGGATAGACACCTGGAAGTATGATGTTGTGGCGATCAGTGAAACGTGGTTGCAGGAGGGCTGTGATTGGAAACTGAATATTCCAGGATTTCGTTGCTTCAGGTGTGATAGAATTGTAGGGGCAAGAGTTGGAGGTGTTGCATTGCTAGTCAGGGAAGATATTACAGCAGTGCTTTGGCAGGATAGATTGGAGGGCTCATCTAGGGAGGCTATTTGGGTGGAATTGAGAAGTGGGAAAGGTGTAGCAACACTTATAGGGGTGTATTATAGACCGCCAAACGGGGAACGAGAACTGGAAGAGCAAATATGTAAGGAGATAGCAGAGATTAGTAGTAAGCACAAGGTAGTGATTGTGGGAGATTTCAACTTTCCACACATAGACTGGGAAACACATTCTGTAAATGGGCTGGATGGGTTGGAGTTTGTAAAATGTGTGCAGGATAGTTTTTTGCAGCAATACATAGAGGTACCTACTAGAGAAGGGACCTCCTGTTAGGAAATGAGACTGGACAGGTGGCGGAGGTATGCGTTGGGGAGCACTTCGGGTCCAGTGATCACAATACCATTAGTTTCAATATAACTATGGAGAGGGTCAGAACTGGACCTAGGGTTGAGATTTTTGATTGGAGAAAGGCTAACTTTGATGCGATGCGAGATGACTTAAAAGGAGTGAACTGGGACATTTTGTTTTATGGGAAAGATGTAGAAGAGAAATGGAGGACATTTAAAGGGGAAATTTTAAGAGTACAGAATCTTTATGTTCCTGTTCGGTTGAAAGGAAACAGTAAAAATTGGAAAGAGCCCTGGTTGTCAAGGGAAATTGGACATCTTGTTCGGAAAAAGAGGGAGATCTACAATAATTATAGGCAGCATGAAGTAAATAAGGTGCTTGAGGAGTATAAGGAATGTAAAAAGAATCTTAAGAAAGAAATTAGAAAAGCTAAAAGAAGATATGAGGTTGCTTTGGCAAGTAAGGTGAAAGTCAATCCAAAGGGTTTCTACAGCTATATTAATAGCAAAAGGATAAGGAGGGATAAAATTGGTCCATTGGAGAGACAGAGTGGACAGCTATCTGCAGAGCCAAAAGAGATGGGGGAGATATTGAACAATTTTTTTTCTTCGGTATTCACCAAGGAGAAGGATATTGAATTATGTGAGGTAAGGGAAACTAGTAGAGTAGCTATGGATACTATGAGGTTCAAAGTAAAAGAAGTACTGACATTTTTGAAAAATATAAAAGTGGATAAGTCTCCAGGTCCTGACAGGATATTCCCTAGGACATTGAGGGAAGTTAGTGTAGAAATAGCCGGGGCTATGACAGAAATATTTCAAATGTCATTAGAAACGGGAATAGTCCCCGAGGATTGGCGTACTGCGCATGTTGTTCCATTGTTTAAAAAGGGTTCTAAGAGTAAACCTAGCAATTATAGATCTGTTAGTTTGACTTCAGTGGTGGGCAAATTAATGGAAAAGATAATTAGAGACAATATATATAAGCATCTAGATAAACAGGGTCTGATTAGGAACAGTCAACATGGAATTGTGCCTGGAAGGTCATGTTTGACTAATCTTCTTGGATTTTTTGAAGAGGTTACTAGGGAAATTGACGAGGGTAAAGCAGTGGATGTTGTCTATATGGACTTTAGTAAGGCCTTTGACAAGGTTCCTCATGGAAGGTTGGTTAAGAAGGTTCAACTGTTGGGTATAAATGCAGGAATAGCAAGATGGATTCAACAGTGGCTGAATGGGAGAAGCCAGAGGGTAATGGTGGATGGCTGTTTATCGGGTTGGAGGCAGGTGACTAGTGGGGTGCCTCAGGGATCTGTGTTGGGTCCTTTGTTGTTTGTCATGTACATCAATGATCTGGATGAAGGTGTGGTAAATTGGATTAGTAAGTATGCAGATGATACCAAGATAGGGGGTGTTGTGGATAATGAAGAGGATTTCCAAAGTCTACAGAGTGATTTAGGCCATTTGGAAAAATGGGCTGAAAGATGGCAGATGGAGTTTAATGCTGATAAATGTGAGGTGCTACACCTTGGCAGGACAAATCAAAATAGGACATACATGGTAAATGGTAGGGAATTGAAGAATACAGTTGAACAGAGGGATCTGGGTATAACCGTGCATAGTTCCTTGAAGGTGGAATCTCATATAGATAGGGTGGTAAAGAAAGCTTTTGGTATGCTAGCCTTTATAAATCAGAGCATTGCGTATAGAAGCTGGGATGTAATGTTAAAATTGTACAAGGCATTGGTGAGGCCAAATCTGGAGTATGGTGTACAATTTTGGTCGCCAAATTATAGGAAGGATGTCAACAAAATAGAGAGAGTACAGAGGAGATTTACTAGAATGTTGCCTGGGTTTCAACAACTAAGTTACAGAGATAGGTTGAATAAGTTAGGTCTTTATTCTCTGGAGCGCAGAAGGTTAAGGGGGGACCTGATAGAGGTCTTTAAAATGATGAAAGGGATAGACAGAGTTGATGTGGACAAGCTTTTCCCTTTGAGAATAGGGAAGATTCAAACAAGAGGACATGACTTCAGAATTAAGGGACAGAAGTTTAGGGGTAATATGAGGGGGAACTTCTTTACGCAGAGAGTGGTGGCGGTGTGGAATGAGCTCCCAGTGGAAGTGGTGGAGGCAGGTTCATTGGTATCATTTAAAAATAAATTGGATAGGCATATGGATGAGAAGGGAATGGAGGGTTATGGTACGAGTGCAGGCAGGTGGGACTAAGGGGAAAAAAATTTGTTCGGCATGGACTTGTAGGGCCGAGATGGCCTGTTTCCGTGCTGTAATTGTTATATGGTTATATGGTTATATGGTTAAATTTAATTACTAGATCTAAACATCTATCCATTTCTTAAGAAAAGGCTATTTTTTTTAAATAGCCCAAATATCCAAATAACAAATAACAAACTGATCCCATTCACAAGTGTTCACAATATAACATGATTTTTAAATCTCACTTTGTCATGAATTTATATGCCAAATGGAAGGAATATAATGTTTAATTCCCATAAATTAATCGAGAAACATCCACCCAAGATAACATCATTATTTTTTGCACAATGACTAAAACTGTTGTGGATTTTTAGTGTGAAAATATATCGATGATTTAGATGCTCTTATGACATGATTGTCCAAAAAAAAAAGAAGATTTTAATCATCTTGAGAGTGGATGTTTCTGGAATGTGACACAGCCAATTCGTATGGGGCCTAAATAACATTTTCGTATCATAATAAAGTCACACCAAAAAGCAAAATAATATGTTAAATAAACGACATACCTTTTGTTTTGTCCTGATATTGCGATCCGTGATGTTGAAGGCGGTGAAGGCTTTTTTAGTCGCCTTTAAGTTTAATACAACGACGCCGAGATGGCCTGTTTCCGTGCTGTAATTGTTATATGGTTATATGGTTAATAACCATATAACCATATAACAATTACAGCACGGAAACCGGCCATCTCGGCCCTACAAGTCCGTGCCGAACAAATCTTTTTTCCCCTTAGTCCCACCTGCCTGCACTCATACCATAACCCTCCATTCCCTTCTCATCCATATGCCTATCCAATTTATTTTTAAATGATACCAATGAACCTGCCTCCACCACTTCCACTGGAAGCTCATTCCACACCGCTACCACTCTCTGAGTAAAGAAGTTCCCCCTCATATTACCCCTAAACTTCTGTCCCTTAATTCTGAAGTCATGTCCTCTTGTTTGAATCTTCCCTATTCTCAAAGGGAAAAGCTTGTCCACATCAACTCTGTCTATCCCTCTCATCATTTTAAAGACCTCTATCAGGTCCCCCCTTAACCTTCTGCGCTCCAGAGAATAAAGACCTAACTTATTCAACCTATTTCTATAACTTATGTACATTATGTACTTATGTACTTTGTAACAATGGTACAGGAATTTTTTTTTCAAACCCGCAAACAGAAGCGCGAATGATTTTTCTTCTTCAGTTAGCAGCCCGAGGAAATCCCTCTCCGACAACCAATACAAACCTGCATTTTAATCCCCGCCCCCTAAGCCTCCAGAATCGCACGCACCGGCAGTGGCAGATTTGTAGCGCCGCTGATGATAGGTTTTGTAACATCCCGACATAAGAGGCTTTTAACAAAGGGCTTATGTTGTTAGGGCTTATTTTGTCTGTCCTTATGTTTTAGAATGGGCAGAGAATAGTTCAAGATCATAAGTGGGAGTGTAGACATAATAAAGCCAAACCTAACCAGTCAGAACCTATCAGGATAAGTCAGAAAAGGGTCCCAACGTGAAACGTCACCCAGATACGCTGCCTGACCCACTGAGTTACGGCAGCACTTTGTGTCTATCTTTTTGCAGGAAGAAATATATAATTTTCAGGTTGGCAGGTATTAGCAGTAGATTTAGAACATTGAACATGAAATATATAAAAGTACAGTACAGACACAGGCCCTTTGGCCCACATGGTCTGTGCTGAACATAATGCCAAGATAAACTAACTGCTTCTGCCTGCACATGACCGATATCCCCCATTCCCTGCATGTCTATGTGCCTATCTAAAAGCCCCCTAAACTCCTGGAGTTTGGAGGGAGAGATTGCATGATTGAATGGCAGAGTAGACTTGATGGGCCGAATGACCTAATTCTGCTCCTATCACATGACCTCATGAACACCATTATCATATCTGCCTCCACCAGTAGCTGTCACAGCAGTGCATTCCAGGCACACAACTCTCTATGTATAAATAACTTGCCAGGCACACATCTCCTTTACACTTTGCCTCTCTCACCTTACAGCTCTGCCCTCTAGCCATTGGCATTTCCACCCTGGGATAAATATTCTCACTGTTTCGGTTTGTGTTTGTTATTGTCACATGGACTAAGGCTTTATTCCTCACCTGGGATCGCTGTTTGAAGCACCAGAGTGCTGGGCCTGCAGCATCGACATCGCGGAGCTGTGGTTTGTGGCGTTCCCTGCGCGGGCGGCGCCGGCCAACATCGCG
Source organism: Leucoraja erinaceus (assembly GCF_028641065.1). Lineage (NCBI taxonomy): Eukaryota > Metazoa > Chordata > Chondrichthyes > Rajiformes > Rajidae > Leucoraja > Leucoraja erinaceus. The sequence continues at coordinate 2,472,494 of NC_073385.1, read as the reverse complement.
GAGTCCTGGGACCCTTTGCCGAGGGCCGCCAGGTTTGAATCTCCACCCAGCTCGGCCTGTGGTCTTCGGGAGCCGCGGTAGGAAGCGGCCGATTTGGTGGTTCAAGCCGCAGAGCGTGTTCTTCCGTGTCGACATCGTCCCAGCGAGAGGGCCTGAACATCGTCGACTGCGGGGGGGCTAGGGAGGTCCCGACCATGGGGAACATCGGGGAACATCAACGAGGAGGTTGACTGAACTTTGGTGCCTTCCCTCACAGTGGGAAACTTTGGTATCGCTGTGTGGGGATGTTTGTGTTGTGGACTATCGTGTTTTGTGCTTTTATAATTTTTATTCGTACAACTGTATGGGAAAGAGCATTCCGTTGTCTAAGTACTTGTACTATGGACAATGACAATAAAGTTGAAGCCAATCAAATCAAATCAAATACCATCCATGCAGATCAGATATAGAACACAAATAAATACAATCACGTCTAACTCCAGCACAATAGATGGGGCAAAGGGGAAGATATAGAGTGGAGAATAGAGTGTTCAGCATTGTAACGCCTTGTAGTGCATCAGTCCTATAAACAATGTCAAACATACTCAATGGGTTAGAGGTGAAATGGACAGTAACTTGCATATAAAAGGACCACTGAAAAGCTTCTGCCTCGGAATTCTCTGCCACAGAAGGCAGTGGAGGTCAATTCATTGGATGTTTTCAAGAGAGAATTAGATTATAGCTTTTAAGGCTAACGGAATCAGGGGATATGGGGAGAAAGCAGGAATGGGGTACTGATTTTGGATGATCAGCTATGATCATATTTAATGGCAGTGCTGGCTCATAGGGCCGGATGGCCTACTCCTCCACCTGTTTTCTATGTTTCTAAGCCTGATAGGAAAGGGGGAGAAGCTGTTCTTGAGTCTGGTGGTGCACATGCTCACGTGTCTGTACATTCTGCAGGACAGGAGCATGGAGATGAAGGAATGACTGGGTGGGACAAGTATTTGATTCTGTTGGCAGACAGTGTAGATGAAGTCAATGGTGGGGGGTCTGGTCTATATGATGGACTGAGCCACATCTACAACTGGCATTTTTTGGCGGTCTTGGTCAGAGCTGTTCCCAAGCTAAGCTGTGAAGCAAAACATCCAACATGATGCATGTATGGGCATTTGTAAGAGTCACTGGAGACAGGGCGACATTCCTTAGTCGCCTCAGATAGTGGAGGTGTTGGTGTGCCTTCTTGGCTGTTGCATCAATGTGTTTGGTCCATGATGGGCCGTTACTGATATTAATGCCAAGGAACTTGAAGCTCTCAACCATTTAACTACTGTGCCATTGATACGGGTTGCTGCATATACTCTACCATTCTTCATGAATTCAATAACTAACGCCTTCATCTTGCAGACATTGATGGAGAGGTTATGTCCTGGCACCATGTCACTAAGTTCTCTATCTACTTCCTGTTTCGTCATTGTTTACGATTCAGCCACTACTGTGGTATCATCTGCAAACTTGTAGATGGAATTGGAGCCGAGTTTAGTCCAGTCGTGAGTGTACAGGGAGTATAGTTGGGGACTGAGGATTGATGTGGAGGTATTGAGGTTTGTGGATCAAAAAGTCGAGGATCCAGTGGCAGAGGGGGGAGCTGGTTCTAGGTTCAAGAGTTTGGAGAGGAGTTTGGATGGGATTATGGTATTGAAGGCAAAGCTATAGTCAATGAACAGAAGTCTAATGTAGGAGTCCTTGCCTAGCCTTCGTTACTTTTTTGCTTGTCTTTCAGTCATTGTTCTTTCCCTCTCTACATCATCGTCGATATCTCTCGTTTCCCTTATCCCTGACCAGTCTGAAGGAGGGTCTTGACCCGAAACGTCACCCATTCCTTCTCTCCAGAGATGCTGCCTGGCCAGCTGAGATACTCCAGCTTTTTGTGTCTATCTTGTTGTCCACCCTATCTTTGACTCTGATCATTTTATATTCTTTTAGCAGGTCTCGTCTCGACCTCCACATTCTAGGCAGATGCCACAACGATCAGTGAGAGGAATTCAGCTTTTACAATCAATATTAATGGTTTGGTTAGGCTGTAAAGCATCCAAGATTGCTAACATTACATTCCTACATGGGAATGTGAAGGAGACCACAAATAGATAAAATAAAGATATGGGGAAGAAAGTGACAGATGAAAAAAGAAGGTTATATGAGGCTATTATTTTGACAAAATAGAATAAAATGTTACAAATTGTGAAAAAATACAAAGAAATGTGAACAACATTTAACAGGTCATTTATGGAAGTTAACTGTTCATAAGTATAGGAGTAGAAATTCCTGGGATGTCAGGACTTTCATATGAAGAAAGAGTGGATAGACTCGGCTTGTACTCGCGAGAATTTAGAAGATTGAGGGGGGATCATAGAAACTTACAAAATTCTTAAGGGGTTGGACAGGCTAGATGCAGGAAGATTGTTCCCGATGTTGGGGAAGTCCAGGACAAGGGGTCATAGTTTAAGGATAAGGGGGAAATATTTTAGGACTGAGATGAGAAAAAAAAAAATTCACACAGGGAGTGGTGAATCTCTGGAACTCTTGCCACAGAAGGTAGTTGAGGCCAGTTCATTGGCTATATTTAAGAGGGAGTTAGATGTGGCTAAAGGGATCAGGGGGTATGGAGAGAAGGCAGGTACAGGATACTGAGTTGGATGATCAGTCATGACCATATTGAATGGCGGTGCAGGCTCGAAGGGCCGAATGGCCTACTCCTGCACCTATTTTCATGTTTCTATGTTTGCCCCCTGAAACACCACCTGGAGGCCCCCTGCACCTGGACCCCCGACCAATATTTCCTACTTTTTTTCTGAAGGTGAATATCATCCTTAATCCATATTGCTTAAAAAATGTGGGTCTACTGAATGAGAAGGTTTTTTTAAATAATAATATTAATAATATAGTGTAATTCCATACAAACTAATAGTTAAAATAAAAATTTTAAGGTTATTAAAGTATCGTGTAGGCTAGCCGTAAACTAAAATACGTTCAAATTAAGGATGTTTCATTCTAAATATACTTAATATAAAATAATTATAAATAATTTAAAACACTATTAATATTTATGGCAGAAATTAAAGTTAGTGGTGATCTGTCGTGGAACAACCCCATTGAAGAAGCTAACAGTGGTTACCCAGGCCTCGTTGCTGGTTGCGAAGGGGCCCCCTTAAGAGTTCAAGGTTCAGGGCCCCAAAAATGTAGGTCCGCCACTGAGCTGCCTGAGGAGGTGATGGAATCAGATTCAACTACTATGCCTAGTACTAGGTATATAACCATAATCCATCCTAACTCTGATATAAAAAACATATTTCAGATAACCTTAATTTGTTGCAGCAAATGCAACCAGCAAGTATGCTCTCTACTGTAAAACCTACAGATGTTCGATTGAGTGTTCATCGACATATGGAATCTCCACAATGGCCCCATGGAAACTGGAAGTATCCTGAGCTAATTCTGCTACCACTATCATATATTGCGACAAGTGACGGCTCCCACTGATTGTCGCCGGAAGCTTGCGTCCTTTTCAGGACGGACGATGACAGCGAGGTCAACATTTGTAACAAGATGGACATGAAAGAAGAAGAAGATCTCCCTAATCTTCTAAGAAAGAATGGGCCATTGATCAGCTCTCCGTGATCTTGACTATGGTGCTTGTCTGTACATAGTTTATACGTTCTCCCCGTAACCTGTGTGGGTTTTCTCCAGGATTTCCAGTTTCTTCCCACACTCCGAAGGTTTGTAAGCTAATTGGCTTGGTAAAACTGTAAATTGTCCCTAGTGTGTGTGTGTGTGTGTGTGTGTGTAGGCTAGTGTTAGTGTGCGCGGATCGCTAGTCGGTGGGTCAAAGGGCCTGTTTCCTTGCTGTATCACTAAACTAAACTAAACTAAACTAAATATTCAGCTGAGTCTTACACAATAACCATATAATCATATAACAATTACAGCACAGAAACAGGCCATCTCGGCCCTACAAGTCCGTGCCGAACAACTTTTTTCCCTTAGTCCCACTTGCCTGCACTCATACCATAACCCTCCATTCCCTTCTCATCCATATGCCTATCCAATTTATTTTAAAATGATACCAATGAACCTGCCTCCACCACTTCCACTGGAAGCTCATTCCACACTGCTACCACTCTCTGAGTAAAGAAGTTCCCCCTCATGTTACCCCTAAACTTCTGTCCCTTAATTCTGAAGTCATGTCCTCTTGTTTGAATCTTCCCTATTCTCAAAGGGAAAAGCTTGTCCACATCAACTCTGTAAATAGTTCAGAATCAATCTCTGCAGCAAGCTCTAAAGCAAGTATGTTCCCTCTCTGTGGAATTGTGATATTGTTCATTCACTTTCTCCGCATTCCTGTGACATTCTCTTGGTGTTCACAAGATCTCTCCAATATTCCACGGAAAACTGCACCCAGCTACTTTTTGAAAGAAAGCCACAGCAAAACCGTTGATCGAATGTGATTTTAGCTCTATTTGTATTGTGACCCACATGTGCACAGAGCTCTCTTCTGGTCAGGATGGTAAGAACTCAATTTAGATAGAGGTCAAGCAAGACAGACAAGGTTTACGCTGGCTTTAAGCCAAACAATAATCTGAAATGAAGGTTGCAGTGTAAACACACTTTAAGTCTACAGGCAAAAATTGTTTCCATTGATTTGAGGGGTTGGTACTTGGTCCTCCAAAATATCCCAACTGGAATTTAAACTGGAGGTGGTGAAGGGGGGATTAAGCCAGAAAGGGTTATTGGGAAGAAAGTGCTGCTTTAAATTTAGTTGCATCTGGTTGGGTAACTATAGTTTGGTGGAGATTATTCCAATATAATAATACTGGTAGGACCAGTATTTCACGATCATTCCTCAAAGTTTTTAGAAGGTGCATTATTGAACCAGTGGTGGAGCTCCCACAATATTTTACTTTAGTTTAGGTTCGGGATACAGCACAGAAACAGGCCCTTCGGCCCACCGAGCCTCTCCAACCAGCAATCCAAGCACACAAACACTATCCTACACACACTGGGGACAATTTACAATTAAACCAAGCCAATTAGTCTACAAACCTATATGTCGTTCGAATGTCGGAATAAACCAGAGATCCCGGAGAAAACCCACGCAGGTCACGGGGAGAACATCCAAACTCCGTACAGGCAGCACCCGTAGTCAGGATCGAACCTTGGTCTTTGGCGCTAGTAAGGCAGCAACTCTACCACTGTGCCACCATACCACCTCTTTAATGGGTAGTGTTCCAGGGTGTAGACCTGGCAACAGTAACGGAATGATATTTCCAAAGATGGACACGAAATGTTGGAGTAACTCAGCGGGTCAGGCAGCATCTCTGGAGAAAAATAATAGGTGACATTTCGGGTCTGAAACCCTTCTTCAGAATGCTTGAAATCATATTTCTGAGTCTGAATGATGTGTGATTTAAGGAAAGGATGTTCCATGCTTCTTTTGTCTTTCCAAATGGTGTAAAACAAACGTTTAGGGGAGCTGTTGAAAACGTTTCAACCAGTTGTCGGATTGTGGTTTGCAAAAGTTAAATATTATGGTTTATTTGGGACATCCTCGGGAATTGTAGAATAGAGGGAGTGGCTAATTAATTGAAATGAGAACAAGACTTAATAACAAAATCTCCTCACTATTTATCTTCCGCCGAAACTTTAAGGCCATCAAAATCATTTTTTAAATTAAAGAATAGGGAGGTTTCACGGCAGTTGGGTCGCGACCCATATTGGTGTTTCGCTATGCCAAGTGGAGTACAAGCGATGAACTGCAGGTAGGCACTGACCATTGTTTCCAGCGTAGCGGGCCCGTTAAAACCCGCCAAAATGGTCAATTTTTGCGCTGTAAATAATTACGGAAATCGGGATAAGCGTGAGAGACATTTATCCTACTTCAGAAATCCAAAAGTGAGGAGAAATGACGGTAGATAGAAGCGAGAGCTGAAGGGACAACAACAGCCAAAGTGATCGGCGAACATTGGCCGTTTGCTCACTGCATTTCATCAACAGTAAGGCATTCTTTGTGTTTTTTCTTGATTCCTTTGGCATCTAAAAAGTTTCAGAAGTGATAAATCTGGCTGTAAAATTTTAAAATCGCCCATGGTTCTCGTGGGTTTTTACATACAAAAAGAAAACGCATCTGAAGAAAAATTTACAGCCAGATTTATCGCTTCTGAGACTTTTTAGATACCAAAGGAATCAAGAAAAAACATAAATAATGCCTTGCTGTTGATGAAATGCAGCGAGAAAACGCGATAATTCACAATATTTTCAATCTCGATATCTGCACAGCCAATGTTCACCAAGCACTTTAGCTGCTCTTGTCCCTTCAGCTCTCACTTCTCTTTACCTTCATTGTCATGGGCACATTGTCTTGCCATAACTGGAACATTTGGATACCCAGAGAGTCAGCCTTCACAGCACTAGTTTTGGGTGCATGGGACCTCTGTCCTCAGAAGGTTTTGGATCATCCATGTGAATTACACATAGGCATTCACATTGTTTCTAAGTTTTAAAAAACACTTGGAATTAGGTCTTAAGGTCATAAGTGATTGGAGCCGAATTAGGCTCATCAATCTCTCCTAATCCCATTCACTTGCCTTCTCTCCATAACCCCTACCTAATCAATAATCTGTCTGTCTATCTCTGCCTTAATATCCATTGACTTGGCCTCCACTGCAGTCTGTGGCAAAGATTTTCTCGTTAACTGGTCGACTGGAAACAAGTTGTGTAAAACTAGGTAACGCTTGACAGGACTCAGCCCTACCTCAAATGGTTGGATGTATTGCATACATGACAAGGGTGGTATTTCTGAATGTTGAGGTCCTTCAAATGCCTTGGTAAAATATCAATAGCATTATATAAATACATTTTGAGATAAGAAATTTGTAACTACTGATTAACAAAATATGTGCTCAATTATACTTGACTTCTTCCTATCGCATGATCTTTATTCAAAGAAAATAAGTAAATGGCCTTGTAACCCACCCAGAATTTTTGATATTTAATCAGGAGTGCCATCTGTCAGTTTGTCCTGCTATGAACAATAGTCTTTGTTTTCAATTACCCCTGCTTGTCATAAATATCGCTCATAACTCTCCTTATGAACTTTTAAACAAGTGGCAATTTTCTTCATCATTTTTGGCATCAGCAATTAAGTTGATTTATTTGCCCCTAGAGATGTAATTCCTTTCATGTGCAGGAATTAGCAAAATGTAAAAGCAAATTAATCTGAGATTTAAACAAACGCGGGTAATTGTTCACCAGACCTAGGCTTGCCCGGCTCCTGTGGAAGACATTGTGCAATTAATGGATTTAGGTGCAGGCCAGTGAATTTTCACTTGCTATTGATTGTGAAAGATATGCTCAAAGCAACGTTTCTAAACCTCTTAGTTTCCATGCCAACCGCAGATGTAAATGGCTCCCTATTCCCCAGGGTTGGTGATAGGAAAGTATTCTTGAATCCATTTGTGTTAGACAATTGCTGCTGCAAGATTAAAGTTTCAAACCTGAAACCTGTTGTTTGCTGGGATTATTTTACTAAATCTGAAGTTAAGAAAAACATCCCATTTCAATGATTTTTATTTCGGGTGGCAACCATATGCAGAGGTTTGCTGTCGAAGTCTATGTTGTCCTGGTCTAGGTGCTGCTGCTGCAAGCAACATTATCTTTGTACCTATACCTCACTGTGCATGTGCTTCTGTCAATATACTCTTGACACAGCCGTGCACAGTTCTGACTTGAAAATATAATGTTGTTCTTTATATTTATAACCATATAACCATATAATAATTACAGCACGGAAACAGGCCATCTCGACCCTTCTAGTCCGTGCCGAACACGTATTCTCCCCTAGTCCCATCTACCTGCGTTCAGACCATAACCCTCCATTCCCTTCCCGTCCATATAACTATCCAATTTATTTTTGAATGATAAAAACAAACCTGCCTCCACCACATTCACTGGAAGCTCATTCCACACAGCCACCACTCTCTGAGTAAAGAAGTTCCCCCTCATGTTACCCCTAAACTTCAGTCCCTTAATTCTCAAGTCACGTCCCCTTGTTTGAATCTTCCCTACTCTCAGTGGGAAAAGCTTTTCCACGTCAACTCTGTCTATCCCTCTCATCATTTTAAAAACCTCTATCAAGTCCCCCCTTAACCTTCTGCGCTCCAAAGAATAAAGACCTAACTTGTTCAACCTTTCTCTGTAACTTAGTTGCTGAGACCCAGGCAACATTCTAGTAAATCTCCTCTGTACTCTCTCTATTTATATCATAGCTGGGTTTAAATCCTGGAACTTCTGACCAGAGAGTATTCTGGGAGCACTTTCACCAGGACTGCAGAGGCTCCAGAAGTTAGTGAAACCTCCATCTTCTCAGCTACATCTCTTTCTAATGTGAGATACAACTCATTACCAAGACACCCATCTTTCTAGTTCACGAACCAATGTGTTATGATGTTTGCACTGTCCCTCTGGCTTTAATTTTGCTAAGAAAATTTCTCAAACGAACAACACATTAAAATCGAGAGAGTTCACACATCGATACTATCCACGGCTTCAAAAATGCAATTTTGTGCTTTAATGAAGCACATGTGAAAAATACGTGCAACAAATTTGTGCTGACCAATATTTATTGGTTCACATTTTTCCAAATAATGCCAGTATTAAATATCATGTGTTACTGAAGTTGAACTTAATGTCCTGTAGTTGCTAAGTTTACTGTTCCCGCTTTTTGTACAACGTTGGGTTAGTGTTAGTAAGCGTGGCATTTTAGATTTAATGCTTAAATCAATAATTGCAACACATACTGTGTTACTACACTACTGAGGTCAGCAAAAACAAATAGAGAAAACAGCACACACTTAGTGAAAACACTCAGATCTGAAAACAAGCCAGAGCACCTCAAGAACACAAGATGGACCATTCAGCAGAAGATCACTTTTTGGATTTATGAAGTTTTGTACATTTTCTATATTAGGATTTACAACATAATCAATGAAACAACCAAAGCATTCCAAAAAAACATTTCCGAGAGAACACTATCTTTACAAAATATTTTACAAATGGCCTTGCTGAAAAGTACATAGGCGGTATCTCAGTGAACCAATGAAAGGTATATTTTTCAACGTTATCAACTGGGTTTTATCTGCGTGGTATTTGAACCCAGTTAGTGACATAGTTTTACGAAATCCAAATAATTACTTTAATGATTTGCCTCAGTTGAACAGTTTAAACAAACATCAACTCATTGAACTAATTGATTAGATGCTTCAAGTATCTTAACCAGTTTGGATACCGAAACTTAACTAATTCAGTCAATAGTTACAATAGTTTTAATGAATTCAGTTGATACAGAATCATAACTAACAACATTAGAGTTTAAAACAACCATTTTAAAACAACCATTTCCTGTGGTTGTATCTATCACCAGTGGCAAACTTAAATCTGTAAAAGTGATTATGTTTCTTTGTAGCAAAAGACTAGTTGGCCAAACCTAAAGTAAAACCTGGATTAGATGAGTAAACAAACAGCTCCCTCATCCTTTCCAATGGAGAATCAAACGTCTTATAGATACTACACATTGAGGTTCAAACTAAATGTTGTTTCTACAGTCATATACACAAGGAAAAGACCCAAGACTCAACACAATTTACACAAACATCCATCACAGCGCATCTCCTCCTCGCTGTGGTGGAAGGCAAAGACTTATCTCTCCCCTGCACTCCCCATTCTCCTCCCGATGTCAAAGTCAAAGCCCCCGGCGGGCGATGGTAAGTGTCCCGCGGTCATTAAAGCCGCGCCGGGTGATGCAAAGCTGCGCTTCGGGTCTTGGTGTTGGAGCCCCCAGCGGGCACTAGTACGTCCCGCAGCCATTCAAAGCCGCGCCGGGCGATGTAAGGCCCCGCTCCAGGTACACTTCAACCCCACAACTCGGGCCGGAGAAGTCACCGCTGCGGAAGCCCCGAAGAGCGGTCTCCCAGCAGGGACCCGCGGGCTCCCGGTGTTACTGTCCACCGGGCCGGCAGTAAGCCTCTGAATCTCCGGGGTCGGGTCGCAGCCGCGCGCCACCACCGCTCCTCCCGCTCCGAACTCGGCCAGCTCCACGATGGTAGGTGAGTCCGCAGCTCCGCAACTGGAGCCCCAGGTCGTTCCGGTTGGAGGCCGCTCCACGGTGCTCGGCCCCAACGACAACGGAGATCCGACAGAGAAAAGGTCGGGTTCTCCTTACAGGGAAAAGATTTTGAAAGTTTCCCCGCCCCCCACACACACACATACCCAGTTAAAAAAAAAATAAAAAAAAACTACATTCAAACGAGACAAAAAATAATAAAAAGACAGATGGACTGCAGAGGCCGCTGCAACGTGAGTTATTTGCGTTTGCGTTATTTATGTCCAAAGATCTTTTGTGAAATAGCAAGGAAGATAATTGTTGTCGGATAATGGTTCATGGTTCATTTGAACTATTTTACAGAAATAAATTGGAGCAGGAGAAAACCATTTGGCCCTTACATACATATGTCAGTCTTCTTTTGGAAACAGGCCCTTTGACCATCGATCACCCGTTCATTCTACTTCTATGTTATCCATCTTTCTCATCCACTCCCGACATGCTAGGGGCAATTTACAGTCCAATTAACCTACACACTCGCACGTGTTTGGGTTGTGGGAGGAAACTGGAGCACCAGGAGGAAACCCACACGGTCACAGGGAGAATGTGCTAACTCCATGCAGACAGCACCTGAAGTCAGGATCGAACTTGAGTCTCTGGTGCTGTGAGGCAGTGACTCTACCAGCTGTGCCACTGTGCTTCCCTCAAAATTATTGCCTCAAAAAGGCAGCAGATATAATCAAAGACCCACACCACCCTGGCCATACTCTCATCTCAGTATGACTATCGGGTAGAAGGTATAGGAGCTGGTAAAATGCAACCTCACGATTCCAGAACAACTTCCTCCCAGCAACCAGAACACTGCACTATACTAACCACAAACCTGCCTCAGCAGCTTTGATCTGTGGAATTATCCACCGCGGAAGGCAGTGGAGGCCAATTCGCTGGAAGAGAGAGAGTTAGATATAGCTCTTTGGGATGGTGCTGGCTCGAAGGGTTGAATGGCCTACGCCTGCACCTATTTTCTACGTTTCTATGTTTCTATCTACGATGGACTTTTGTTTTGGTTGCACTATAGACTTTGGTTTTGCACTATTATGATATGTCTACCGAGTTTTACTGATTATTAATTGATTGCATTGATTATTGTGTATGTTTCTTTGTGTGTTTTGCCTTTAATGGACCTGTGAAACTGCAGCAAGTATGAATTTCATTGTTCAGTTGCTGGTACATACAGCATGACAATTAAACACTCTTGACTCCTAACTCTCGATTCAAATTTATTTGAGGATGTAACTGAAGCAGAATGTCTACAGATGTTATTTATGTCAGCAAATGCATCAGAGACTATTAGCTAATGCAGGAGTTCCAGTAACTGAAGACAAATTATTGATCTTGCTACTATGTCGGCTGAGTGGCAGGAGACAGAGAGCAGGGAAATGGGCAAGTGATCAAATTAGTTAGAAGTGACAAATGGAGATCTGATCTTTGTTGCCCCTGCAGCTATTCACAATATTTATCACTTTGGTCGTTGGGGGAGAGAAAGCCACATATGGGGGGCACGGTGGCGCAGCAGTAGAGTTGCTGCCTTACAGCACTTGCAGCGCCGGAGACCCGTGTTCGATCCCGACTACGGGCGCTGTCTGCACCGTGTTTGTACGTTCTCCCCGTGACCTGCGTGGGTTTTATCCGAGATGTTCGGTTTCCTCCCACACTGCAGAGACGTACAGGTATGTAGTTAAATTAGCTTGGTCAATGTGAACATTGTCCATAGTGTGTGTAGGATAGTGTTAATATGCGGGGATCGCTGGTCGGCGCAGACCCGGTGGGCCGAAGGGCCTGTTTCCACGCTGTATCTTTAAACTAAACTGAACTAAACCATCTCAGGTTTACTGATGTCACAAAGGTAGGCAGTATTGTAAGAATTAAAATACAAAAGACATTAACTGAGCTGGAGGATAAATTATGATAAATAGATTTCAATAGAACAGCATCCACTCTGGTTCTACGAATTAATCCCTCTCTATTTCCAACATTTCACCCTTTTTTTTAAAAATGGTGAAATGTTAGAAATAGTGAATGACTAAAGATCAGTCAGGATTCATCCAAAAAAGTCAATAAGTTGTCGGTCTGAGCAAAAAAATCAAAAAAGCCTATGGAATGCTTCCCTCTATATCAAATAGGTAAGAATCAGATGGGCAGGCAATGTTATCAAAGACCCACACACATCCTGGCCATGCTCTCATTTCATTCCTACCATTGGAAAGCAGGTAGAGGGGCCTGTAAACTGACCACCAAGTCCAAGAGTATCTTCTTCCCACCAAACCACCAGACTCTTGAACATTACACAACGTGTTTCTTTGATTGCACCAACTTTTTTTTACACTAGTATTATAGTTATTAGTTTAGGAGATACAACGATTATATGTTTTTTACTCTTGTTAAATTCTGTAAGGTGTCCTTGAGACTTTTGAAAGGCGCCCACAAATAAAATGTATTATTATTATTATTAACGCGGAAACAGGCCCTTCGGCCGACTGAGTCCGCGCCGACCAGCGATCCCTGCATGTTAATACTATCCTATACACACTAGGGACAATTAACATTTATACCAAGCCAAGTAGCCTACAAACCTGCGCATCTTTGATGTGGGAGGAAACCAAATATCTCAGGGTAAACCCACACGGTCACGGGGAGAACGTACAAACTCCGTACAGACAGCACCCGCAGTCGGGATTGAACCAGGGTCTCTGGCGCTGAAAGCGCTGTGTGGCAGCAACTTTACCGCCTTGCCGCCCGTGAGTTTAAAAAAAAAATTTTAATTATCTGCGTGTATTGCATTTACAGACCTGTTTCTGCTGCAAGTGAAAATGTCATTGTTCCGTCGTCGGTACATATGACAATGAAACGTTCTTGTTTCTTGACTCTTGAATCCATGCTGCAGCTATGCAAAGCTCAGGTTAAACTGCATCAGAAATACAGTGAGCATTTCTGGGCAGCACATCTCAAGGACACCATGACCTTGGGCATAGGAACAGATCAAAGCTTTACCTGGCACTAAATTACAAGAATTACACAAAGTGGAATTGCATTCCCTGGAATTTAATAGTTAAGGAGTGATTTGATTGAAGCTTTCTAGATAGTATAGATAGCTGAAAGGGTTGGTGGAGAGAAATGGGTTTGGAAATCTGCACTTAAATTATAGTCTGAAATGTTATGCCGGGCCTTTCAACAAAGAATTTGGAAGCATTTCTAAACACAAAATGTGGTGAAAATATGGAATTCTCTTGCACAAAGGGCAATTTGTGTTCTTTGTTCCTGTGTTATGGACGGCACTGACAAGGCAGGCAATGGATTGGCCATCGCTGATTGCCCTTTGAACTAACTAGTTTGCTGGGCCTTAACGAGGATTTAACAGTATTGTGAGGTCTTGGGTCACATATGGACCAGTCCAGGCAACTGAACCAGATGGTCCAGTAGGTGGTGTCATGTCAATGATTTAGTGTCAATAATTTAGTGTCAATAATTTAGTGGTGTCATGGTCTCAATGATCCAGTGGTTTCATGGACATTGTCATTGATACTAGATTTGCATTTGAAATTTATTTTGTGGTCCGATTGTGAATTCTCCAAAATGGGACTCATACTTAAATCTCTGGATCAATGCTCCATGTTTCTCAATCTGTAACTATCATTATCAACCCCAATGTGGATTGAATGAATGCCAATTGTTAATTTTATATTTAAGGCGGCTTAATTTTGAGTTGGAGTCGGGAGTTTCTTCCCAGAGGCCATTCGGACTGTAAATGCCTATCTCACCAGGGGCTAACTCTACTGAACGTTTTTCCTTCCATTATTTATTATGTAAAGGTATATGTGTGTTATGATTGTGTTTGTCTTTTTGTACAAAAGTCCGCGAGCATTGCCACTTTCATTTCACTGCACATCTCATATGTGTATGTGACAAATAAACTTGACTTGACTTGGGGCAGAAGTTATCGCCAACCTAACTTTAACTAGCCCTACCCACCAACTACACCTTCATTCAAGTCAGCAAGAGAAAATTAGAAATGCATGTACTTCAGAGCCACAGTTTGCGTTTAAACTTGAAGAATGTCTGCACATTGGGTAATGTGTGCTTATTGTTAATCGTTAGTGAGCAAAGAGAAGCATGTGGCTTGCTGATTCAATTGGCTTCTCTCCACAACACAGCGTCTATCGGGGTGATGTTGCAAGAGTAAAAAAAAAAGCTATCGCCAGCGCAAGCAAGAAGGGAAATGTGAGTGGTGTGATTGTCTTCAGCAGCAGGTTTATATTGTATTTCTTTTACTATCGTTCTGTTTATTAATTTATTATTAGCATGATGAATTTGAAGTCAAACTAGTGGCTTGTGCTGTGTACAAGCAGTACAGAAATTGACTCAATGTGATCAAATGCAAAGAAGAGGGACTAAAGAACGCTGTGTGGATTCGAATAAGCCATCATTTCTTTTGTGTTTTCATGCTCTCCCCTTGAAGAATAGTATGTTGTTGTGAAAGAATTCTACGCGATGATTGATAAAATGACCAGAAACATGACCTGAGAATGATGAAGCAATATGGTCATTAGATCTACTGGTTGAGAGGGTTGTGGGATCCACATCTACTGATGGAGTATCTCACTAGATGACAACCCAGAGCTGTGAACTAGATCTTGGGTCTCCGCTCATGGGAGTGGCTGGATTGGGGTTCAAACCCTCCACAGTCTGACTCGGAAGTGGAAGTGCTGCCACCAAATCAAAGAGATAGATGCTTTGGTGATTTGTTGGTCTGATGCAATGAGATATCTTTGTATTGGAGCTGTGGAATGGCTTGATTTGATCATTTTAATTGATTTACAAGATATAAAATGAACACATTTTAATCACCTGTATAAGGGGTAGGGATAGAATTAGGCCATTCGGCCCATCAAGTCTATTCCGCCATTTAATCATGGTTGATCTATCTCTCCCTCCTAACCCTATTCTCCTGCCTTCTCCCCATAACCTCCGTCCAGGCATTGACAGATCACAAGGCTGTTCTTGCTCTAATATTATTTTATAGACAACACATAAGCCAGACTCTTTGCGTGCTGGTCCCAGAAGCAGATCTACAATCACGCGTTCTATCACCCCATTCTTTTTTATCATGTACATTGTGGATGGCTCGGTTATAGTTTTTCCGCTGACTGGTTAGCACGCAACAAAAGTTTTTCGCTGTACCTCGGTTCAAGTGACAATAAACTAAACTAAACTAAACTGGTAAGATTTTTCCTTTATTCAATAAAGTATAGGTTAATAGTTTTGAGAAGACTCAAAGATTAAGGTTGGTTTCATCTTTAATTATTCTGCAGCAGTGCAGAAGAGATTGTAACAAAAAAATCAATCCTTTCATTCAGTGAAGGAAGTCTTTGTAACTCATGTGTCCCTTATCTGACTGAAGAACTTTTTTCACACAGAGAGTGGTGAATCTCTGGAACTCTCTGCCACAGAGGGTAGTTGAGGCCAGTTCATTGGCTATATTTAAGAGGGAGTTAGATGTGGCCCTTGTGGCCAAGGGGATCAGAGGGTATGGAGAGAAGGCAGATACGGGATACTGAGTTGGGTGATCAGCCATGATCATATTGGATGGCGGTGCAGGATCGAAAGGCCGAATGGCTTCCTCCTGCACCTAATTTCTATGTTTCTATGTAGACTCACCAATGTGGTTGGCTCTCACCTGCCCCCCTAAAATGGTCTAGTAAACCATTCCCCATTCAGAGACTGCTTCCAAGATAGCGCCCTACACGGTAGTGACTATTTGCATGCCGGCAACAGAAGCAGATCTACAAACTCATATTACCATAGCTCCACGCTGTTAAATCTCTCTTCCAACAGCAACATTTCTTATTTAACTGTGATCACTAACCATTATTCCTTTATCCCTTATCTATACATTGTAAATGGTTCAGCACGAGACAACAACATTTCACTGTCCCTCGGTACACTTGACAATAAACTAAACTAAACTAAATTACAATTTGAGGAGAACAATAGCTATCCAGTCGTCTCCATATCCTGCAGACACATAAATGGGTAAAACAAGGGCGGATACAAATAAGCAACCAGATGGGAGGTTGCCACACGGCCCAACTTGCATGCCATACAGCTGCCAGCAGAACTATATTTGTTTCCCATAATAACATTACTGGAACTGGTTTCTTGACTCAACGGGAATCGTCTAAATCTATTTTGAGCACGCTTGTTAAAGCATGCACTTAGAATAATAATAAAGTGGAACTTCTAGGATCTCTGCTCTAATTAGGAATATTTAAAAAAAAAGTTATTTGTGTGTGTGTGTGGGGGGGGGGTGATTTATTTTTTTAGTCGATCTTTTGGATACACAAAGAGAACCAGGTCAAAATTTAAAAAAATATTTGTGAATTCTCCATCTATTGAAAAAATACCTTGCAAGCATAAACCCATGGAGTCATCTGGATAGATTTCAATCACAGAATCAAAACCAGTTTACCCTCACCTTGCATTTCTTGGTTATAAGTAAATGAGTGTCAAATGGCTTACAATCACCATGGTAATTTTGTTTATACTCGCTTCTATCTCACCCCCACTTCTGAAATTCTTCAATCATTTCATTTTCTTGCCACTCTTGTTGTCCAACAATCTTTGTTATTTTTTGTTTAGTTTAGTTTAAGTTTATTATCGTCATGTGTACCGTGGTACAGTGAAAAGCTTTTTGTTGTGTGCTATCCAGTCAAAGAAAAGACTATACATGATTGCAATCCAGCCATCCACAGTGTACAGATAAATGATAGAGGGTACAACGTTTAGTGCCAAATAAAGTCTGATAAAATCCAATTAAAGATAAATCAAAGATCCCCAATGAAGTAGACGGGAGGTCAGGTCCATTCTCTAGCTGGTGAGAGGACGGTTCTGTTGCCTGATAACAGTTGGGAAGAAACTGTCTAGAATTTAGCTGCTTGTATCTCAGTATACATTAACTAACTCTATCTAAATCCTAACTTATCCTATTATCCACCAAATTAACATTCTTATCCTCGAATAGTTACGTTGTTAATCTCTGTCATTTCTTCTGATGTTTTATCCTTTCCTTTAACCTTTGGTTAAACCTTTGCTTTAAAACCATGAACAGCAGATTGAAAGGCCAAATGGCTTCATGTTGTGGCACATATTCAGAGCTATGTAGTCATAGATTCGCTTAGCATGGAAACAGGTCCTTCGGTCCAAATTGTCCAGGTCAACCAAGATGCCCATCAAACCTAGACCCATTTGACCCATGGGTCATGTTGGACCCAAAACCCTCTAAACCGTTCCTATCCATGTATCTACAATTTATATCTTCTGGGGTTCTAAGTTTATTCTAATCGTTCTGGAAATAGAGACTTCAGCTGTTTAATCTTCCTTCCTTTAAAAAACCTTTACAAATCTTTACACAACCTTCCCAAGCTTTCAGTCAGAGCAAGGCTATAACACCTTGGTATCTGCTCTTTCATATATATAACACACCTTAATAAGATGTGTTCTATATTAAAATTGTTATTGAAATTTAAGAATCAAATGTAACAATATTTTTGGAAAATTGCATAAGCTCATTGGAGATCCATAAGCTCATCTACAATCTAGTGTTTCATGTTGCAGGTGATGCTGAGTTCGTCAAGACAAGAGAAAACAAAGATGAAATATTTTATCTTTCTGCTGTGTGGTGGATTTGTGGCCATCTCATTAACCCAACAGCAACAAGTCCAGTTTCACTCTGAACGCAGGGGAGAGCTGCCTCAAAATTGCAGTTCCGATTCGCACAATGCTGAAGTCCCATCTTCGCCATCCGACCAAGAAGCATCAATCCCCGACTTACAAACAATCCACATGTTAACGGAAAAGAACAGCGAATTTGGTTTTAACCTCTACAGGAAAATAGCAAATCTATATGAAGACAATGTATTTTTTTCACCTAATACCGTCTCCACAATATTTGCTATGCTGTCCCTTGGTGCTAAAGGACCAACTCGTGACAACATACTCCAAGGGCTTAATATAGACGATTTAGCCAATATCAGTGACAAATATCAACTGCACAGTCTGTTCCATTGGCTTCACCACAACATTACCAGTAACAAGGGTTTCTTCATCTCTCAAGGAAATTCTCTATTTATACAGAATGACCTTGAACTGAAACAAACGCTCATCAATGATCTTTCCAATTATTACAATGCTGATATTAACCGCGTAAACTTTCAAGACAAGGTCAAGACCAAAAATATTATTAACCAATATATTCGCAACAAAACAAATGGAAAAATCAACCAGTTGCTGGACACTGTGGATTCTGGAGCCAAACTTATGTTAACTAATTACATCTTATTTAAAGGTAAGCTTTCCTTTTCCCACCAACTAATTTGCAGCCAAGTGATGCCAAAACTGGCCTTTTATGGAAGAAAGCAAGACTGGGGGAAGCTAAAAAACATGGAAAATGATGCCCCAGGAGTAGTATTTTAGGAAAAAGGTATTAAATTAGTGAGAAATTAATTAATGGGAAAGGAGTGAGAACACAAACCGCAGCACAGATTAACCAGAAACATAGTCATAGAACATAGGAGACAGGTCCACTGGGCCTATGCCAACCATCAAACACCTACATTCCCTGATCCTACAAGTTACAGTGTCCAATTAACCTGCCAACACATTTTTGTGATGTGGGAGGGGAACCAGTGCACCTGGAGAAAACCCAAGGGGGGTCTATGGTGAACATGCAAACTCCACACAAACACCACTGGAAGTCAGAATTGAACCTGGGCTACTAAATGTGTGAGGCAGCACAGCTCTATTTCTCCACCACCATGCCACCCGGAGTGACGATGTCGTTCTATTGAAGCACGCACTGTTTTACTGAATGTAGTAACCTCAATGAGACATATACTATTGTGAGAAGGATTGGTAGAATTGATGCTTTGAAGTTATTTCCACAGAATATCTAGAACTTTTGGTCTTGATGTCAGGATAAAAGAGTAGCTATTTGGAACAAAAATGAGAAGATATTTCAAGAACCAGAGGACATGGGTTTAATAGGAACCTGAGGGGTCACTTTTTCACGCAAAGGGTGGTGGGTGTATGGAACAAGCTGCCGGAGGAGGAAGTTGAGGCTGGTACTAATACAATGTTTAAGAAAGATTTAGACAGCTACATGGATAGGACAGGTTTAGAGGGATATGAGCCAAACACGGGCAGGTGGAACTAGTGTAGATGGCACATGTTGGCCGATGTGGGTAAGTTGGGCTGAAGGACCCACTTCCACTCTGTAAAACTCCACATCTCTATAACTAAATGACATTTCTTTATTAAGAGGGTTGCATTTCTTCACAATTTTATGTTAAATCGTTTGTTATTAAAACTGAAATTGATAGATTATTGGTCAGCAAAACAATCAAGAAATATGGAGTTGCAGTTGGAAAATTGATGAGATTGATGATTGGCAATGATTCTAATGAATTGTGGAGCCGGCTTGATAGTTTGTATGGACCTCTTGGTTTCCGATGTTCATAAGTGGAGCAGATTGGCCACCATTGATGATGATGTATCCATTTTGGTGGCAAAAACAGGAAAGCAGACTATTATCTAAATGGTGGCCGATTGGGAAAGGGGGAGATGCAGCGAGACCTGGGTGTCATGGTACACCAGTCATTGAAGGTAGGCATGCAGGTGCAGCAGGCAGTAAAGAAAGCGAATGGTATGTTAGCTTTCATTGCAAAAGGATTTGAGTATAGGAGCAGGGAGGTTCTACTGCAGTTGTACAGGGTCTTGGTGAGACCACACCTGGAGTATTGCGTACAGTTTTGGTCTCCAAATCTGAGGAAGGACATTATTGCCATAGAGGGAGTGCAGAGACGGTTCACCAGACTAATTCCTGGGATGTCAGGACTGTCTTATGAAGAAAGACTGGATAGACTTGGTTTATACTCTCTAGAATTTAGGAGATTGAGAGGGGATCTTATAGAAACTTACAAAATTCTTAAGGAGTTGGACAGGCTAGATGCAGGAAGATTGTTCCCGATGTTGGGGAAGTCCAGGACAAGGGGTCACAGCTTAAGGATAAGGGGGAAATCCTTTAAAACCGAGATGAGAAGAACTTTTTTCACACAGAGAGTGGTGAATCTCTGGAACTCTCTGCCACAGAGGGTAGTTGAGGCCAGTTCATTGGCTATATTTAAGAGGGAGTTAGATGTGGCCCTTGTGGCTAAGGGGATCAGGGGGTATGGAGAGGAGGCAGGTACAGGATACTGAGTTGGATGATCAGCCATGATCATATTGAATGACGGTGCAGGCTCGAAGGGCCGAATGGCCTACTCCTGCACCTAATTTCTATGTTTCTATGTTTCTATGTACTTACACATTAAATATGTGAGTTCCTGAGCTGACCACTTGGGTAGGAGTAGCCTTGCAACCTCTCAAATCTCTTCCGTCATTCAGATAAATCATTGCTGATCTAAAAAGTTCCATTCCCATATCTTTGATCCTATTCCAATTGATATCGTTATCTAAATATATCACAAACTCTGTCCGGAAAAACATCAGTTGATGTTTCAGTACATTTCCATTGCACTTTGTGTAATCAAAAAAGTGCTAACTGATTTAACTTCTCAATAACCAATCACTAAATTTAATCTTGGGACTTTTTCTCTCCACCATAGAAATCTAATGTGTCTAATTTATCAAATCATTTTATAAATGCATTAATAAAATTACCCGAGATCAATATAATCAAGGACGAGTCGTATCCCAGCCACGCCCTCTTCTCCTCTCTCTCATCGGGCAAAAGGTATAGAAGTGTGAAAACGCACACGTCCAGATTCAGGGATAGTTTCACCCAGTTATTATCAGGCAACTGAACCATCCTACCAAACCTGGAGAGCAAATCTGAGTTACTATCTATTTCATTGGAGACCCTTGGACTATCTTTGATCGGACGTTACTGGTCTTTATCTTGCACTAAAGGTTATTCACATTATTCCTTTATCATGTGTCTGTACACTGTGGATGGCTCGATTGTAATCACGTATTGTCTTTCAGCTGACTGGTTAGCATGCACCAAAGGCTTTTCACTGTACCTTGGTACATGTGACAATAAACTAAATTCAACTCAACTTACATAGAAACATAGAAATTAGGTGCAGGAGTAGGCCATTCGGCCCTTCGAGCCTGCACCGCCATTCAATATGATCATGGCTGATCATCCAACTCAGTATCCCGTACCTGCCTTCTCTCCATACCCCCTGATCCCCTTAGCCACAAGGGCCACATCTAACTCCCTCTTAAATATAGCCAATGAACTGGCCTCAACTACCCTCTGTGGCAGAGAGTTCCAGAGATTCACCACTCTCTGCGTGAAAAAAGTTTTTCTCATCTCGGTTTTAAAGAATTTCCCCTTTATCCTTAAGCTGTGACCCCTTGTCCTGGACTTCCCCAACATCGGGAACAATCTTCCTGCATCTAGCCTGTCCAACCCCTTAAGAATTTTGTAAGTTTCTATAAGATCCCCTCTCAATCTTCTAAATTCTAGAGAGTATAAAACCAAGTCTATCCAGTCTTTCTTCATAAGACAGTCCTGACATCCCAGGAATCAGTCTGGTGAACCGTCTCTGCACTCCCTCTATGGCAATAATGTCCTTCCTCAGATTTGGAGACCAAAACTTCTCAGCTGGAGAGACAAAAACCCATGTTTGGAGATATTATCTATAATTAAACCCTCCAAGGCTCATTGGGGTTTTTTTTTGTAAATTAATAAAGCAATGGTCTCCAATGTGAATATTGCTTTCCTAACCTTCAGTGCCCTAGACTTACTCCAGTACTTCAAATGTTTTGATACAAATGCAGCATCATTTGGTCTTTGTGTATCCCAGATTCTTTGTACTCACCCTTCAGCTTTCTGTGCTTTGTAGACACGAACACAAAGGTTCTGCTGCTCCTCCAATTTCATTTCATCAAACGTAAAATAGTTAAACCTGACTTTAAATTCTGGAAATCTGCTTGTTGTATTTCTGCAAACCCTTTTGTTTTGGTTGAAAATGTCTCCTGGAGAATTTGATGATGGAGAGCGAATAAGGGCAGGGGCAGAGAATGTGAGGGAAAAGAAGGAATGAAAAATGTCAGAAAGAAGAGGTGTTACCTATCCTTACTGATTGTGGTCGTGGGTCAGAAAGTGGTAGATGTGGTTGCTGACTCCTTGGTCCAGGAGGTTGGTAGCGAGTTTCGATGGAATGATGGTGTTGAAGGCTGAGCTATAATTGATAAATATGAGCATATCATAGAAGTCCTGGGTGTCCCAGAGATGTGTTTTGGGCCAGGGAGATTGCATCTGCTGTGGATCTGTTGTGACAGTAAGCAAACTACAGTGAATCAATGTTGGTTGGGAGGCTAGAGTTATGTGCACTGTCACCAATCTCTTGAAACACTTCAATGATGGTGAATGTTAAAGTCAATGGTTCCATTAAAGCAATGGAAAGTCTTGCCACTTAATTACACATACATGTTATACACTTTTCTCTATGCCAGGAAAAAAACCCCTCAATGTGTACTTATGGAATACTAACCAATGCCTTTTTTAACCTCTTCAGGGCAGTGGGAGTCACCCTTTGATCCAAATTTGACAGAAATTGGAACCTTCTATGTGAACGCATATACTAGAGTAAAAGTTCCAATGATGTACAAAGAAGGTTCATTTTTGTCAACATATGAT
The DNA here is from genome assembly GCF_028641065.1 of Leucoraja erinaceus. Classification (NCBI taxonomy): domain Eukaryota; kingdom Metazoa; phylum Chordata; class Chondrichthyes; order Rajiformes; family Rajidae; genus Leucoraja; species Leucoraja erinaceus. The sequence goes on along the minus strand of NC_073385.1, from coordinate 2,449,599 downwards.
GAGAACTATTCGTGTACAGTTCTGAAGCTTCCATACAAGGAAAGTGCAAGCATGTTGGTGGTGATTTCAGCAGATATGGGCTATCAACTCCTGGAAGATGATCTATCAGTGGAATTGGTTGCCCAGTGGATTAAAGCCATGAGATTCAAGTACAATTTCCAATTTTACGACAGTAATGTACATGTAAAAAACTCTGTAGGTTGTTATGGGAATGTACAAGGGGTCACAGCTTAAGGTTAAGGGGGAAATCTTTTAAAACCGAGATGAGAAGAACTTTTTTCACACAGAGAGCGGTGAATCTCTGGAACTCTCTGCCACAGAGGGTAGTTGAGGCCAGTTGATTGGCTATATTTAAGAGGGAGTTAGATGTGGCCCTGGTGGCTAAGGGGATCAGGGGGTATGGAGAGAAGGCAGGTACGGGATACTGAGTTGGATGATCAGCCATGATCATATTGGATGGCGGTGCAGGCTCGAAGGGCCGAATGGCCTACTCCTGCACCTAATTTCTATGTTTCTATGTTTCTATGTTATTGTGCGAACAAGCTGTTTGAATCTCGAATGAGTTACTGATTGATTGATCCAGTGTATTTATGTCCAGAGACCAGTTCAAATTCCACCTCAGCAGCTGAGGAATTATGAAAATGTAATAAATCCAGAATTTTAAAAATTTAGTTTGAGTAACGATGCCACTCGTTATTGTGAGAGTGAATTGTGAGGAAAGCTAATCTGGTTTACTCACACTCATTAGGAAAGTAAATCTGCAGTTCCCCTGCTGTTTGGCCTAAATCCAGCTTCTTTAGATGGGTTGGTCAGTAAGTTTGCAGATGGGACAAAAAATGGTGGAGTTGCAACAGTAAAGAAGTCTGTCTAAGACTTTAGACTTTACTTTAGATTTTAGATGTACAGTGCAGAAACAGGTGGTTCGGCCCAAAGAGTCCATGCTGACCTGCAATCGCTCTTTATACTAACACTATCCTACACACTAGGGACAATTTATAACTTTCACCGAAGCCATTTAACATACAAACCAACAAACCTAAGGATAGAGCAAGATTTAGATCAGTGGGCGATGTGGGCAGAAAGACGGAAAAAGGAGTTTAATCTGGGCAAGTGTGAACTGTTGCATGTTGGCAGGTCAAAAGTACTCCAGCTTTTTTTTGACAATCTTCGGCATAAACCAGCACCTATAATTCCTTGGATAGACACAAAATGCTGGAGTAACTCAGCGGGACAGGCAACATCTCTGGAAATAAGGAATGGGTGACATTTCGGGTCGAGGCCCTTCTAGGCCCGACACATCACCCATTCCTTCTCTCCAGAGATGCTGCCCGTCCCACTGAGTTACTCCACCTTTTTGTGCCTTAACTTCAGTTTAAACCAACATCTGCAGTTCCTTCCTACACAAAGGTCAGCATGGATGTGTTGGGCCAAATGGCCCATTTGTGTGCTGTACAAATTTATAACCATTCACCTATTATTTTGTCATGTCCTCTTGGAAAATAGCTTTAGCTTCCTATATTATTTAGCATTGTATTCGAACAGTATTGCATTTTAACCTTGCTTTTCTCAGATTACTATTGTTTGTAAATCATGGCTTCTGTCCAACATTGTCCTAGGCATATAGATCTGTATTTTCCAAGATTTAAATTGGACAAGTCGTACAAGATGGAAAAGATGTTAAAACAGTTGGGAATAATTATGCCTTTCACAAATGCTGCTGATTTGTCTGGAATCTCCTCATCACACAGGCTGAAGATATCTGAGGTAGGCTTGTTCAAAGGACAAGAGCCTGAGGTCCTTGACTAAGACATGGGCCGATGACAAAGGCTAGTCTCGTAGACTCTAGAGTCTAGAGTCATTGAGTCAAATGGCAAAAAATATTTATATTTCTGCACGAGATAGAAACTGATTTTTTGTGTATTTTGCTTGTTTTTCCAGGTTATTCACAAAGCAGTGATTAATGTAAATGAGAGAGGAACAGAAGCCGCTGCTGCCACTGGGACTCTTGCCGTGCCTTACTCACTGCCACCTCTCATCAAAGTAGACCACCCATTCCTCTTTATGATCCATGAAGATATAACAAAAACTCTGCTGTTTATAGGAAGGGTGAATGATCCCACCAAACTGTGAAGGATCTTTTGATAAAGTAATCATTTACATTTTAATTTGTTTGTTGTTACTTAACTAATACCCTAGTTGCCACAATCATGGGTTTAACATGTTTAATCATGATTATCTCAATTCAGCAAAGTTATACTGAATTGAGATATAAAAGTATGTTTACTCATAAACCATGTACCATTTCAGATCAGATAAAAAAAAGCGATATTAAAATATCAATCTACGATTTTGTATAAATCTATATACTGTCATCCTTATAATATACTGTCTTCCTTATAGTATACTGTATTCCTTATAATTATTTGATATATTATTACCAATAGGTGAATAGGCACAGGTAGTTTAGATATGACTTTGGTATTGGGCTTGGTTTCTTGGTTGAGTGCTTATCTTGATGTTATAACACTGGTACTTTGTGTTTTAACAGTAATTCAAAATAGTTTCATTGATTGTTCTCGGTATATTGTGGAAGAAAGTCACATGCAAGGGGACAGTAAAGCTATGAATCAAAGGGATACTCACATGAAGAATTCCCAGAGACTCGAGTCATCAAAGAGGAAAGTGGGTGAGCTGATGTTGCACTCCACTTGTTCCTGGTACAAAATGACAGATCAGTTGAGAGAAACAGGAGTAAAGATCAGTCCCTTGCTCTGAAATCTCATAGAGTTATACGGCACGGCAGAAGACCTTCCAGCCCAACAAGCCCGCATTTGGCCCATATCCCTTGAAACCTTTGCTAGCCATGTACCTGTCCAAGTGCCTTCAAGGTGTTGTAACTGCACCTGCCTCAACTACAGTACCTCCTCTGGCATCTCATTCCATACACCCAATATTCTCTGAGTGAAAAGATTGCTCCTCAGTTTCCCATTAAATCGTTCCCTCTCACGTTAAGCCCAGTTTACACCATTGCAACAATGTAAACAAGATGCATCAGTACTGCTTCCATTTCCTGTTTTGTAACTTCTGCTTCCATATCCAATCATGACCAATAGTGCTTTTGGGCATCTAAAATACTGTCTCCTCCTGGAGCCACAACTCTGCTACAGGCATTTTACTGAAAAACACCGACATGTAATAAAAAGGAACTACAGATGCTGGTTCATACCAAAGATAGACACAAAATGCTGGAGTAACTCTCAAGGTCAGGCAGCATCTCTGGAAAATATGGATTAGCGGCCTTTCGGATTGGAACCCTTGAAGAAGAGTCTCAACCCGAAATGTCACCTATTCATTTTTTCCCCAGAGGCACTGCTTGACCCAGTGAGTTACTTCAAAATTTTGTGTCTATCTTTGATATTTAGGACATGTTTCTTTCAAACATTTGGAAAATAATAAATAAAGAATCTTTCAATTTAATTGAGCAATGGTGATGGTTAAATGGACTTACATGAAGATGTGTAGTTACCTTGCCATTATGTCAGTGGTAGCTATGTCCATGTTTATTATTGGGCATTCCTGTAGTCTATGAAATCAGTGATCTGCTCAGCTATCTTGATCAGAAGCATTGCCCACTCACAATTGAGTGTTATACCATATATTGGATGGTGCCATTTCTTCCAGAAATTTATTTAATGACTTTGCTTCCTGATCCTTCAAAGCCACCATTATTTTCGCGGTTAACAACAAATGTGACCAGAAGCTAAAAGATTTGTCTTGTGTTGATTCAGAAGGTAGTTTAGAAACTGATCATGCAAAACATTGTAAGTTTTACCATTGCCAAATAATGCAATTACTTGATACTAATTTTAAATTAATTTCCAAATGCATTTGCAATTTTATTTAAGTTTACACTGAGGAAGAAAAAGGAGTTCTAAGGATAAACAACAGAGATTTAACCTAATTGGCTTGTCTCCATCTTTTAACTTCTCTGGAGGGCATCATTTTAAAGTGATAGGGGAAATGTTTAATGGGAACCTCAGACACAACCTCTTCCACATAGAAAGTGTTACATATGTAGAATGAACTGCCTGAGGAAGAGGTTGAGACAGGTACAATAACAACATTTAAAAAGGCTTTTGGACAGATACATTGATAGGAAATGTTTATAGATATAATGCTTAGATGGGCACTTTGTTGGTATGGATGAATTGGGCCAATGGACCCGTTTCTACAATGTATGACTCTAAACATTGCTGCGGAATCTCATATAACATAGAGCAGTGCAGAACAGGAACAGGTTCTTCGGCCCACCATATTTGTGCCAAACATGATGCCTAGCTGAACTGATCTCATCGATTTGCATGATCCATATCCTTCTATTTCCTGTGTTTCCATGTGCCTATCTAAAAGCCTCTTGAACGCCACTATCACATCTGCCTCCACCACCATCTGTGTCAAAAATATTTACCCTGCACACTCATTAAAAATGTTCCCCCTCTCACCTTATAGCTATGCCCTCTAGCATTGGAGATTTCCACCCTGGGGAAAATGTTCTAACTGTCTACCCTATCTATGCTTGTATACTATATATCTATATACTTCCTTTAAATATTATAAAGACCTATCCGCTAGTCATATTTATTTGAGTCAGCAGGAATAGAAATCTTTACCTTCATAAAAGGAAACCCAAGGAGTCTTTAAAATATACCAGCAACGTGCAAGTTATAGTTTGAAGAGAAATAACAGACACCAACATAATTGCTCAGTTTCTATTTGGAGTTTATAATTTATTAAAGAATATGTAACATACAATTGTAACAGAACTCAAGATGACATTACCTATTTAAAGAATTTGACAAAGCCAGATTTTTAGACTGCATAGCTCAATTTGATTAAGGCCATATTTACACCAGTATGCACATTGACTTCATAACACTGTTTATTAATTTTCCTGTATCAAGACAGCACAGTAGGCATGTGAAAGGGATTAATGCAAAATTAGCTTTTAAAAAAATTATAGGGACATGCTAAAATAAAAATTTTAATAGTTTTCATTTTTCTTATTAAAAACAATATATCTGCATTTCTTTTACATGCTTACAATGCAACTCTTTTGTAATTATACACTGTTATTTACAATATATGGCAAAATTAAAGAATAATACATGTTCTTAAGGTAAGTATCACTCCTTCTTAAGGATGAAAAAAAGATACAGTATGATTACAGATCCTAAAATCATTGGGAAAATGATAAAATGCTGCACCTTAAAAATGTTACAATGAAAAATTAAATTCAATACTGAAAATCTATTACAAATCTCTGGTTACCAGAAATTATTTAAAAATTGTCATCAGGTTGCAACATGGGAAGACATACTAAGTGGAATATACATCCAGTTGTCTCAATATTAGTAATGCAGGCCAACAATTGATAATACTGATATCCTGCATGGCATCATGTGGTGTGTGCAGTTTCTACACAGTGTGTGCTAAGCTTCATTCAAAAAACTACCTTTCAGAACAATACAAAGAGAATTGCTTGAGATTTATAGGTAAGTTGTTACATTCAGGCTTTAACAGCTAGTACATTGCACTATTGTTAAAATAAACACCAAATGTTATAGTTTTTTTGAATGATCTGAAATCAAAACTGCTATGGGTCATTTAACGCTGTCATTATAAACTATCTTCAGCATGAGTGACATGCTGATATTTTCATCACACCAACAGTGAAAGGAAAATGATGCAACTGATGCCAGCCAGTGCCAGCAAGCACGAATTAAACTCCAAGAGGAAGATTTACATCATCTTCAGCTGGCACCGATAATGGCATGTTGGCTGACATACAATTCAGCCTTGGCAGAACTGAGTCAATGATACGAGGGTCATGAATGCATTACATTAATCTTTGCCAAAAACATGCTTAAAATGGCATACCTTCTGAGACAGAATAATAACCTCCAGAGATTTTGATCAAAAAATATACATGTAACAAAATAATGGGACATTCAATTTTTTCTCCAGAATTATTCTATTACTAATTTGAGCAAATAACATTCCACTTCCAAAGGAATGCTCTTTTAATATTTGACATAACCATTTATTTTGAAGATGTTTTCCCTAATACCCAATAAATTTTCAATCATATCTTTTCTTTAGGGTTCTGATTGATTTGATAACTTCAATGATGGGTCAGTCATGGGTTTCAGTCTACAAACAGTGCCCAGTAAGCTTAATTCATCAGCTGCGTAAACTGGAAATTACTTTGCCTGGAGTCCAAGATACTGCTCCAAATAATCTCTTAATTTGCTGGCTCCAAGCATCACTAATACATTTCAACTACAGAATATGTAAAATCAATTCAGAAAGCCAGACGCAGCCCTTTGGTAAAAGTACTGAACTCTCAATTTGCTCACCTGAGGCTAAACGGAATTGAGCAAATGAATCACTGGATATGAACCAGATCACATTTTTCAGTGCTACTTCAGTAAACTAGGATTTAAAATCGTGTTTCATAGTTCAGCCGTTCATCTTAAACCTCTATCATTTTAATCTTGGATCTGCTGTGTTTCATCATAGTTTAATTAATGAGTTACACTTTGGTATCAGGTTTGAAATTACTTAACTTGGACACAATTTTGATTTTAGCTGTTCAGAGGGAGAAGTTAAAAGGTCCATTAGTCATTCAAGATTAAGCAAAAGTAAATGTTTCACATCAGGAAACAATCTAGACTCTTTATGATGGTCACTCACAGCAAAAGCACATGTGGATACTTCATTTTGAGAGACGTTTTACATTTCTTGCAAGCACAAAAATAGAAAACGGTGCTGAGACATAAATTACATTTTTTAATTTTGTTGTGCTTATTCATAATAGTACTCTGAGATATTTGCGATTGTAGATACTGAAACTTGCGTAATACTTTTTCAATGAATTTTGAGCATTGTGTAGCAAACAAGGTTATATACAATAATATTCAAACAACAATTGTCATGGAAAATAAAATGAAAATAAGCAACTTCTGTAGAGCCACAAATACAGTCTTTACAACTTGGAATGGTTCTTCTTTAAACCCAGATGTTCAGAAAAATACATAATTTCCTTATAGCTTGCAAAATCCAGACACTTACTGAAACTTGGCTTTAAGGAAGTCACTGATGCACATCGTGAAATGATTGACCAAGTAATGCAACTTTTCTTCCATTAAGGGTTTGATTTCCTGCTTTTCCTTCATGAAGAAAAAATATATGTTCAATATTAATCCAGATATTTTGAAAAGTTAAGCTTTTGTTGTCTACAGGAGGTTTCCTTAACATTTGCATAACATTGGGAATCTTCCGGTGTCTGAAGTGACAAATGGATTGCCTCACATGGCATTAAGCCACATTGATAACAAACTTGGCTTTCTGTTATGCAAATCAGATTTTTCAGCAGAGCAGAAAACAGACATGGATGCACTCCACAGAAACACTCCCACTGTTTCTCATGGGGCTGGGCTGTACAAAATCCCCCCAAAAAGCAAAAAATGGATTCCCTACAGATTGCTTGCAATCAGCATTAAGAGATTAGAAACATCCCCAAGGTAAAAAGAGGCACAAACAGTGATGGCACCTCAATGGCCTTCTCTTGCTCTGTCCCCATGCTCATGCACTCTGTGACAAGATTTTGGGAGATCACCAACTTTATGTGAAATGACTCTGAAATAGAAACGTGGAGTGCAGTGCAGCTTGGAAGCAGATGGAAGTCTTCCATCTGCTTCCAAGCTCCCAAATCTGAGGAAGGACATTATTGCCATAGAGGGAGTGCAGAGAAGGTTCACCAGACTGATTCCTGGGATGTCAGGACTGTCTTATGAAGAAAGACTGGATAGACTTGGTTTATACTCTCTAGAATTTAGGAGATTGAGAGGGGATCTTATAGAAACTTACAAAATTCTTAAGGGGTTGGACAGGCTAGATGCAGGAAGATTGTTCCCGATGTTGGGGAAGTCCAGGACAAGGGGGTCACAGCTTAAGGATAAGGATGAAATCCTTTAAAACCGAGATGAGAAGAACTTTTTTCACACAGAGAGTGGTGAATCTCTGGAACTCTCTGCCACAGAGGGTAGTTGAGGCCAGTTCATTGGCTGTATTTAAGAGGGAGTTAGATGTGGCCCTTGTGGCTAAGGGGATCAGGGGGTATGGAGAGAAGGCAGGTACGGGATACTGAGTTGGATGATCAGCCATGATCATATTGAATGGCGGTGCAGGCTCGAAGGGCCGAATGGCCTACTCCTGCACCTAATTTCTATGTTTCTATGTTTCATCTGCTGGAGATGTGTGCTAATGATTGAAATAGGAGAACCAGTCCCAAAGTTGATTTCTGTGCAACAACTGGAGCTCTGTAAATAGCAGTGTTGCAACATTGAGTGGGGTGTTGGGTGTGGGGGTGGTGGGAGACCCATTTCTGTTTCCATCAGTAACCTTTGCTTGAGAATAAAAATATATCTTATCTTTTCTGCCTCTTTTTTTAACCTTGGGTTTGCTTCTAATCTGTGGCGAAGATGGGGGACCTTTGGGAAATTAGGGGAAGCTACCAAGTGGATATCATTTTCATTCACAAAAAATGATTTCTAAATATATTTATCTCGCAAACCGAGTAAAATATCTGACTTACAAGTTAAACTTCTTTGGAAGGGTATCTTTACTCCCATTAGTTTTTTGCTCACTGGAATTAGTTGAATAAAAACGAGAACAAGGTGGCAGACTGGAGGGCGCACCAGAACTCGAGGAATGGCTCTGGGACGTTCCATCTAAAATAAAACACATCAGCACATATCGTTTCATATATTTGATGCATTACCATTTATACACATTGATAACTCTGAAATCAACAGGTCAGAATTTAAAATTATTTAGAAGTAAAATAAATTTACAAAAACTTTAATTATTGATAAAAATCTCGAAAGAAACATGGGAAAGGTATTTGATATATATATATACATAAATGCTCGATTAATGCAAGACACAACTTAATTCAATTTAAAATACTACATGGATGATATTATTCAAAAACTAGGCAGAATACATTTTATCCAAATATTTCTCCCATCTATGATAAATGTCTTTCTCAAAATGCCAATATTACACATTCTTTTGTTTCCTGTATAAAACATCATAAATTTTGGTGTGATATTTTTGATATATTCACAAATCTATTCAAGACAAAAATGGAACCCAATACTGAAATGATTATATTTGGAGTAACGGGAGACGGGAACAAATTAAACATATGCCAAAATTCATTTTTTAATTATGGGTTAATAATAGCAAAAAAAACTATACTTAAATTTTGGAAAAATACAACTATACCAACGCTCAAAATGTGGATTAGAAATATGTTGGACAAAGCACACATGGAATAAATGAGACTCCTCCTAATAGATAAACAAGACCAATTCTTAACGAGTGGGTCTCCATTTATTGACTTTTTGGATTCATGTGGTGCAACAGTATCGTAAAAACCAATTGTTTCATGTCTGGGTGAAAGATGATCAACAATATACAAACTCATCTCCTATCGCCTATTTGCTAATCTCTCTCTTGCTCGTTCTTCTTTCTTACTTCTCTTCCTCACTATCTCTTTCTTTTTTTTATACACATGACACGTTTTTCTACTCTCAACTATCTCTCTCTTTCTCATTTCTCTCTTAAAATTTTTTTTTTTTTAAATGGAGTTGTAGAGAGAATGTATCATGTCAACATATATTCGGCACCTGAAAAAAAGGTACTACTGTATTGTTCTTACATCTAATAAATTAAAAAAAAAAAAAAAAACTTTGTATTCATTGAACCATACTTATCAGAGCGAAATACTGATAGCTACTGGCATGATACAATATTAATGTAATTCAAAACTACAACATTTGTTTGCACATTTGACTTTTGCAGCATTCACTTTTGTTTGTCATTTTGGCAAGTCATTGGGTCATAGATTTGTTACAGTATGGAAACAGGCCGTTCGGTTCAACTTGCCCACACCAGTCAACATGTTCCAGATACACTAGTCCCACCAGCCCCCCGCATTTGGTCCATTTCCCTCCAAACCTGTCCCATCCATGTACCTGTCTAATTATTTCTTAAATGTCGGGGTAGTCCCTGCCTCAACTACCTCCTCTGGCAGCTTGTTACATACACCCACCACCCGTTATGTGAAAAAGTTACCTCTTAGATTCGTGTGAAAAAGTTAATGTGTGAAAAAGTTACCCCTTAGATTCCTATTAAATCTTTTCCCCTTCACCTTAAACCTATGCCCTTTAGAGCTCGATTCACCTGCTCTGGGCAAGAGACTCAGTGCATCTACCCGATCTATTCCTCTCAAGATTTTATACCCCTCTATAAGATCACCCCTCATCCTCCTGCACTGCAAGGAAAAGAGTTCCAGCCTTCTCTACCTCTCCCTACAGCTCAAACCCTCTCGTCCTAGCAACATCCTTGTAAATCTTCTCTGTACCCTTTCCAGCTTGACAAAATATTTCCTATAACACGGTGCCCAGAACTGAACACAATTGCCCAGAACTGAACACAGTGTGAAAGTATTCATCTTTTTTGATTGGACATAAATTGCTAGTACAGGTACTGTATAAATATACAAATACAGTATTCTTACCAAATGTTAGTAGGGCATTTTTTGTTGATGTAGCAATTTGAGAGTTAGATGTTATAGTAAGCTTCCTGAAAAATAAATGTTGCATCAAGTTTGCGAGATTTGTTTCAGGTACATAAGTTATGGCCAAAATAATTGAAAAGATACACAAATGGCCAGAATGTACTGTAAAAGGGAATGGACAATGCACATATTTGTTGGAATCACCCTTTCCATGAAAATTTTGTATGGCAAATTGCTGCAAATAGAACACCAAAATAGACTGCAACCCCCCAGAAAACAGAATGGATAACTGTGCATCACCTAATCAGTTGCAAAAACTCCAAATGAACAGCTCAGAAGCCGTGTAGGAAGTTAATTTAGAAGTCAGGTAAAGAAAGAACAAGATAATTGCAAAAGAGAAACACTGACAGAAGAACAACATTAAAATAAACTCAATTCCCAGTTATTACTAACTGGAATTTGGAATTTGGAATGATGCAAATGTTAATTTTTGAAGCTGGAAAGTTTTATGGCCATTAAGACAACTTATGGTACTTGGTTAAACTATACAAGAACTATGTTTTTTTGTGGCAAAAGAAGTCTATGGTGAAAGTATAAGAATGCCACAATAATTCACTACATTTGAATGAGAATGTGATAGATGACATTAACAATTAATGGAGTGGAGTAATGTTGTTTTCATGGAATTTACAGCAGAGCTGAATATCTTGGTCAATGCTTCCAGATTTTTGTATTGTATTTTCTGCTTGAACTGTGAAATTCTCATCATAATTTACCTTGTAGTAAATTCTGACCCATTACATTTACACCTCAATATGAATGAATTGTGAGCCTAACAGTTAAATATATCGGCTAGCGAGCAAAATGCAAAATAATCACTTTGGAATATATATTTGTATTTTGACGATGCATGCATGCAAATTATTGTGCACATGAAAATGATTACTGACAATATGCAGGATATGTGCATGAATACATACACAGCTGTCATATCCTGCATTTAAAAATCTAGTTGATATCATCATGCAAATCTAATAATACACTTTTGAACTCATGCCTTAAGTCAAACCTATTATCCATTAGAAATTATTTGCAATCTAGGACTGTGTGAATAACTTGACTTAAACTGTGAAAAAAAAAAAATCACTGGAAATTAGAATGAAAACTATCAATGTCATTTTTGGCAGATAAATGCTCCCCAGAACAATCTAAAAGTTTTTTCAAACGCAAATTAAGAAAACTTATTTTTAGACCAATAAATATTAAACTATAGATATAAATAATTTGCTAAAGAAGAAAATGGATAGGTGGCGTTTCAGGTTCAGGACCCAAAGCATCACCTATCCAGTTTCTCCAAAGATGCTGCCTGACCCACTGAGTTACTTTAGCATTTTGTGTCTATCTTTGGTATAAACCAGCATCTGTAGTTCCTTTTTATTAAATATTAAAACTGCGTTTTATCCCCATAACAGAATATAATATTTAATTCTAAATACTAACATCATTTTGGTTAGATCCAAAGGTCTGTTTTTATCAAATCAACTTTGAATCACAACATAATATCTTGGTGGGCAGAAAATTACATTAAAATAAATGATTGAGTTGTCCACTTCTCTGCCGATATTAAGATATTTTATTCATGCGATCTTACTTACGTTGTGGGTTTATCAGAGATTAATTTTGGAGGCGCCACTCGACCACCAAGTGAACGACTACGACCTAATTTATTCCTCTTCTTCCCATCTTTATTAAAAGATGAAACTGCTTAAAAAAAGTTTTGATTTTAATGTAAACATCTTGGAAAGTGAATTATAGAACAACAGTAGAAATACAGTGCCCTCCATAATGTTTGGGTCATTTATTTATTTGCTTCTGTACTCCATAATTTGAGGTTTGTAATAGAAAAAATCACGTGTGGTTAAAGTGCCCATTGTCAGATTTTAATAAAGGCCATTTATATACATTTTGGTTTCACCATGTAGAAATTACAGCAGTGTTCATACATAGTCCCATAATGTTTGGGACACAGCAATGTCATGTAAATGAAAGTAGTCATGTTTAGTATTTTGTTGCATATCCTTTGCATGCAATGACTGCTTGAAGTCTGCGATTCATGGACATCACCATTTGCTGGGTGTCTTCTCTGGTGATGCTCTGCCAGGCCTGTATTGCAGCCATCTTTAGCTTATGCTTGTTTTGGGGGCTAGTCCCCTTCAGTTTTCGCTTCAGCATATAAAAGGCATGCTCAATTGGGTTCAGATCGGGTGATTGACTTGGCCACTCAAGAATTTACCATTTTTTAGCTTTGAAAATACTCCTTTGTTGCTTTAGCAGTATGTTTGGGATCATCTTCTTGCTGTAGAATGAACCGCCGGCCAATGAGTTTTGAGGCATTTGTTTGAATTTGAGCAGATAGGATGTGTCTATACATTTCAGAATTCATTATGCTACTACCATCAGCAGTTGTATCATCAATGAAGATATGTAAACCAGTACCTGCAGCAGCCATACATGCCCAGGCCATAACACCCCCACCACCATGTTTCACAGATAAGGTGGTATGCTTTGGATTTTGGGCAGTTCCTTCTCTCCTCCATACATTGCTCTTGCCATCACTCTGATATAAGCTAATCTTCGTCTCATCTGTCCACAAGACCTTTTTCCAGAACTGCGGTTGCTTTTTTAAGTACTTCTTGGCAAACTGTAACCTGGCCATCCTATTTTTGCGGCTAACCAGTGGTCTGCATCTTGCAGTGCAACCTCTGTATTTCTGTTCATGAAGTCTTCTGCGGACAGTGGTCATTGACAAATCCACACTCGATTTCTGAAGAGTGTTTCTGATCTGTCGGACAGGTGTTTGGGGATTTTTCTTTATTATAGATAGGATTCTTCTGTCATCCGCTGTGAAGGTCTTCCTTGGCCTGCCAGTCCCTTTGCGATTAGTAAGCTCACCAGTGCTCTCTTTCTTCTTAATGATGTTCCAAACAGTTGATTTTGGTAAGCCTAAGGTTTGGCTGATGTCTCTAACAGTTTTACTCTTGTTTCTCAGTCTCATAATGGCTTATTTGACTTTCATTGGCATAACTTTGGTCCTCATCTTGATAAACAGCAATAAAAGTTTCCAAAGGTGATGGAAAGACTGGAGGTAAGACTAGGTGCTGAGAGCTCTCTTATACCTGCATTAAGGAGGCAATTAAACATACCTGAGCAATTACAAAAAACAGACATGATGGTGCCCTGAAATGGGGGGGGACTATGCACAAACACTGCTGTAATATCTACATGGTGAAACCAAAATGTATAAAAATGACCATTAATAAAATCTGACAATGTGCACTTTAATTCTGTGATTTTTTCTATTACAAATCTCAAATTGTGGAATACAGACGCAAATAAATAAATGATGGGTCTTTGTCCCAAACGTTGTGGAGGGCACTGTAGCATAGAACTTTTGATATACATCTAATTGAGGTTTTGTTTTGTGGTTCAGCATGTTTTTTAAACTATCGTTGTGTAACATATAATAATTCCCCAAAGAAAAAGTTAGACAAAGTAAGCATTGTAAGTAATATGGACAGATTTAAAGGGTAACAACAGTCTGTTAAGTTACTCCTTCAATATGCACACTAAAATGAACATTAAAACAAAAATGCCTTTTGGTAAAGTGGGCAGCAAATGATCCATTTCCCTTATTACATGCATGTCCATGCGCCTGTCTAAAAGCCTCCTAAATGTCACTATTGCATCTGCTTTCACGACTCCCCTGGCATCCACACACTCTGTGTAAAACACGTTTCCCCTCTCACCTTAAAACTATGCCCTCTAGGCTTTAACATTTCCACCCTGGGGAAAATATTCTGATTATCTACCCTATTTCTGCTTTTCATAATTTTATCTACTTCCATCAGGTTTCTCCTCAGACTTCGATGTAACAGAGAAAATAATTATGTTTGTCTAAACTCTCCTTATAGCTAATACACTATAACACAGGCAGCATTCTGATAAATCTGCACCCACTCAAAAGGGGCAACCAGAAATGCACACAATACACCAAATGGAGTCCAGAAATGGCATTGCTGCAATACCAAATGACTTTAAGCACAACAGTATTTTGGACAAAAATCAATGTCACCATAACTTCATAAAAATACCTAGAAACAATACTTGCTGATGGTAGAAGTCAACAAAAGATCTTCAGTGATTGTATCTAATAATTGGCTACTAACAGTCAGAAAATTGTTGAAAAGTAATGTTTTTGTTTAAAATCTGTTAACGCAAATTCTAAGTAAAAAGGTACAACGCCACAATTGTACCAAAACTTTCCAGGAAATTCTGGGTCAATGCATTAGCGAAATTGATTATGTTTGAAAAATGATTAAGATTCATGAAAGGTATTATAATATGAGAGAGAATTATCATATGGCATGTAAAGATTATACTGTAAATAAAAACAGAAAATGCTTTAACATTCAACAGTTTGGGCAGTACTTGTACAAAGAAAAACAAAGTAAAGTTTGGTGTTGAGAGCATTTTGGCAGAATTAGGGAAAACACAAAAAAAGTCATTTTTAAGTTCCAGATAGAGCAGGCAAAGGAAAAGGGACTATTCCTAAGAGGGCAAGGTTGGGGTGCCATGGAGACAAGCTGAATATGAATCTATTTTGTTGAAAGGTTACTGAGGATTGTTAGAGAAATAGAAAACAGAAAGGCACAGAAATGAGGCAAAATGCAGAGCTGTAGAAAAGGTCAGGCCATGCTGAGCCAACATTACAGACAGATAACCTACAACAGAACTAGTTCGTCCTGATACAAACGGAGAAAAAGTGTTACCTGAAATTGCTGAATTTGATATTGAGTCCAGAAGTCTACAACATGAACAGACAGGAGACAAATAGGTCAGAGTGGGATGTTGTCTGACCTTTTGAGTGTTTCCAGCATTTTCTGTTTTTATTTCAGATTTCATGCAGTTTTTTTACATTTTATTTACTGTTAAAAAAAACTGCTTTCTTTTGTTTACTTTTACTATCACCCCAATTAACTTCACAGAGATGCTTCCAGACAGAGGTGAAGTTTACAAATGCCAATCAGAAAGCCTATAATCCAATTTTAGAACATTGTGATCTAAATGTATTCAGGTCGTCATAAAATTTGCTTTCCAAAAAGTAATATATTCACGGGAAATAATTGTGTTCAACATCAAACTGTTAAGTTAAATTAGAGCAAGAGAAAACTCACCTGATTTCTTTTCATTCAGTAATTTGCTTTCTACCCGTTTTTCAATGTCTTCCTGTTGAGCAAAGTATTGGATGACATTTTATTTAAGTTTTAAAAATGCAAAAAAGAAAATGCAGTAATCATTTTCACGGAAGAATATGAAGCACGGTATGAGAAAAAAGCATTTCTTTAATAGGGTCAATATCTTAGCAAAATTCTTAGCTGAATTATTCTCTCATCGCTAAAGTAATTGAACAGCCTTATAATATATTTTCAAAAATACTCAAATGGTTCACATATAAACGAAAGCATTCCACACAACGGAGGCAGCATACTTTAACCAAATTGCAGCAAAGGTACACATTAACAATAGACAATGGGTGCAGGAGTAGGCCATTCGGCCCTTCAAGCCAGCACCGCTATTGAATGTGATCATGGCTGATTATCCCCAATCAGTACCCCATTCCTGCCTTCTCCCCATATCCCCCGACTCCGCTATTTTTATGAGCCCTATCCAGCTCTCTCTTGAAAGCATCCAGAGAACCTGCCTCCACCACCCTCTGAGGCAGAGAATTCCACAGACTCACCACTCTCTGGGAGAAAAAGTGTTTCCTCGTCTCCGTTCTAAATGGCTTACTCCTTATTCTTAAACTGTGGCCCCTGGTTCTGGACTCCCCCAACATCGGGAACATGTTTCCTGCCTCTAGCGTGTCCAAACCCTTAACAATCTTATATGTTTCAATGAGAGACCCTCTCATCCTTCCAAATTCCAGTGTGTACAAGTCCAGCTGTTCCAGTCTCTCAACATATGACAGTCCCGCCATCCCGGGAATTAACCTTGTAAACCTGTGCTGCACTCCCTCAATAGCAAGAATGTCCTTCCTCAAATTAGGGGACCAAAATTGCACACAATACACCAGGTGTGGTCTTACTAGGGCTCTGTACAACTGCAGAAGGACCTCTTTGCTCCTATATTCGATTCCTCTTGTTATAAAGGCCAACATGCCATCCGCTTTCTTCACTGCCTACTGTACCTGCATGCTTACTTTCATAGACTGATGAACAAGGACCCCCAGATCCCATTGTACTTCCCCTTTTCCCAACTTGATGCCATTCAGATAATAATCTGCCTTCCTGTTTTTGCCACCAAAGTGGATAACCTCACATTTATCCGTATTAAACTTCATCTGCCATGCATCTGCCCACTCCCCCAACCTGTCCAAGGCACCCTGCATTCTCCTGAGTTCATACTGCCACCTGGCTTTGTGTCATCTGCAAATTTGCTAATGTTACTTTGAATCCCTTCATCCAAATCATTGATGTATATTGTAAATAGTTGTGGTCCCAGCACCGAGCCTCACGGTACCCCAATAGTCACTGCCTGCCATTCTGAAAGGGACCCGTTAATCCCTACTCTTTGTTTCCTGTCTGCCAACCACTTCTCTATCCATGTCAGCACTCTACCCCCAATACTATGTGCCCTAATTTTGCCCACTAATCTCCTATGTGGGACCTTATCAAATGCTTTCTGAAAGTCCAGGTACACTACATCCACTGGCTCTCCCTTGTCCATTTTCCGAGCAACATCTTCAAAAAATTCCAGAGGATTAGTCAAGCATGATTTTCCCTTCGTAAATCCATGCTGACTCGGACCGATCCTGTTACTGCTATCCAAATGTTCGGCTATTTCATCTTTTATAATTGACGCCAGCATCTTCCCCACCACCGATGTCAGGCTAACAGGTCTATAATTCCCTGTTTTCAACAGGTCTTCTCTGTAAAGGGAATTTGCAGAGATATTCGCAGTTTACATAAAACACAATATAGTCTCACTTTCAAAAAAGTATAAATGCTTCAGCATAATACTGACATTACCATTTCTAAAAGCAAATTTTCTTCCTTCTCCTTTTTATGATCAAGCAAATCTTTCTCTTGTAATCTTTTTGGAAACTTGGGAAAAATAAATCATATATTATTTACCTAGTAACTGCATTATGTAACTTTTCTAATGAACAACTGACTGCATTTTTGTTACAAAATGGCAAAAGATAACTCACACAATCCACACTAGTTTCTATTCGATCTAATTCCAACGTGATCTAAAAGGAAAATTTACATAATTTAGATGGAAGTACACACAAAAAATCAAATGAATTCTTAAATGCACTCATTATAACTTCCAGTTGGTATAGCTTCTTTCAGATAAATGACAGATTCCTGACAAAAATTTCTTCAGAGATTGCATTTGTGATCAGTTGCATTTATCAACAAAATAGGCAAGAAACAAAAATCATGGCCAGCATACTTTAAATCGATTTGTTTTTAATGGATTGATTTGTGATAAGGAAATTATTTTGTGGACCCTAAATCTCTCTTCTCTTGGGCCTCGGAGAACATTGTAGACAGGGTGGTGAAGAAGGGGCTTGCCACTCTTGTCTTCATCGGTAAGTATATTGAGTATAGGAGTTGGAATATTATGTTATATCTGTACAAGATGCTGGTGAAACTACATATGGTGTATTGCATGCAATCCTGATGCCCTGCCTTAAGCAGGTTTTCATTAAGCTGGAAAGGGTCCTGAAAGCTTCACCAGGACTCATTTATATAGATAGGCTGGGGCATTTTGCCCTGGAGTATATGAGGTTGTGGTGACTTTACAGAGGTATACACAAAATCATGGACAGCATTGTTAAGGTGAATGGCCACACTCTTCTTTTCCCCATGATAGAAAAGTCCAGAACTAGAGGGTATTGGTTTAAAGCGAGAGGGGAAAGATTTAAAAGGGACCCAGGAGGCAATTTCTTCTTAGCGTGTAATAGCATGAGCATAGCATGTAAATGGAACAAGCTGGCAGAGGAAGCTGTAGAGGCAGCTACAAATATAACATTTAATACAAATCTAGACAGGTACAAGGATATGAATAGTTTACTAGTTTTAGATGCTAAAATCATATGCTGATATCAGTATGGGTCAAGGTTACAAGGCTTTTTGTTAAAAAGAAAGGTCCTCGATTAATAAGACAAAAGAGAAAAAAATAAACAAAGAAAGAGAGAAAAAGATTAATTATTTAACACTAAATTTAATATTTTACAAATCTTCCAGTCACGAGAAACACATCATTATTTGCTTTCAGGGCAGGAAATTCAGCGTTCTTAAATGTATACTTCCATTTTTAATTGATCGATTTAACTTTCTAGGAGAGATAATCAGTAATTATGTTCAAGGTGTAACATCATGAAAATCACGCTAACCTCTTTTCTGGTTTCTTAAACCTGATGAAATATTTTGATTTTTAACACGTTATTTTTGTATTTGGGCAAACAAACATAAAATTCGGACACACAAGGAACTGCAGATGCCGAAATCTTGCGTGGAACAGAAAGTGCTAGAGTAACACTGGTGAGTTGCTCCAAAATAACATTCACTTTCCTTCAAATGAACCAATGATTCAGTCACACAGATCACACACCAGTCTGAAGAAGGGTCTCGACCCGAAACGTCACCCACTCCTTCGCTCCAGAGATGCCGCCTGTCCCGCTGTTACTCCAGCTTTTTGTGTCTAACTTCTGTTTAAACCAGCATCTGCAGTTCCTTCTTACACACAGATCAAGTTACTAACTGTAATGACCATACCAGACCCAATGCAGAAAATTAGTTTTTTTGTAAATATAAGAAACAAACGTACAACCCTCACTACAGCAGTGACATCTTTGTCCTTTTCCTGACACAGTAGTTTCCTAACGCAAAGGTCTAGTTGCTGCAGGAGGAGTTTGTCAGCTGGCAGCTTTAATGCAGACTTCAATTTTGGCAACATGTAACAGAATTTAATCCTGTAAAAATAATTATAAAGCCATATGTTATGTGTCAAAGTACTCCACCAACAACAGTATCAGTCTATTTTAAAAGAAGAGCTTTCAAACCTTTGAAACCTACAAAAACAAATCTTACGGGCCTTGCAATTAAAATAATTATTAACAAATTATCATTAAAAATTAACATTTTCACAGGTTGTGTTGTGTGTTGAGATTCGTGATTGAATATTTTATGTGCATGAAAGATGGAAAGCTAGATGGAGGGAATGAACAGATAAATCCACAGCCCATTGCGTTATTAAAAGTTCTTGGGTGTTTAAAGAAATACCCGTGGAAGGATACTTTCATGAAAAAGATGTAACAGATAATTTCATCTCAAGTATTCAGGCATGCAATTATGGAGATATAATTTACCATCATTATATGTCAAAGCATAGAATGGATTTTTTAAAATTATGCAGAGTTTTACAACTGTATTTACATCGGGTGAATGCTGCTTCTAAATGAGTGTGATTTAGAGTGATATATTCTCTAGAATTTAGAAGATTGAGAGGGGATCTTATAGAAACTTACAAAATTCTTAAGGGGTTGGACATGCTAGATGCAGGAAGATTGTTCCCGATGTTAGGGAAGTCCAGGACAAGGGGTCACAGCTTAAGGATAAGGGGGAAATCCTTTAAAACCCAGATGAGAAGAACTTTTTTCACACAGAGAGTGGTGAATCTCTGGAACTCTCTGCCACAGAGGGTAGTTGAGGCCAGTTCATTGGCTATATTTAAGAGGGAGTTAGATGTGGCCCTTGTGGCTAAGGGGATCAGGTGGTATGAAGAGAAGGCAGGTACGGGATACTGAGTTGGATGATCAGCCATGATCATATTGAATGGCGGTGCAGGCTCGAAGGGCCGAATGGCCTACTCCTGCACCTAATTTCTATGTTTCTATGTTTCTATAAAGACATTCACAGCCTCGCCTCCCATAAATCTGTAATTAACACACATTGTTGGTGGACAGTTGGCTATCTGATGTACATAAAACCCCAAAGTATATTTAAACCACCAGTCATCAAATCTAATTATTGAGTATTACACCCAAGAAGGATTTGCATTAGCTAGAAATAGAGTACCCAGGTTATTGTCAATGAAAGAAGCCCTATTTACACAAAGCTCTGCTGCAACTCATTTAGTGATATCGACACAAATCACTCAAATTTATGTTATTTGTTGAAAAAGGAGCTCTTGCCCAATGGATCACTGGGTTGAAGATGTAAGACTTCACCCTTCTCCTACATACCCAACCCCACCAGAAAACCGAGGCTTCATAGTGCGGGGGTCACTGGTCGGTGCGGACTCGATGGACCGAAGGGCCTGTTTCCGCACCGCATCTCTAAAATAAACTAAAACTAAAATTATTTACAACACCCTAAAATAATGTATGGGTCTTGGCTGTTTGAGTATTCCAGTCTCTAAATACTATGTGGTACATTTTTCTGTCAAAATACATGCTTTGCCTTTTAAATATTTTTTCCTATACTTTTATTAAAATGTAATATTTTCCAGATGTCAAATTGTACTGCTGATAAAATTCTAATTTAGAATAGAGGGACATATTTTAACATATCATGGTTAACAATTAAAGTGTGCCTGGGTTTTCAAAATATTTCAATAGTCAGCGCATTTTGTTTAGAATGATTGGAAATCACATTTCATTTCATTAATATTTAATCCAATACGAGGTCAATTGAGTTATTGATTTTGTATTGTTGCAGGAATGGAAATAATGTTTTTTTTTACTAATTAAACAGGTGGCACGGTGGCACAGCAGTAGAGTTGGTGCCTTACAGCTCCAGAGACCCGTGTTCGATCATGACTACTGGTGTTGTCGGTACGGAGTTTGGACATTGTCCCAGAGACCTGCGTGCATTTTCTCCGGGTGCTCCAGTTTGCTCCCACACTCCAGAGACATACAGGTTTGTTGGTTAATTTGCATTTGTAAATTGTCCCTAGTGTGTGTAGAACAGTGCTAATGTATGGGGATCACTCGGTGAGCCGAAGGGCCTGTTTCTACGCTGTATCTCTAAACTAAGCTAAAAAAACCCTAATCCAGCTACTACTTGCTAATCCTGGAGAAGCAGGCAATTGCCGAAAAGGTTTTCTTAAATGGTATTACTGTAAATTCTGTTTTTCATCATATCAGTGGCTGCTCAGAGTGAAATATTTGTGCCAATAATGCTAATGTTCAAAGTTATCATTCTCAAAAATTAGCTGTGAATGACGAAAAATTCACAGGGATGTTGCAAGGGAAAATCAACAGATGGAACTAAGCTTAATTATTTCTGTTGCCTGTGGAAATGCTAACATTGTTATGGGTGTGTGACAGTGCACAGCACAGCATACCACAAATGTTCCTGTTTTCCAAAAATTACAATATTTTTTTTTACTCACCTTACATTTGGAACAGGGTCATTTGAAAGTTCAAGTGTAGGCATGAAAAAATATTTGCAGAAGAATGCTTTTGAAAATAGATCCATAATACATTCACAGGTGTCAAGAAATCTTAGCCTATTCCAGCAACTTTTTCCTTGACCAAGTTCTGGACCAGAAAAATAAAAGTGTGTTATTAATAAGACAAAGGCTTTATTTAAAATAATGCAGCATTTTTGGGGTTTTTAATCATATTACCCGCTTCTATTTCAAAATATCAAGAATTACAACTGGATAGTCTTTTTTTAAACTGCATGATAGAGATCTGAAATAAAGATAGAACATTTTACAAATATATAGCAGATTAAATAATTATCTGTTAGAGATAACGCCATGTAATTTACATTGCGTACAATTCCGATAATCTGCCTTTTCCCTTGATATATATTGCATTTAAAACTTAAACATGACTAATTTTTATAGATGGTGTATGACAGAAAATAAATTCTTAACTGCCTTCATAAAAATAATCTTCCACCTTCCAGGAAAAATCATAAGGAACCTGTATCTTTTGAGTCTTATACATCCCGCTAAGAGCAGCTGCAACATTTTTTTGTTAATTTTTTTATATGTATATTTTCCAAGTTTACAGCAGAATATTTCACCAAAAATTTTACAGCTCTTAAAAACCCCCAATTAAAACAAGTGATAGATTTTCCAAATCACCTCAAGACATAATAAAAAGTTAATTAAACTATCATATTTTACGCAGGCTGTTTATTCACTCCAAGCGAACAAAAGCAATCTTCATGGCAAAAGTTCATGGATGAGGACATATTGGCCTGTGAAAAAAGCTTTCAATGGAAGAGTCAAACTGCCTATTAGAGCCATAGTCATGCAGCATGGAAATAGGTCCTGCAGCCCAACCCGTCCTTGTCGACCATAATATCCAAGAAAGACAGAAAATACTGGAGTAACACAGCGGCTCAGGCAGCATCCCTGGAGATCATGGATAGGTGACGTTTTGGTCGGGACCTTACTTCAGACCAAGATATCCACCTACCTTAGACTGATTTTCCTGCATTTGACCCATATCCCGAGAACCTCTCTTATCCATGTACCTATCCAAATGTCTTTCAAATGTTGTTATTGTTCCCACAACAACCTCTTCTCTGACAACTCTTCCCAGGGCCCCACCGTTCACCGATCTACCCTCGTTTGATGTTCCAAAATGCAAGACCTTCCCTTTATCCTAATTTAACTCAATTTGCCTTTCAAGCATTTGCTCATTAAATGGCATAAAAAACCATGAACAAGGAATTTTAAAAATAGTGAAACTGCATTCAATTTTGTCCAAGTAGTAGTAGATATTTCCTATTATTCTGTATACCAATAATTAAGCTCAGAAAACAATCTGGCTCTGAACACCAGGAAAACAAAAGAGCTCATTGTCGACTTCAGGAGGCACACCACCGACTTAGTCCCCCTACACATCAACGGCGAGTGTGTGGAGAGGGTCAACACCTTCCGGTTTCTCGGTGTCCATATCGCTGCTGATATCTCCTGGACAGACAACACGACAGTGGTCATCAAGAAGGCTCAGCAGCGGCTGCACTTCCTGAGGGTCCTCAGGAAGCACAACCTGGACTCTAACCTGCTGCTGACCTTCTACCGCTCGTCCATCGAGAGCCTGCTGACATACTGCATTACAGCATGGTATGGCAGCTGCACCATGGCAGACAGGAAGAGGCTTCAGAGGGTAACTAGGACAGCGCAGAAGATCATTGGTTGCCCTCTCCCCTCCCTGATGGATATCTACACCTCCCGCTGCCTTAGCAGGGCAAAGAATATCATCAAAGACAGCTCCCATCCTGCGTTTGGACTGTTCGACCTGCTGCCCTCTGGAAGGCGCTATAGGTGCATCAAATCCAGGACAAATAGACTCAGGAATAGTTGCTTTCCGAAAATTATAACTACTCTTAATTCAAATTCACACATGCACTGACTTCACAGCCCAACACCTGGACTTCCATCTGTATATATGTATATTACATATATAGCGCCGAAGAATTGTGCACCTATCCCCCCCCCCCTTCTCCCTTCTGTTTTTGTTTTTCTGTTTCTTGTTTTTTGTACTAAATTATATGTATGCACTGAGTACGAGCAGCTTTTAAGTTCATTGTACATGTATAGTGACAATAAGATTCAGATTCAATTTTAATTGTCATTGTCAGTGTACAGTACAGAGACAACGAAATGCATTAAATGGCATATCTATATCTGTATCTATCTAAATACACCCATGATATATCATCATCTTGCCATACCTCTTGCATGGGAAATATTATGTCCAATTTACACTATTTTCTTTGTTTCAAAGAGATTAAACTTGTTTGTAAAAGTCATATTGTGCATATATAAAGAACAAATCAAATAAATAAAATGTTCCCGCACACATAAGATTAGGTGAAGGATCTACAGGAGACTCAGCCAGCATAATCTGAGACCCACACCACCCTGACCACACTCTCATTTTACTCCTGCCATTGGGAAGAAGGTATAGGAGCCTGAAAACTGTAATGGCCAGGTTCAGGAGCAACATCTTCCCAACAACCATCAGGTTATACAACACTGCAACCTTCAAAAAAGCTCAAACGACATAGACGATGACATTGTTTTTATCTTTGCATTATTATTGTTTTTTTTAAATATATACAGAACTTTTTGGTGTTGTTTATCATGGTATTTACAGAATACTATGTTTACATATGTGTAGGAAGGAACCGTGTAGCGAAGGAATCGGTGATGTTTCGGGCCTGAAGAAGGATCTCGACCCGAAACGTCACCCGATCCTTCTGCTCAGAGATGTTGCCTATCCCACTGAGTTACTCCTGAATTTTATGTATATCGTTGATGTAAATCAGCATCTGCAGTTCCTTCCTACACATAAAATATTAGACAGATCGGTATTGCGTTCCCTTTGATTTAGAAAGTTGAGAGTTAATCTGATCAAATTAAGGAGAACTAATAGAGTTGATATAGAGTAATTATTTTTGTTGATTGTTAAGTGTAAATCTAAGGGGCATATTCAAAGTTGAATTTTGGACACAATTCTACATGCAGTGAGCGATAGAGATTTGGACCATTCTTCCACAAACAGAAACAATGGAGATTAATATGCCTTTGCGAACCAAATATATTTGGATTATGGGACAAAAGTGGATGTACAGAGTTGGACCCACATCAACCATAAATTAATTGCTTGGCAAGGATGAACAGAAGAATAGCAGGAAATGGATGTGGAAACAGGAAGTTAAACAAAAATTCCAAGAAGTATTCTAATGTGTGAGAGCAAAATTTAAAACAGAAAACTAGAAAATCAAACACAATGGAGATGGAAGAATTATATGGATTAATATAGCCTTTTTTTTGGTTGAGTGATAGTTGTATTAATTCACAGAGTATTCAAATGAACATGTAAAAACATTAACTAATAAAGAACGATAGGAAGCAGTTGGAATTGACAGGGAACTTATTATTCCTGAAAATAACAGGATAAAAATAGGGCTGATTAAATGAGAAATTATCAGTTCTGGACGGTATTGCTATTCTAAGAACTAGTGTTATAAACAATTTCTTTTCAAAGAATTGAGGAAGGGGAAGAACAAGGGAAATGGCATACTTTTCAATGCACCGAATACCGAATACTGGACGGAACACCACAACAATAGTACAATAATAACTCTCCCAACATATACGACAACAATAGCTAAAATAGATGATATTTGTCATCCAACATAACAGGTATTTAGTTCTGGGTTATTAGGTTGAATCGCACAGTGGCTCAAACATAATAGCAGTAAAATTGTCTTCATGCCAGGTAATTAACTGCCAAATGTAGCATCTAAGATTGAAATTTATTCTAGTATTCTAACAGATCGTTTAGCTTATCAATGGTTATGTCATTCCAGGTGTCAGGACTAATACTGCAAGTTTTTGTTCAATAACCATGAGTACATCTGAAAAGTGTTTGATCTGCTACCTCCACTTTAACCCCCTCTCTGCAGCTTAGCTGAAAATGACTTGGAAATTCAGTATGCAGACCTGAAAATGACATTTTTAGAACTAAACATTGGGGCTTTCATTCAAAAGTCATTCAGGATTTTAGTGTTAGGCACTCCACCCGTTACTTGATAACTTTTAGGTGGACACAAAAGACCGTGGCAAGCAAAGAAGAGGATGGGGTCTTGGCCAATCACTATCTTTCAATTAACAACAAAAGATTCTAAGTCATTTTCTCACTTCAATTTATTGCACTGCGCTGTGCAGAAAATTGGCTGCTGTGCTTCCTGCAAAATGTGCTACAGGCTAAAAGTTCTTCATTGTCTGTAAAACACTACAGAATATCTCAAAGTCACAAAAGGCAATAAATATATAAATGCAGGTTCTGTAGATTTTATTCCTTATTGTGAAATGTGTACCGGAAAAATAAAATTTCAGAGTTTGTTTCGATCACGGTGAAGTCAGTCATCTCAATTTTGGAGGAACAATTTAAGTAACTATTAAGTTATTTTATTGTATTCACTTTTGATAGTATACTTACGCTCAATGATTTTACTGCATATTTCCTGTCTTTGCTCCTGTTTACGGTTGTACCGAACAAATACACAGAGGGTTCTGGCTGAGGCTCTTTGGACTGGAAGGACATTCTAGATGATAATAATCCCAACCTGAACTTTAGTGTTATCAGAATTAGCATTTCCTTCAAAATGGTCATGTAAAAATCTGTAGACATCAATAATACTGCACATAGATATGATAAATTATATTTTTAAAGTTCTACTTGCTACAAATGAAATGAAGAGCTCTCCATGAATTAATATAAGCAAAGTATCCAACAGTATATTAACAAAATATCCCAGTTAACACATGCAAATTTCAAATTAAAGGCTGACAGACGTGTGTGTTATGATCTATTCCTAAGCCAAAAGATTTATCAGAACACCTGAACTTTAAAAGTTAACTTACGACATTAGAAATGATAATTATTTTTTTACTGGGCGAGCCTGGCATCTTTAAGTTTAAAAATAATAATAAATATTATAGACATTAATGGAAGAAATTGAGTTATTCTATTTTCTTACTCCACACTACAGAAACAACTCCTTAGTGGTGGAGTCCAGACTTAGAAAATGAAATTGTGAATTTGAAATGGTTTGAACTAGATATTTGAAATATATTTAAAAATCAACAAAATGACAGGTTGTAATAAATCCGTAAGCATTTGCAAAATAAGAACATGTTGCACTGGATTCGGCCCCCTTAATAATTACATAGCAGGATCAAGGATACTCTTTGAGAGACAACCTTAAAATAAATATAATGTCAGAATAGATTAGCAGAATTATCTGTTAGTTTGTTATATAATTAACTTGAAAGCTGCAGATAACTTGGAGTATGCAGAAATGACTACATGTTTACACGAATGCTCTATAATTGTGGATGCATTTGCAAACTTTAGAAATAAACTAAATTAGTAGAAATTGCACTAAAGATATATCTTACATTTGTCGTCATTATTCTAAACATTATGGGCAAAAACTTGTAGTATATCTGATCACTTGAAATGACTTGTGGTAGACAGGCAAACGTCAACAATAGCTTCTCATGTATTCTCCATTTTAAAGAGGTGGCAGCTCTTTGTTCAGCCATTGAGAGAGCTGGAATCAGATCAGGAATATGTACCTGACAACAAAATTTCCAATTAAAAATAAAATCTTGGACATTGTGGTTATCTTTCCAATTGTCTATGTATAAAATTAGGCAAATAAATACTTTACACAGCCAAACATGTAAAAATTATACTTAAAACTAGAGTGATTTGTTACATTTGCTTTACCCCTACAATCAAGTTATTTCACACAAGATGAACCGAATTTCAAACACAAGCTAAATTATTATGAACATTTTCATGGGTTCAATAGGTTCCCTTGATGAAACAACTCGTGCCTGTTGCGTTTTTTACACAGCTTCTTGTTATGAGTTAACATGATCATTGCTTGTTAACATGATTGTTGCAAAGAACTGCTTCTTGTTAGTGAGGCATTTAGCTTCTAATGAAACAGTGATCATTGTCCATCCTGGTAGTAATAAGGAGAGTTTTGAGACTCGTGGCTAATTATTTGTATTAGGTGAAGAATTGAAAATATTATTGAAAAAAAAATCATCAATTACCCATTTATCATAGTCTTTTACTATAACAACAGCAAGGAACATCTGATATTTATCGTTCAATTAACAGTTTTTCTTCTTTTTGATCACTCTTTCACACTAACACGACTCACTTTCTTTACTTTCTTTACTTCTATCTTTCCTTAAAGCGTAAAAAATGAAGGGGTACAATAAATGTAATAAGATATATGTGGCTTGTACTACTGTAACTTACTGTACTTCTAATAAATAAAATATGTTTTTAAAAAAAATAAATGGAAAAAAAAAAATAACAGTTTTTCTATTAGACCTTCCCGGGTCTTATAGTGCAGAAAGGGAAATACCGAAATTTGTGATGCAAATACAAATTGAAATCAATTCCATAAATAAACCTCGTGTCCAAGAATTTCAGTGTCATCATCTACAATACATTTTCCACGTGCACTGGCAGCATTTGCCATCACTCGAGTCCTCTCCCATTTCTAAATGTCACAATGCTGGTTTTCACATCCAGTATCATAGTATATATTTTTTAAATATAGGGATATCTAAGGAGGGTGTTTTCTGCCCCTGCCACTAAGTTTGCTCCCCAGCCAATTAATTCATCACTCTCTGTGACAACAGCCAGAAACAGAACAAGAATATTGATAATGTTGATATACTTTATCCTGATACATGGGAATTATGGGACTCTAAAGGTATGATCAGTGTTGAAGGGAGTGGAAAGAGCCTCGCGCTCTTGAATCTTGAATTAGGGTGAAGGAGAAGGACAGGGGTACTGGAGTCTTGCCTTGCTGAGGTTGGTGGAAATAGTACCGCAGTACAATTCCAAATTCCTGTTCTCAAGTTATTTACAAATCCCTCCGATGGCCTTGATCATCATTAGCTGTACATCCCCCTGCCTACAGATGTGAGAAATCCAGGATTTTCCAATTCTGGCCTCTTCACCATTGTCCATTTCAATTGTTCTACTATGAATGACCATACCTTTAGCAGTCAAGGCTACAATTCCCATCTCATACCTCTCCAGCTTTTCAACTTTTTTTCTCCTTTTTTTTTTTTTTAGAAATTAGGTGCAGGAGTAGGCCATTCGGCCCTTTTAACATCCTTTAAAATACTTTAGCCCTGTCATTTGTGTCAATAACACACGAGTCAATTATCTAAATGAGAGCCCTCACGTTTGATAGCACTATACAGGTGGTTGCAGAAAAGGTATTCTCGTGACAAAGATTTTGAATAATTACATTTCTAATGAATGACAAATGTGGGTTTGTTTACCTTGTTCTCTGTTCCCACCTGGTCTCCTCCTGCAATAACAAATCTTAGAATTTCAGGAAGGTGATCTAGCAGGGCATCCAATACCTAGATTTAGCAAAATAATGAACCATGCTCTTAAACAGCATAACCACATCAGGAAGTGAACAAAAGTAATTATGAAAACAATAATGCATTGTTTTGCACTTGGTGAGCAGTACTGGTATACATATTACCAGAGAAGATTGCTCTTTTTTAAGAGCAGCAGTCATCATTGTTTAAAAAAGGATTATGTTGCAAATCACATATTTAATGAACTGCTTGAAGTAGACAGCTGATTGTTTACCACCTTTCAATTAGAACTATTATTCATTTCCATGTATTAATAATCCTTCATGGACTACACATCGTTTTTATAAAAAATATTCCAGCATATTACAGACTCCAAAGATTCTGTAGCACAAGGGAGAAATTAATTATCTATAATAAATACCAAATCTGTCAATATGGATTAAATATCTATCTATATATATATAAAATTCAAATCCGTCCGCCTGCAGTACGGATCCCTTCCTGCCTTTTGATTCGTTGACGGCTGCTCCTTCCTATCAGCTGCCAACACACTTCGAAACAATGTTGCAAGACAGGAACACTGAACTTTTCACTGCTGCAGCAGGCAGGGGAGGTGTCAATGGATTTTTTTTTCAAGAGGCAGGGCAGTGCTGGAATCTTACTTTTGAGAACGGCTTCAGTTCCATTGGAGGAGACAGGTGCATGGTGGAATATTGGGTTGGGGGATCACACCATTGGGGGAGGTCTGCACTTGGTCTAGTAAACTCTAAAATCATGAACAGGGAAGGCATTTCCTAAACAATTAACATATCATGTGGAAGAAGATACATGTAGAAAAATGTTAAACAAACAAAAATTTATGGAGAATCAACCAGGAGCCAATTTGATCTGGAGATGGAGCAAGATGGTTTTCATAGACTTTGACATATCCATATGGAAAGTGATGCCATCCATATGGAAAGTGATGCCACATTTCATAGTTGTAATTACAAAAAAAAATAATTCACAGCTGCAGAATCTTTTTCAAGTATAACAAATGCTTTAAAAGCTGTTACATTTTCTACTGTTACTGTAGCTATGATTTTTTACCTGCAGCCCAAGACTTGACTCAACAAGTTAAGCATTCTGCATGACTTTTAAATTTGCGATACAAGAGTTTCCTTGATAGCCAGCCAATGACGTTGTGTTATCACACATTTTATAGTGACAGTGCTGTAGCTAAGTTGCTGCAGCTAAGTTTGTTGCATCTATACTAAAACAGTGACTACACCATATAACAATTACAGCACGGAAACAGGCCATCTCGGACCTACAAGTCCGTGCCGAACAATTATTTCCCCTTAGTCCCACCTGCCTGCACTCATACCATAATCCTCCATTCCCTTCTCACCCATATGCCTATCCAATTTATGTATTTATCTATCTATCTATCTATCTATCTATCTATCTATCTATCTATCTATCTATCTATCTATCTTTACACCTCCAAATATCATTGGGTGTAAAGCACTGTGGGATTTTTGAAAGACCCTTTTTTTTCCCCTTTGCTTTTGTATTAAATATGGAGCAAATTTTAAATAATGTGATATAATTATGGAAAATTTAGCACAGAGGAAAATTCTATTGCACAAAACAAAGATTTTAAATATTGCCGGGAGGCAGTAATGACAGACAAATATATTTGTCCAATGATGGCCACAAATCAATGATTATCTGCAGAATTGGTAGAAAAATTTACATTCTTCAAAAAAAAAGACAAATTTTGAAGACTTTTATTCAAAAGCCAAAAATCCACATAATTGGGAAATAATTCGTGATGAAAGAGTGGTGGCAATTTTTTTTTACCTTACCTCTAATGATTCATCTTGTAACAGCACAATCAGTTCTTTGTGAACCAAGTGAACACTGGAGCCTAGCAGTTTAATGACCTATGGGAGTAAAATGCACAACATTTTATGGATGCATTTGAAGAACATTATAATCTAGCAACAATTGAACTGATCACTCATAAAATAATATTGCGCCGAGAACTACAAACATATTTCAGGATAGCCTAACAAAAGATTCAAACGGTTTCATCATATATGTCTTGCTTAGAACAGAAAATATTCCATACATTTTAGGTTTCTCCAAATTCTACTTCAAGCATTCAATATTAGTAAATAATAAAGGTTTTCTAACATAAAATGTAATGTGGCAAATCTGCCAAAATCCACATTTTTGCGTTGCAACTCCTTGTCTCTGCAATCTACAATCAAACAAATTTCCACACATGAAATCTATTCAGACAATGTAAGATAAATGTACCTCCAATGATCTAAATATTTTACCCCCTAAATTTTGTTCTTTCATGCATTTACCTTCCATCATCTTAAGTGGTCATAGTTAGAGAAGTCAATATTCATACGGCTGGGGTTTATGCTGCCCAAACTGTTCCTCCTGCACCTCATATTTCGCTTGGGCAGTTTACACCCCAGCGGTATGAATATTGACTTTTCTAACTTCAAGTAACCTTTGCTTCCCATCCCTCCCCCTTTCCAGTTCTCCAACCACTCTGACTGTCCCCTGGATTCCATTTTATCTCTGTTTGCTTTGTCGTCATAGCCAATCTATTCTACATTTTCCTTGAACTTCATCTCGTTTTCACACCTTACACCTCCTTATCTCTGTGCCTGACTCTTAGTCTGAAGAAGGGTCTCAATCCAAAACTTCACCTATTCCTTCTATCCAGAGATGCTGCCTGTCCCACTGAGTTACTCTAGTATTTTGTGTCTATCTTCGGTGTAAATAAGCATCTGCAGTTCCTACATTCAGCTGTGTTTTGACATGACACAAGTGAACTGGATTTGGCTAAATTTTGGAATGAACCTCATGAGGACACTGCCTAAAATCATAATGGGATTTTTTTTTTTTTTTTAAGTTTTATGATATCGAGATGGAAAGATCTACACCAATAAATCAGCAGTGTTATAGAGATTAAAAAGGGAATTCTACTAATTCAATTAGTCAGATGTTCTGTGTCTTTCATGCTAAGCATATTATATAATTACCATGACATTTCTAGAGGAGTCTCATTTTCATTATACTCATATTCCTGTGCAGCTGGAGGACTGCTCCAACAAAATTTCGTTGTCTTGTATAATGACAATAAAGATTATTATTATTATGTTTTAACCTTGAGCAATATTTTTTTTTGTTCTGGACACACGCTAGGTTTTGTAGATTTAAAAGGATACTAATATTGGAACAATTATGAACTGAAGTTGGAAGTAATTGTGCATTGGACATTTATGTGAAACAATCGTTCCTCATTTCTGTCCAATTTGAGGACTTGTACCAGGTATTATGCAATACACAAGGAAGAAATTGAAAATTCCAAGTCTGTGTCATATTCAGAAAAAAAAAATCTCTTAGTAAACCACAAGTACAGCAATGAAGCACTGCTATCACTAATCAATCTAAAATAGATTTAAATAAATAAAGCACTCCCCAAGTATAATTCTGTATATGGGGAAGCAACAAGAAATAATGTAGATTCTTGGTATGTTCCAATAATTTTCTTCTCTCTTTTTGTTTGCATGTTTTTCATTCACTTGCAGATCCAATATGGTTGGCATGCATGAATTGTACAATGGCTGTGCAGAAGCCATTATTCATGTTTGTGTCGTGATGTTGTGTCAACAGGCTATTCAAATATAGGCTGGAACACTATTTTCAACATTTGCATGTTAATAATTTTCTGTTTCTTCATTCATAGAATGTGGACACGAATTGTCTCTTCCTGAATTGGCCCCAAACCAATTGGTTTTCTTGGCCATTTTAGAGGGGAATTTAATCATCAACTATATTGGTCTGGAGCCACAGGTAGACCAGATGGAAGTTTTATTTCCAAAAGGATAAAAGTGAATCAATGGGTTTTAATGACAGTGGCAGTTTCATGGTTACCATTTTTGATAGCAACATTTTCATTCCATATTTATTTCATTAGTTTAGTTTAAATTCTCCAGTCTGAAGAGGGGTCTCGACCCGAAACGTCACCCATTCCTTCTCTCCAGAGATGCTGCCTGTCCCGTTGAGTTACTCCAGCATTTTTTATCTACCCTCCAGATGTCATAGTTGGTTCTGATCATCTGAACATTACACAAGGAGCTTTCAGTAACTGGACCCGAGCCTTAAAGCCTATGTTACATGTCCCTGTTATGGAGTCAATTGTCTGTTTTTAAACTATGGCTAAAATACTTACAATTGTTTCAGATAGTACTTAACTGTAACTACAAATATTAACTACGACGTCACATAACACACTTACTTCATGGAAGCCAGTGGCAATCGTTCTTCGGACAAGAGTTTCAGGGTCATGACAGAGGGTTGAAAAAATGGGATAAAGTTCAGTGTAGAAACATTGAAGATTCACAAAAAGTATCATGGCCTGTGTGGGAAAAGACAAATTAAGTTTAAGTATAAACAACTATAGCCAATTCAGGAATTCAAAAATAAATGAATTCATTTTATTCATTTGTCCCTGTGAAACACTGATGCATTTTCTCTATCTCCTCTTACAGCTAAGGAGTAACATTCAAATCTAAAAAAAAAAGCTCTGTTGCCTTTGACTCTGGCTTTTCACCATTCTCCCCCTTCAGTCAATATTGTGAGCAAACCAGGGAACAGGACTCTGGTGGTTATTGCATATGGACCCCATGAGTTATTTCTATGCATTCGGTACTTAATCGGGGATTGTAGTTATGTACGACAATAATCTCAGTGACAAAATGCTGGAGTAACTCAGTGGGACAGGCAGCATCGCTGGAGAGAATGAATGGGTGATGTTTCGGGTCGAGACATTCTTCACACTAGAGTATGAAGAAGGGTCTCAACCTGAAACATTGCCCATTCCTTCTCTCCAGAGATGCTGCCTGTCCCGCCAAGTTACTCCAACATTTTGTGTCTATCTTCGGTTTAAACCGGCATCTGCAGTTCCTTCCTCCACAATAATCTTAGTGATCTGTATGCAAAAGAAGAATTTCACTGTACCTTAGTACACATAATAAAAGAACCATTGAGAATACCTGCTTACCTTCTTTCTCCATGGAAACCCTCCCCGCACCATATTGTTAACAAAGTGGTGATCGTACTTACTCTCCTCACTCCTTTGATTTGTCATTTATTTTTGTTTAAGATGTGCCAAAAGTATATTTAAAGGTACATAAGTGTAAGTCATTGTGGTTGCACAAGGGGAGAAAAATTGAGAATACGCTTCTTCAAACTGAAGTAGAGATGTAATCCATCAGAACATATTCAGTCACCATTATGCAGTGTTCGTCTTCCCATCCTAACTTGTATTTAATATTTGATCTGGTTGAATTTTTGGTCTTATGTCTATGCAAATGTTTCTTTCTTTACAATCTTAATTTCTAATAATCTTTTCCCATTTATTAATTCCAATGTCCAACATCTATTAAGTATGGACCGTACAGAAACTTCAGGCAAGGGGACAGTTGGCGTGACAGCATTGTGACGATCTTATGTTAATTCTACTTCTCTGATCTGGCATAACTATTTATAAAATAGTCATTCTATCGAGGGAATTAATCGCTACCATCCTGTCAGCTATCTAAATAACTCTCAAAACCACATTCTCTCTTAGATTCTCAAAACCACATTCTCTCTTGCAATGTTGATGTTTCACTTGGCTGGACCCTTGGGTCAGGGTCTCAAACAAAGGAGTTGGCACTGGAGACTGAGGTGAGATATCTTCACCCAGTGTGTAGTGACTTTTTGGATTTCTGTGCTCAAGACGGCTGTGGAAGAATGGTCTCTGAGTATATTTAATACATAGATCGTTACATTCTTGAATGTCAAAGGAATGAAGGGAAATGGCATAAGTAAACAAAAATGGTGCTGAAGTAAATGATCAGCCCTACTGGCAATCTGAATGGCCTAATCCCTGTGTATTCCTGTACTCCTGAAAAATGATCCTGACCTGAAGCGTCACCTATCCATGATCTCCAGAGATGTTCTCTGACCCGCTGAGTTACTCCAGCACTTTGTGTTGCTTCTCCTATGCATTTATTTTTTCTCTGTCGCTCCCCCATTCTTGTCCTCCTGCTGGTTTCACTGTTTGTTACCACCTCTTCCACAGCCAACAATGGACCATTGTGGGCTCCACCTTTCCTTGGTCATCGGTGCCGGCTCTGATTGTTCTGTACCTTTTCATACCTCTAGTTTCCCTCTCCCCAAACAGTTTGAAGGAGGGTCTCGACACGAAATGTCACCTATTCCTTTACATCAGAGATGCTGCCTGACCCGCTGAGTTACTCCAGCACTTTGTGTCTATCTTCGGTGTAAACCAGCATCTGCAGTTCCTTCCTACACTAAAAAGCAACCACAATATGTCAGAATAGCCACCACCTCATACAAAATAGAAGAAAAAGATGGACAGAAAAGGAGACAACAAAGAATTTGAAAAGAGTAAGAAAACACTAATAGACATGTTGGGAGGCTGGCAAGAATGTTGTGCACAAATGTATGATCCATACTTACTGGAAAATTGTAGGCACAATTCTGTCTCACAGACGCATATTTTGCATCCATTTCTGCTGCATAGAACTGAGTCAAGTGCTCGCTTTGACCATTTTCATGCTGTAGGCCTAATGTACTGAATTTCTTGTAGAAATCCAAAAACCACATATGTTGTTCATCAGTTAAATTCCCTAAATGAGAAAGAAGGTTATAATTGATAAAGCGTCTTACCATTTGGTGATAGAGAATCTCAAAATGACCTTCACTGCCACCAGATTGACTATCTGAGTCATTATTAATCTCCCTTCCAAACACAACCCGATAAATTTCCATCTCTACAAGCTCATTCCAATAGCTTTTGCACTTAGCACAATGATTATAGATTTTTACTGCTCTTTAACAAATCCCATCTCTAGCATTCTCTTTCCCCATCCTCCAGGAAAGCTTTGTTCCCAGTATCTTTCTCTTTCACATACATGCTTACATTTAGTATAACAGGGTAGATGTAAAGTGTATCAAATTAACCCATTCTCTATTAATATTAATGATATTATTGTCCTTGCCAAGTGTCCTTAATACCACAAGGC
Source organism: Leucoraja erinaceus (assembly GCF_028641065.1). Lineage (NCBI taxonomy): Eukaryota > Metazoa > Chordata > Chondrichthyes > Rajiformes > Rajidae > Leucoraja > Leucoraja erinaceus. Next base: position 2,412,864 of record NC_073385.1, on the reverse strand, counting down.
TATTCCATCTACAAACAAATTCGGTTCCTCTTAGATACACCAGCTATTCTCAATGCATACTGTACAAGACTCTTCTCAATAGCTCACATTAAATATTTTTGGAGAGGGCCTCTGCTGCAAATAATTACAATCTATTTATTTCATGAGTGGGATGACTCACGTACACATGTGAAAGCTCTAAATAATAAGTATTTAAATAGAGGCATGGCCCAAATAAAACCTACTTTTAATTACCATGTGGCAGATCAGTAATATGACTATTGGTATATTTTGGAAACAAAATCCATTAAGAAAGTTGGATCATCATTTGAGAGGCATACACTAGAAAGGTAAACATGAATATGAAACTGGTTTGCAATGAATAAAGGAAATTTGCTTCAGTCCAAATTCCACTATTCTAACTATAGGAAAATAACACTTGGCAAAGTTTTGGATAATAATGTGATTCAAACAAAGTAGCAGACATTTGGGAAGTAATGACTGTAGAATAATTACAAATGATGTGACAAATGACATATTACATTAGTTAGCATAAGCAAGCATCAGAAGAGAGAAATACTTAAAAATAATTAATATCAACTATATACTAAAAAGAAGCTTGTGATCTGAAGGCAGAGGTCAAACCTATGAAAAGGGAAATTAGATCAAAATTGTCAATGGAAAATTAAAAATAGAAGCACCTAGCAACATAAACTATGGAAAAGAAATACCTAACATAAGTTCAGGGAAATTTGAAATGCTGAGATGGGGGCATAACAGAAATCCAACAAATAAATTATTGCTTTGTTTAAACAGCTTTTTATAGTTAAGAAGATAACTATGAATGGGGGAAAGCAGTGTGGAAACAATCAGGCTTGCAGTTAAAATAAAGAATTATATGTGTTGTATTATATGCATAAGAATGATATGCATTCTCCAAGTATTTCCTTGGTTTTCAAAGTGGTGAGTATTAGAATTGAATATTCAGATTGGTGAGTGCAGAGTAGTTAGTGTCAAACCTATTTGGTTTTTATACAAGCAAAGCTAATGACATCTGTTGAAGTTCTGATAGTGTTTAATAATAGAAGCATAAAAGTTAAAGAATAAAAATACCTCTTCAAAAGGAAAAAGAATCAAAGTAAGCAAATGAAATTTTCGACAGTCAGGCAGAGTCGAGGAATCATATATGAGCCAAATAGAAATAATGTTTAAGAAAGAACTGCAGATGCTGTAAAAATCGAAGGTAGACAAAAATGCTGGAGAAATTCAGTGAGTGAGGCAGCATCTATGGAGAGAAGGAATAGGTGACGTTTCGGGTCGAAGAAGAGTCTCGACCCGAAACGTCACCTATTCCTTCTCTCCATAGATGCTGCCTCACCCGCTGTGTTTCTCCAGCATTTTTGTCTACCTCCAAATAGAAAGAATGATACTTTTACCAGATGCATTTAGCAGAACGATGCTTGAATTCCCATGGATCAAATTGCAACAAATAATTTCATTATGGAGTAACTTGAAATTTTCAAAATACAGAGTCATACCAGTCATTGTCACAGTACAGGGAACTGATAGAGTTGAGATCAAACTGTTTCTGTTGGTTAGAGACCGAGGCAGAATGTGGAAAAAATTGAGCAAATTAGGAAATACTTCTAAATGCAAATAGGACCAGGAATCTGGAAATATCTTCTGCACTTAGCAATTGACACAAGATTATACTTAAAATAGGGAATGATAGGGAATGGTATGAACAATGATAATTAGTCATAGTTAAGGAATATGGAAACAGGCCCTTCAGCTCAACCAGCCCAGGCTGACTCAGGTGCTTATTAACACTATTTCCAATTTCCTGGATTTGGGAAATATCCCTCTATTCCTCACCTATTTATGTAATGGCAGCATGGTTTTTAAATGCTGTGATTATACCTGCGACTATCATCTCCACTGACAGCTTGTTCCATATACTCAGCATGCTGTCAAAAACTTATTTTAAATATTTCTCTTTTCATCTTAACCCTGTGTCCTCTAATTTTAGACTATCCTCAGATTCAGATTCAGATTCAGATTCAATTTTAATTGTCATTGTCAGTGTACAGTACAGAGACAACGAAATGCATTACAGAGACAACGAAATCCTACTATCCTACTGCTAGTAAAAGACAATCCACTCTATATATGCCTCCCATAACTTTATAAACCTTAAAAATGGTCTCCCTCAGTATTAGTTGACCTCACAATTGTCTGGATTCAACTCCATCTGCTACGTTTTCCATCTGATTTATGTTCTTCTGTATCCTTCGGCAACCAACAAGACTGTCCTCACAGGGACAAAGGGAATGTGTGAAAAGAGAAAACTGGAAACATTCAAGCAGTCAATGTGAAATACGATTATCCATTGGCAATAATAATGCAGATATGGAGAAATGAAGGAAACCGAATACTTAAGACTGAAGCCGTTTATACATTTTAAATAAACAGCTAATGCTTAAACCTACAGCATTATTAATATGATCTTAGCTTTACCTGAGAGACCATGACAGAGCTTCCCCAGTTGGTGTGACAATGGTGCAAGGATAGTCTCATCTGCTTTGAATGATTTTTCACAAAACATCATCACCAAGGGAAATATAATTTGAGTCCGGTCATCTAACAAGGTAAGCAGAAAATTATATTTTACTCCCGTAATAGATAATCCTATACAAAGATGCAACAATGCAGGTCATTTGATCAAATACAAGTGCTAAATATTAACATGACAAATCTCAAAACACAATTCATTTGCTATGAAATTAAAGTGAGCCAGATCATGCAGGTAAATGTTGATGGTTCTGAACAGAGAGGCTAGCAGTTCATCATTTAAAATGATGATGTCCTGGACTTCAGGTGTGCACTGTCAAATATTGTCCCAAACCTACTGCGCAACAGATAGTGTCACATCTCAGGGGCTGGGGTATCAGGGGTTTTGGGGAGAAGGCAGAAGAATGGGGTTAGGAGGGAGAGCTAGATCATCAATGATTGAATAGCGGAGTAGACTAGATGGGCTGAATGGCCTAATTCTGCTCCTATTACTTATGACCTTATGATCTTCCATTGTGCTCCAGTACAAGAATGCTAGTTTAGTTTAGTTTATTATTGCCACATGTACCGAGGTACAATGAAAAGCTTTGGTCGTGTTCTTTCCAGTCAAAGACTATACATGATTACAATCAAGCCGTTCACAGTGTACAGATAAAGGATACAATATTCAGTGCAAGATAACGTCCAATAAAGTTTGATTAAAGCTAGTTCAAAGGTCTCCAATGAGGTAAATGGGAGGTCAGGACGGAATTCTAGCTAGTGAGAGGACGGTTCAGTTGCCTGATAATAGTGGGGAAGAAACTGTCCCTGAACCTGGAGGTGTGCATTTTCTAACCTCTGTACCTTTTGCCCGATGGGAAAGGGGAGAAGAGGGAATGGCCGGGGTGAAACTCATTGTTGATTATGCTGGTGTGCTTGCCGAGGCAGCTTGAAATGTAGATGAAAGGGAGGTTGGTTTGTGTGATGATCTGGGCTACGTCCACAACTCTCTGCAATTTCATGCGATCTAGGAAAGAGCTGTTCCTAAACCATGCTGTGATGCATCCAGATAAAATGCTTTCTATGGCACATCTGTAGAAGTTGTTGAGGGTTGTTGGGAACATGCCTAATCTCCCTCAAAGGAAGTAGAGGCATTGGTGTGCATTCTTGGCCACAGCTTCCAGGATAAGTTGCTGGTGATATGTATTCTTAAGAACTTGAAGCTTTCGACCATCGCTACTTTGGGGCCATTCCAGGGTGTGTGTATGGCTTCACTTCCTGAGGTCAATCATAATCTCCTTTGTCTTGCTGACATTGAGTGAGAGGTTATTATCCTGGCACTATGTTACGAGGTTCTCAGTCTCCTTCCTAGACTCCATCATCAATTTATATCCGGATAACTACAGTGGTGTTGCTTGCGAACTTGTAAATTGAGTTGGCTTATTTAGCTACACAAACATGAGTGTATAAGGATTATAGTAAGGGGCTGAGAATGCATCCTTGCGGGGTACTAATGTTGATGATTATCGTAGATGATTTTTCACTGAAATGACGGAGCACCCTTGTGTATTAATCACATAGAAAACCACTTGGGCCATGCCTCTACTGCGCCAAGAGATTCATGAGTTCATCAGGATTAATCTTAAATGGTAGGTAGACACAAATGCTGGAGTAATTCAGCAGGACAGGTAGCATCTCTGGAGAGAAGGAATGGGTGATTTTTCAGGTCAAGACCCTTCTTCAGACAAGTCTTCTTAAATGGTGTCAACAACCCATCATTAACCATTATTTCAGGCAGTACATTCCAGGTACTTATCATGCTCTGGTTGAAGAAGGCGTCTTTACCCTATGCCCATGTCCTCAAGTTTTATCTGCTTCTGATATGGGAAAACGTTTCTTGCAGTCTACTTAGTCATAGCTATCATAATTTTATGTATTTCATATCCAAATCATTAATTTCAATGACAAAAAGTGAAAGATCCGAGCACTGATTCATCACTGGTCACAACGTTGCAATCACAACAACGTACCTCCATCATCATACTTTGCCTCCAACGTCATAGATAACGATCTCAATCTTTATCAATACACATCTCTGTATAATTATATAAGGTAGACAAAAATGCTGGAGAAACTCAGCAAGTGAGGCAGCATCTATGGATCGAAGGAATAGGTGACGTTTTGTGGTCGAGACCTTTCTTCAGACTGATGTGGGGGTGGGGCGGGAAGAATGAAGGAAGAGGTGGCGACAGTGGGCTGAGGGAGAGCTGGGAAAGGGAGGGGAAAGAGAGAGAAAGCAAGGACTACCTGAAATTGGAGAAGTAAATGTTCATACCGCTAGGGTGTAAACTACCCAAGCGAAATATGAGGTGCTGCTCCTCCAATTTACGGTGGGGCTCACTCTGGCCAGGATAGAAAGGTCGGATTCGGAAGGGGAAGGGGAGTTGAAATGCTGAGCCACCGGAAGATCGGGTTGGTGATTGCGAACTGAGCAGAGGTGTTGGACGAAGCTATCGCCAAGCCAACGCTTGGTCTCACCGATGTAGAGCAGCTGACACCTAGAGCAGCGGATGCAATACATGAGGTTGGAGGAGGTGCAGGTGAACCTCTACTGCACCTGGAAAGACTGTTTATGTCCTTGGATGGAGTCAAGGGGGGAGGTAAAAATACAAGTGTAGCATTTCCCGCAGTTGCAAGGGAAAAGTACCTGGGGAATGGGGTGTTTTGGGTGGGAAGGGACAAATTGACCAGGGAGTTACGGAGGGAGCGGTCTCTGCGGAAAGCCGAAAGGGGAGGAGATGGGAAGATGTGGCCAGTGGTGGGATCCCGTTGGAGGTGGCAAAAATGTCAGAGGATTATTTGTTGTATGTGACGGCTGGTAGGGTGGAAGGCGAGGACAAGGGGGACTCTGCCCTTGTTACGAGTGGGGGGGATGGAGAGTGAGAGCAGAGCTACAGGGTATAGAAGAGACCCTGGTGAGAGCCTCATCTATAGTCGAGGAGGGGAACCCCCGTTCTCTAACGAATGAGAACATCTCCGATGCACCTGGTGTGGAACGCCTCATCCAGGGTGCAGATGCGGAGTAGATGGAGGAATTGGGAGTAGGGGATAGAGTCCTTACAGGAAGCAGGGTGGGAAGAATTGTAGTCCAGATAGCCATGGGAGACAGTAGGTTTGCAGTAGATGTCAGTCAATAGCCTGTTACCTGTAATGGAGATAGTGACGTCTAGAAACAGTAGGGAGATGTCGGAAATGGTTGAATTTGATGCCGGATGAAAGTTGGTGGTGAAATGGATGAAGTCAGTGAGTTCTGCATAGGTGCAGGAGGTAGCACCAATGCAGTCGTTGATGTAGCAGAGGTAGAGTTCGGGGATATTGCCACGGTACGCCTCGAACAAGGATTGTTCGATGTACCCTACAAAGAGGCAGGCATAGCTAGGCCCATGCGCGTGCCCATAGCTACACCTTGGATTCTGAGGAAATGGGAGGAGAGAAAACAAAAAGTTGTTAAGGGTAAGGATCAGCTCCGCCAGGCGGAGGAGAGTATAAGTAGACGGGGATTGGTTGGTTCTCCAGGCGAGGAAGAAATGGAGGGTTTTAAGACCTTCCTGGTGGGAAATGGAGGTGTAGAATGACTGGACATCCATGGTGAAGATGAGGTAATGGGGGCCTGGAAAATGGAAGGCATGGAGGAGACGAAGAGCGTGTGAGGTGTCTTGAACATGGGTAGGGAGGGATTTATCCAGGGGAGATAGGATGGAGTCGAGGTGTGTGGAAATGTTCGGTAGGACACGAACAGGCAGAAACAATGAGTCTGCCAGGACAGTCAGGTTTGTGGATTTTGCGGAGAAGGTAAAATTGGGCCGTGCGGGACTGGGGAACGATGAGGTTGGAGGCTTGGGAGGGCAGGGAGCCAGAAGTGATGAAGCCAGTGATATTGTTTGAGATAATGACCTGGTGCTAGTCTGTGGGGTCATGGTCCAGGGTCCAATACTCCACTGCATAATTATATAAATCACTTAGGTTGAAGATTTCATAGCATCCAAAAGCAAACATGATCCTGAATGCTATTTTTGACATAATTAAAGTTCCATTTACCAGATGACCAAAATTGAATAGGTATGCAAACGAGAGACACAAGGAACTGCAGATGCTGGAGTCCAGAGCAAAATGCAAAATGATGGGGTAACTCAGCAGGTCAGACAGCATCCTTGTAGGGAATGGATAGGCAATGTTTTGGGCAGTACCCTTCCTTTATAAACTATTTGGTTTACAACCAGACCTAAAGACAACTAAGAATCATAATTTTTAGTTTCCAAAGTATTTCGTTTTCATATACATAAAGTAGAATTTTTTGCAATCCCCTCTTTTGCCTTCTCATACATAACACTCAGTTCAGTCCATCATGGGCATAACTCTGCCCCATCATTGAAAGCATCCTGGGAATGACTGGGTTAACATATGATGAGCTTTTGAAGGTACTGGACCTGTACTCGCTGGAGTTTAGACGGATGAGGGGGGACCTCATTGAAACTTACCGTATAATAAAAGGCCTTGAAAGAGTGAGTGTGGAGAAGATGTTTCCGCTAGTGGGAGAGTCTAGGACCAGAATAAAAGAACGTACCTTTAGGAAGGAGATGAGGAGAAATATCTTTAGTCAGAGGGTGGTGAAGCTGTGGAATTCATTGCCAAAGGCGGCGGTGTAGACCATGTTTATGGATATTTTAAGGTGGAGATTGACAGATTCTTGATTAGTACAGGTGTCAGGGGTGATGGGGAGAAGGCAGGAGAATGGGGTTGAGAGGGAAAGATAGATCAGCCATGATTGAATGGCGTAAACTTGATGGGCCAAATGGCCCAATTCTGCTCCTAGAACTTATGAACATCTACAGGAGTCAATGTCTCAAGAAAGCAGGTGTTAAGTATTTTCTATACTGACAAGGATTCTTATTCTACAGTTACGAGCTTTGCAAAATTTCCCAGAGAAACAAGATTTTCAGTTGTAAAATTTATTTCATGTATTAGTTATTTTAAATCTCATAATTTTAATTCTATGTGGATGTTTATTTTTAAAAATACAATCAAATAATGAAAACATTCCATAAAATCGCTCCTGATAAACACAGTCACATAATGCCATATGACAGATAGAAACATAGAAATTAGGTGCATGAGTAGGCCATTCGGCCCTTCGAGCCTGCACCGCCATTCAATATGATCATGGCTGATCATCCAACTCAGTATCCCGACCTGCCTTCTCTCCCTACCCCCTGATCCCCTTAGCCACAAGGGCCACATCTAACTCCCGCTTAAATATAGCCAATGAACTGGCCTCAACTACCCTCTGTGTCAGAGAGTTCCAGAGATTCACCACTCTCTGCGTGAAAAAAGTTCTTCTCATCTCGGTTTTAAAGGATTTCCCCCTTATCCTTAAGCTGTGACCCTTGTCCTGGATTCTCGGTAACATCGGGACAACCTCGCTGCATCTAGCCTGTCCAACCCCTTAAGAATTTGTAAGTTTCTATAAGATCCCCTCTCAATCTCCTAAATTCTAGAGAGTATAAACCAAGTCTATCCAGTCTTTCTTCATAAGACAGTCCTGACATCCCAGGAATCAGTCTGGTGAACCTTCTCTGCACTCCCTCTATGGCCATAATGTCCTTCCTCAGATTTGGAGACCAAAACTGTACGCAATACTCCAGCCGTGGTCTCACCAAGACCCTGTACAACCAAACGTAGAACCTCTCTGCTCCGTATACTTCCTTGTATGTTTGAAATTTCATTTGAAATCTGTTTAATGTACAATTGGAGTTAATAGATCCTATTATTGTTAGCGAAGTCATATCTAGAATGTACTAGGTACTTGAATTTATTGGGGAATCCATCTCGTATCGTATTGTAACCCTGATATCTTAACTTCCCACTGTCAACATCACAAGTAAGGTGTATCATGGTGTCAATGCAGCAATACGTACCCTGCTCCCGTCATCTCTGGCCATTCGGGCGTAATTCGGAAGTATCCCAATCTTCGTCTGTTCATACTGTTACGAACAATAAAACACATTTGTAATGGAAAGATTTACCTTTTCCTGTACACTCTATTCTTAATTCCACAAGCATCACGCTGGCATTTCAATCATAGCAGTAAAATGGAAGCTATTAAATTTGCATAGAGGTTTCAAGAATAAATTAAATTTGCATGATTACAGCTTAACCATAATCCATTTCCATAACAGAAAAGAGTAACATCTTTACTGCTGATGTGTATCAAATTGAATGGTCTAGGATTTTTGCAGGCTGCTTTCTCCAATTCAGTGTTTCTTCACTTCTGGCAGCAAAATGCAAAACCCATGGTATAATTGGAATTCAAATTAAAACATAAATTCAAAAATGGAGCAAAATGTTATTTTATTACTATCAAAACCCAATTGTTCAGAACTTACTGCATATTGAAATGATTTCACTTCCTGAAATAATCAGAATTCATTAAATAATCAGACCTCATTGAAACATACATATAGTGAATGCTTGGATAGAGTGGATGTGGAGAGGATGATTCCACTCGTGGGAGAGGCTAGGACTAGAGGTCATAGCCTCAGAATTAAAGGACGTTCTTTTAGGAAGCAGATGAGGAGAAATGTCTTTAGAGGATGGTGAATCTGTGGAATTCTTTGCCACAGAAGGCTTGGAGACCAAATTAGTGGATATTTTTATATCAATTAGATTTCTGATTAGTACAGGTTCTGAGATTATGGGGAGAAGGTAGGAGAATGGGGTTAGGAGGGAGAGATAGATCAGCCACGATTGAATGGCGCGAGTAGACTTTCTGGTCGGAACTAATGCATAATTTCTACGGTAGAGCAAAAGTGGCTGGAGAAAACTCAGCGGGTCAGCAGCCTCTATGGTCGAAGGAAATAGGCAAGCGTTTCGTGCCTGACACCCTTCTGCATATTCAGGCCTAATTAAAATTCTACTCCTATCATTTATGAACCGTCATAAGACGTCAAAATATTTCTGCTTGGTTAGTTTTTACTTCAACACAAAAAGTGACAATGAAACTAATCATCCAAATTATATTGGATGCAAGACTAATATTTTAACAATAGAAGAAACACTATTTTGTAGGGTAACATTTAGTTTTAGAATCAATATTTAATCTACATTGTATGCAAGGTATAAATTAATGAATAAATTGACCAAAGACATGGTCAACAATTTAAAACACAGTATAAAACTCCTAATAACTAAATTGGGCTTCTTTGAAGGAAACCATTGATCAAGTTTATCAAGTATCAAGGACGCTGCTAAGGGACATTTTTTTGGTATTAATCTGACATTAAAGCACTGTTAGAATAGAAGGCGCACCAGAGTAATCCATCATAATAAACTCATTTGAAGGTAATATCGACTACTTTGTTTAAATAGCCTTTTTTTGACAGATGAGACTGCTGGTGAAGGTGATTGCAGGATTGTTCGTTGTATGGCTTTTTTGATTGTATAGTGATATTAGTAAGTCTGTGCATACGATAACTAAATGGGATCGACCTCGAGTGCTGGAGTAACTCAGCAGGTCAGGCCAGCATCTCTGGAGAACATTGATAGATGATGTTCTGAGTTGGGACCCTTCTTCAGATCTATAACATTGGCTATCTATGTTCTCCAGAGATGCTGCCTCACCCGTTGAATTAATCCAGCAGTTGGGTTTTTTTGTAACAAACCAGGATCTGCAGATCCTTGTATCTATAGATTTATACGTTTGGATCGTAAATTACTATATTTACCCAATTCCTTGTGCTATGTATTCCAGCTGACGACACATACAAGAGCGAACTTCATATTCTACATCCTGACAAAGTGATCTCACGAGAGGCAAAATATCACGTTTTATTCTGCAAAGACAATATAACCATTTAGATGTTTCGTATTTTGTAATATAGTTATAATAATCAACCAGTGTATATAACACATAAAGGAATTGAGAAAAGATGCAAAGAACTGGATTTCATTGACATAATTCAGGCTCTCTTATAGCGTTCCCATATGCCCCAACACAAACAAGTGAATGCTGCTCTCCTATCACTGACAAACAACTGAAGGTTGTGACGAGAGTTCACATAACATGATTTAACAAGCAGCTATTTATAATTTAGGGATTTTATAAGTTGTAACCTTAGTGTGGAGGCGGCATTCTTTATGTAGCAAAATAACTATTTCCAATATAAACTTTTCATTTCACATTATTTTTCTTCACATTTTCAGCAAAGACTAGTATAATTGCTTACATGCTCGGATCAATACTACAAGAACACTTGAATTGAAAGGCTAACACAATTCATATAGCCATTTAGGCCAACATTTTACAGCAAATTATATACATACACACCTTTAAAATTGTAAATGCACCTAAGTATTTGTCAGATGTTGGTCAAAGACATTAAAGAGAGATGAAAGAACAGTCATTCAGTTTATATGGTATAATTTAAAGCTAACGAAAAGTATCACTGAAAATATGGATTTTGAGTTAGAAGAGATTTAAATCAAGGTGACCAAAACCTTTGCTGCCAGAGACTGGGTAAAGGAAGTGGGAAAATGCAAAGATGAAAAGGGAGGACAAAAAAAATAATAGTTGAAAAAGTGTTAAAAGACAATGCCTTTTAGAAAATTGTGATGTCAAAACGTATTACTGAAGTAAACATAGAAACATAGAAAATAGGTGCAGGAGTAGGCCATTCGACCCTTCGAGCCTGCACCGCCATTCGATATGATCATGGCTGATCAAGGCCGACTCAGTATCCCATCCTTGCCTTCTCTCCATACCCCCTGATGCATTAGGTCGACAACAAGGGCACCAGCTAACTCCCGTCTTAATATAGCCAATGAACTGGCCTCAACTACCTTCTGTGGCAGAGGAATTCCACAGATTCACCACTCTCTGTTAACAATTGGGCTCTCATCATCGGTCCCGCTAACATCGCTTGGTCTCAGTCCACTGTTCACATTATAGGACCTAGAGTAGGGGAAAACCAAGAACCATAAGGCTTAGGTTTAAGGTGAGAAGGGTACAATTTAACAGTAATCTGAAGGGCAACTTTTTCACTCTTAAGATGGTGGGTACATTTTTATACATTTTGGTTTCACCATGTAGAAATTATAGGAGTGTTTATACATAGTCTCCCCCATTTCACGACACCATACTGTTTGGGACACAGCAATCTCATGTAAATGAAAGTAGTCATGTTTAGTATTTTGTTGCATATCCTCTGCATGCAATGACTGCTTGAAGTCTGCGATTCATGGACATCACCATTTACTGGATGTCTTCCCTGGTGATGCTCTGCCAGGCCTGTATTGCAGCCATCTTTAGCTTATGCTTGTTCTGGGGGCTAGTCCCCTTCAGTTTCCTCTTCAGCATATAAAAGGCATGCTCAATTGGGTTCAGATCGGGTGATTGACTTGGCCACTCAAGAATTGACCATTTTTTAGCTTTGGAAAAACTCCTTTGTTGCTTTAGCAGTATGTTTGGGATCATTGTGGTGCCCTGAAATGGGGGGACTATGTATAAACACAGCTGTCATTTCTACATGGTGAAACCAAATGTAGAAAAATGGCTTTTAATAAAATCTGACAATGTGCACTTTAACCACATCTGATTTTTTTCTATTACAAATCTCAAATTATGGAGGACAGAGGCAAATAAATAAATTATGGGTCTTTGTCCCAAACATTATGGAGGGCACTGTATATTCTTTGCTGTTATAAAAATCATGAAAAGACAGAGCACCGACTTCCCTGGCCTGTGAGATGGTGCTCTAGGGAGGAAGACTTCACACTGCATCACCAATTACTTAACATTTATTAACATTTAAAGAGCATTCATAAATCATGTATAGATCCAAGGGCTTGGTGGGTCAACAGCATAGTTTCTCTGACTCCACTCGTTATATGTGAGTGATGAGAACCATGCATAGCAATTCTTGTGTTGTAGACCAAGCCCAGCATGATTCAGTCTACTTTCTCTAGCAAAGTGTGCTGCATAAAATAACCAAAACACTTATTTTCATCAAACTAGAAATGTAACCTATAAAGAGAACACCTTCAAATAAGATTTTGGTCATTTTTGACATCCTCCAAAACTTAAAGTAACTGGAGAATACCATTAAAAACTACATTAAAATAGCAAACTGTATTCAGTTTCTTAACATGATAAAATATTTCGTCATAGAAGTATGATACATATGAGATTGCATGTATATCAGATCATTGCATCTTAGCACTGATGGAAACATTTCTTTCACTTACATATGAGATTCAAATTTCCTGGAAACTTTACCCAGTATTTTGCAGCTGGCTAAACGTGACTGGATTGTCTGTGATAACTGAGCCTTTGAAACCAGTGGAGACAAAATCTAAACAAAAAAAGAATATTTACTGAAAACAAACATTTTTTAAGCTCAAGAAGACAAATACATTGCTTACATTAATAGTTTATGATTTGCAATTTTAAACCCCCCAAACAAATCACCAAAACTGCATTTGTTTGCCAAGACAGGAGAGAAACTTTTAGAGAACTGTACGGGGCAAAATTAGAGAACTGTTTAATTTGCAAAAGGAAAAATATTAAGTTAAAACTAGCAGTGGTTTTGAAAGCAAATCATATTTTCTAAATTTACTTTTTGTTGAATTAATGAACAAAATTGATGACAGTGCAATTAGATTATGAAGCAAAGAAAAAGGACCTTCAGTCGACCATGTCTACATCAAGTACCCATTTATACTAATCATATACCAGCACTTTGTCCATAACCTTTTATGCCTTGGTGATTCAAGTGACACATCTTATATGTTGTGAGACTACATGCCTCCACCAAGTAGTCAGCCACTGTGTTCTAGATTTCATGCCCTCCAAACCTCTTAATTCTTATTCTAAACCTGCATCCTCTAGTTTTGGACTCCTTTCAGGCTAGGGGGGGAAAGTCAAGGTGGCAGACGTTTCCTATCATCAGGGCCGGACTTAGGAGGCGCGGGGCCCAATTGGGAGCGATTTTGGTGACCCCCAGCTTCCCAGCCAAGGTCTGTAGAATGATAGAAATATAAATATATAATTATAAATGAGTCATATTCAGGCACGTGCCGTGAGTAATTACTCAGGGTAGGCAGTCAGCCGGCTTTAAAAAAAATCTTAAACCGCGCATGCGCAGAGTGTTCTCTCCGTAAAAATAAAAAGTAAAAATAAAGAAAGTAACAATTCAATTTGCGCAAGGCTTCCAAGTCTCCTTCATTCTGAATGACTGAATGGGTGGGGGGTGGAGGGTGATACAGGTGGAGAGATGGTGGGAAAAACGGGAGCATACCGGGACAACATGAATCAGTTATGATCTTATTGAATGACTATACTAGTTCAAGGGACCAATTGGGGGGAAGAGTTCCTTTCACAGTGTGTGGTGAGTCTGGCCCGGGGTAAAGTTGCGGGGAGGGCAGGAGCGTTGAGAAGGAGGGGGTCGAGGATCATGCCAGTAACCCACTCACTCAATGCTGCCGCGGCGCTCCAGGCGCTGAGCCACTGCATTGTGGCCGGGGAGGGAAGCAGCTCGGGTAGCTGCGAGCGGCCGCCATCACCGGACAGCGGAACTCACTTCCATCTCAGCGCCTTCTGCCGGCCCGCTCACCTCTGGCAGTGCTCTCCCTCTGAACAGTGAGGGGACCAGCTCAAGAGCAAAGATCATAGAGCGGAGTGGGTCAGCGGGTGATGGATAACAGGACAGCGGGCGGGTGGAGCTTATACTTGTGTCAGCGTGAACATGGGACCAAATTGAGGTTACTCACACTGACACATGGAGTAAGTTCCATCGCACGCGTGCTATTATCTATCGCCCGCTGACCTGCTCTTGAGCTGGCTGCTGGCATGATCCCCCACATCACAATCTCACATTCGAAGAAAATCAAACCCAGCCGATGCAGTCTGTCCCTACAACTGAACCACTCCAACCCAGAAAACATCCTCGTGAATCTCCTTTGCACCCTCTTCAGTACAATTTCACAGCCCGGGGATTTTTAGGGAAGGGAAGAATTGTGCCCAGTTTCTCTTTGCGGAAGGCCTGGGGGATATTTGTGGCGAGTGGTGCCCACGTGGCTAATGAAGGTACGTATTTGCCGTAAACCTTGCCCTTGTTGCGACCGGGGATATCTACCTATGGATGAGACTGCTTCATCTATCTCGGAGGGGAATCCTTGTTCCCTGATCCAGATTCTGCAATGCTCCCTGAAACTCTAACATGGGAGTAGGGGATCATTGATATTGGTCCATCCATATTTTGTTTATTCTTATCACTGAAAACAACAAAGTGAACAACTTTGTTTTGCAAGCTATCCAGTCAAATCATATTATGCATGAATACAATCAAGCCATATTCAAATGCAACAGGTGGTGAAAAGAGATAAATATCAGAGTATTTTGCAATATATAATAGTGCGGCATTATAGTGTCACATCAACAATAGTGATACAAGTTGTAGTAAATGCCTACTATGTTCTGTGTGCTGAAGCAAAGCAAGAATGTCATTGTCCCATCAGGGACACATGACAATAAACTCACTTGAACAACAAGTTCAAGTTCACATTTATTGTCACATGCACCAATTAAGGTATAGTGTTATTGAGTTGTCATACAAGTAAAAAAAAAAACAGTACACAATAAATTTAACATAAACATCCACCACAGTGGAATCAACATTTCTCACTATGATGGAAGGTAATAAAGTTCAGTCATCTTCCTCCTTTGTTCACCCGTGGTGGTCGGGGCTTTTGACCCCTCAGCACTGCCTCTGCCGAAGGTCCGCTGTTCAAGCCCTCTCGTCGGGATGATGAAAACCCCGTCGTCGGGACAGATTGGAACACTGCGTAGCATGGAGCTCCCGAGTCGGTCTCTTCTTACTGGAGACCGCAGCTTCACGGTGTTAAAGTCCACATGCCCCGCGGTCGGAGCATTTCCAAAGCGATTCTCGGCAAAGGATTGCCTGCCCCGCGATGGTAAGTCCACGTCGCGCTTGCGGCTTGAAGCTCCAGGCCGGTTTCCAGGAAAGGCCGCACCAAGTAAGCAGAGGTAAGTGACTGAAGGTTTCCCTCTATTCCCCCCTTCCCCCCCCCACCACGTAAAACATACCGAGAAACATTAAAACATACATTTTATTTTAGACACACTAAAAATAACCAAAAAAAATGAAATGACACATAGACTGCTGCCAAGGCTGCCATTCAACACATATTCCACTAAATAAATTCCTCCTCAGCTCCTACCTCAAATAAAGTCATTTAAGACCTTCCTCATGATCATTGCAATTCTCTCCTTAATCAACATTGCAATGCCACATCCTTTTTGTACCTGCACCCTCCTGCCACACCTGAAGATTCTCTACCTTGAAATGACACTGTGCCAATCCTACCCTTCTTTCAATTGTGTTTCCTTGAGAGCAAAAGTACCACATTTCATGTGTTGAGCAATGTTATTAAGTCCATTTGCCTTACTTTAGATATATATTGTATTAAACAATTCAATTTTGCTCAACAGTTCTCCCATGGGCCTTACCAAGCCCATGTTTTTCTGTAATAAACTTTCACAATATTTCAAAATTAAAGCTCGTGATTAAAGGGACAGCCAGTAATATGTGGAGCATTATAAACATTCCAAGATGCATCACTGAGGCATAATCAAACTAAATTTACCAGACAGCTGCAAAAGGAGTTATTATGGTAGATGATCAAAGTAAATCAATTTAAATACCTTGGAGTCTATGTGACTAGAAAATATATCTCTCTATTCCAAGCAAATTTTCCACCATTAAATACTAAATTAAATGCCCTTATTCAATTTTGGAAAACACTCCCTATTTCCCTTAAAGGTAGAGCAAATGCCATAAAGATTATTTTCCTTCCACAACTCCTACACCTATTTCAATCAATACCGATTTATCTCCCTAAAAGATTTTTTTTTTTTAAACTTGACTCTGTTATTACAAATTTTATTTGGGATTATAATAATAATAATAAATAATAATAATAATCTTTATTGTCATTGTACAAGACAACGAAACTTTGTTGGAGCAGTCCTCCAGCTGCACAGGAATATGAGTATAAAAATAGGTTTAAAAAATAACTATTAAAACATTAGACTATAAACATATAGGAGTATGGGCGGGTGTGTGAGAGAGAGGGGGGGGGGGAAATCAGTGTGGGAGGGGGATAGAGTTCAGTAGTGTCACAGCTCTATGGTAGAAGCTGTTTTTTGTTTTTTAGTCTTGTCGTGTTTTTTAGTCTTGTGATGCCCTTGACCCTCCAGATGCAGCGGGTCCGGTAGATGTCCTCCAGTCCGGGGAGCTGGGTGCCAGTGATCCTCTCAGCAGTCTTAATGACGCGTCTTAAAACCCATAGAATTCACAAACGACACATGTAAATCTAAAGAAAATGGAGGATTAGCCCTCCCCAATTTTCTTTTCTATTACTGGGCAACTAAGATTAAAAATTTAATCTACTGGATGGATGATACATGTCAACAGGTAAATTGGTTAAAAATGGAGAGGGAAGACTGTTTGCCTTTTAATATAGGCCCGATTCTTCTTTCTCCAATACGTCTGAATACATCAACGTATGAGCAAAATCCGATAATACATCGCACCCTACGAATTTGGAAACAGTTGAAATCAAGTCTCAAACTGAGAAATTTCTCTCTCCTTTTACCAATCGCTAACAATCCCTCGTTTAAACAGTTTACTTTAGATAAGGCATTTGCACAATGGAAAAACTCAGGAATCAAAACGCTGGGAGATCTTTACGAGAAGGGGATTTTGTTTCAAGAATTACAGGAGAAATATCATTTGAAAGCAAGTAATTTTTTTAGATATTTTCAAATCCGAGACTATGTGAAAACACACACACACATAAGACTGTCATTCTATGGGCCCAGATATATCAGACAAATGCATGAATAGACAGGCAGACACATTTAAGTTAATATCCTATATTTGCAATACCCTTTAACCTGCACACGTCCCATCTTCTGAAATGCTTAGGCGAGCATGGGAAGATGAATTGGGTCTATTAATCTCAAATGATAGCTGGGAGGAAAGCCATTTATACATACATTACTGCTCTCTTAATGTTAGGCACTCTCTGATACAATTTAAAATACTGCACAGACTCTACTATTCACAGTCCAAATTGAACAAGATCTTCCCAAATGTCTCTCCTATTTGTGATAAATGTCTCCTCCAAAAAGCAACTACAACCCATTCTTTTGCTTCCTGTATAACGTTACAAAACTTCTGGACGAGAATATTTGATACCTTCTCCAAAATACTAAAATTAAATTAGAACGAGACATAAAACTGATCATACGTCAGAGGCCTGCTCTAAGCTAACGATATTTCAAAGACGTTTCCTCAATACGGCCCAATAATGGCGAAAAAATTAATACTCAAATTTTGGAAACAGACAACAGTCCCTACAGTGAAGATGTGGAGTACAGATATGTCCGAGACACTACATTTGGAAAACATTAGGCTTGTCTTGGCGGAATAAAACAGATCAATTTCTTAAGACATGGATACCCTTTACTGAATTTTTACAACAGAATGGTTAAACACAAATTTAAATTAAAATCCGATGCCTTTGATAGGTGAGGGGGGGAGGTATATCTCCATCTTTTCTTATTTCTTCTTTTCTTCTGCACTGCTTTGGTAGTTTAGGGGTCTTTTTCCTGCCCTTTTCTATTTTATTTATTTTCTCTTCATTCTTTTCCTTCTTCTTTCTTTGTTTTCCTTTTTTTTTTCATTTTTCTTTTTTTTTAAATTAGGTTATAAGGTTAAAAATGAAGCTGTACAATAATTGTTATGTTATGCCGATCGTCTTATCCTTGTACAATTACTTCCAATAAAAATATATATTTTTTTAAAGTAAATCAAATGGGTACATCATAGAGAGTAGCCTATGGAGTTTCGGTAGATAGCTAAAAATGTATGCAGGAAATTCCAAAATGCGAGTCCTTCACAGCAGAGCCCATGGGAATACAAAACTCGGGAATGTACAAAATGGCAGGAATTAGGGGACAATGAATCTTAGGTGTGTTGAAGCACTGGAAGGACAAATGGAGAAAAATGAGAATCTTCAAACGGAAGCAGAGCAATAACAGGAGTTAAAGAGGATCCCAGTTGCTTTTGGATAGTATTACATATAATTAGTATTGAACAAAAATTCCATTAGCAATATTGATGACGTTCATCAAATGTAATTGTATTTTGTGCTATCTAATTTCACCCAAACGTCTCCAAGCCTTCAGTAATGTTTTAATGTTGAAGGCAAGAATATAAAACTGATGGGTTGACTGTGATTTTAAACTGCTTGTTCTGAAATCAGTAAACTTATATTTTAATTGCATAGGCCAGGATATACAGTAGGTAGCAACATTACTTTATTTTTAAGAAGAGTACAGCATTGAAAGCAGTCAGGCTATGTTTAAATGATCAGATCAGGTGATTAAAAAAATCAGGGTGGATGATGCAAAGAGGGTAAGAGTTATGTTATTTTACAGAGGTGAAGTTAGGGGGCAGTAGTCCTTGGCTTCAAATATAATGTCGAGGTTGTGCATTGCCCTGGTTCGCCACAGTCAAAACTATTGGCGTGCAGGATGCAGATGGCGACTGAAAAGCAGAGCTGATGGTAGAGGTGTGAATGTGATAACTTTTGGTTTCTCAATAATTAGTTGGAAAGCTTTTACTTTATTCAGTGTTAGATGCTGGGCTTGCATTCTCTCAATGTGGAGACGATTATGAACTCATAACAAACCTGAGAATGAGATGGACGAGTATTAACAGCACACATCTGGAAAAGGACAATGCATTTTTGAAATGGATGGTGAAAAATAGCATAAATAGTGGGAAATTGGAAGGGACCAACAATAGATCCTTTGGGGCACCGGAGTGAATAGTACAGAAACATTTTGCCATTACCAGTCATTTTCTAGCTGAGACTGGCAAGGTAAGAACTGAATAAATACCAGCCTGCTAGATGATAAAGAGAAAGTATTGGGGAAAAATGCAGTGGTCAACTACAGTAAATGTCAATTCAGGTCAAGAAAAATGAGAAGGAAGTGTTTATTTTTGTTCCAATCTCATGGGATGTCATGTGCAGCTTTGAGGAAAATCCATTTTGATGAAAGGGACAATAACCTGATAGAAGCAAATTTAAAACAGATTTCCAACATGAAAATAAAATGTCCACTTCCATAGAAAATCGTATATAAAAATACAATTCCTAAAGTCGGTTGAATAGGTAGATAGATGGTAAATAAATTGGTTTGTGAAGACCAGGGATCTGAGGTAGGTTGACAAAAACAATATCGACAGAAAGCAGAGATTAGTGATAACTAGATGATTTTCAGACACGACAGAACTATACATTGGTGCTCCCCAGTGGTCAGCGATAAGATTACTGCTGATTCTGAATTAAATTAATGATTTGGACAATGATGTATGGGGCATAATTTTAAGATATGCAGAGACTATAAAACTCAGATGCAAAAAAAATCGATGAAGCAGATTGCAAAGTAAAGTAATTTTTAGAGTCTACTCTAAACAGAAATCATGGTTGAAGAGAGATTCACTAAGTGGGAACCCGTTGGGTCCCTGTCATACGGGAGGCCTGGTCCCCCAACACAACCCGTTCCCCAACACAATATTCCACCACTTATCCGTTTCCCCAACGCAACCCATTCTCCCAATGCAATATTCCACCACTCATGCATAGGCCCCAACTGCGCGGCCCATTTCCTTCATCCCCCAGCAATGCCTCCCCCTCCTCTTCACCCTCCCTCTACTCCTCCCCTCCCCCAATCCCTCCATCACCTTTCCCCTACCCTCAGTCACTCCCTCCCTCCATCCACAACTCCTCTCCCCTCCCTACCCCCTCCTATCCCTCTATCCCCCACCACTCACCTCCCCTATCCACCCCACTATCCTTCCTCACTTCCCCCCACTGCCCTCCTCTCTCTCTCTATTTCTCCACTACCTCCCTCCCCCATTCCCCCCTCTATTCCCCTCCTCCCCCAGTCTCCCTCCTCACCTCCCCCCTCCTATCCCCTCCTTTCCCTAAATCTCCCCACACTCCCTCCTCACCTCCCTAGGATCTCGGGTTTGCATCCATCGGCCCCAGAGCCAGCCTCAGTGCCCAGGCCCCGGATCGTCAGTGCCCAGGCCCTGGGTCATCGACGCTGGCTGACGCAGCCTCACCCGCTCTCCACCTGGCAGAGCATTAGTGATGTACACTCCATTGCTCACTCCACTCCTTCAGCTTTATTCTCCTTGCCGGGCAAGGTGGGCATCGTCGGTGGCTGACAACGGACGCGGCCAATCAGTGTGGCGATGGTGCAGGAAGGGGTGTCGCGCCTAGCGAGGCGGGCGTCGCCGTTGACTGACAGCAGATGTGGCCAATCAGTGCGGCGATGGTGCAGGAAGGGGCGTCGCCATTCCGGCCGTGGCGGTTACCGACAGGAGATGAGACCAATCTGCGCATGCGCATTTTTAAAGATTTTTAAACCTTAATAACTTTTAAAATATACTATCGATCGAAACAAAACTTGTTGCACCTGCAGCACAGGAGAATGGTAGGGTGGCGAAAAATCATTGCGCTACCGTGTACTGTTTTTATGCAAATAGAAAAACCACGCAAAACCATCAGAAGATAACAAGATCAGAGTTTTAGTTATATATAGATATAGATGATTCAGCATTGCAATTGAAATTCAAGTATGATCTCCACGAGGCTATTAGGAATGATAAGACCCGTCTAAAACAAGCTGCAGGCTCAATTCAATCAAGTGGATGCCAAGCGGCAGGCAGGGCCTGAACACCAACATACCTACAATCAAAATTGGGGGACAATCTCTGGCAATGATGAGCTAACCGCCTTTACACCCATTTTGAAACAAAGCTACAACAAGGGGTTTTGTCCCTTCCCCCACTGGCCCTGATCTGTACATCTAGGTGGCAGAAGTCAGATCAACTTTCACGACATAAACTCTCAGAAAGCAAACAGCCCAGATGGACTCCCTGGACGAGTTATGAAATTGTGCGCCAATCAACTGCCCAGTGTTTATGGACATCTTCAACCTCTTACTTCAACGGCCTTCTGACCCCATATGCTCCGTCATTATAGTCCTCAAGAAACATAAAGTGACCTACAGTAAGTCAATGATTACCGCTCAATTGCTCTAACATCAACCACAATGAATAGCTGTGAGAGATTGGTAATGGCCCACATTTGTGCCAGTCTTCTCGACAAATCTCTGCCACAGAACGTAGTTGAGGCCAGTTCATTGGCTATATTTAAGAGGGAGTTAGATGTGGCCCTTGTGGCTAAAGGGATCAGGGGGTATGGAGAGAAGGCAGGTACAGGATACTGAGTTGGATGATCAGCCATGATCATATTGAATGGCGGTGCAGGCTCGAAGGGCCGAATGGCCTACTCCTGCACCTATTTTCTATGTTTCTATGTTTCTAATCCAGATTTCAGGGTACAGGAAAAATAAGTATACGGAGGATGCCATCTCTCTTAAGCCGTGGCTCACCATGACAACAAGGAAACCAACTCCTGAACCAATCACCTCTTTCACAGATGGGGGATGTCCCCGCCCCCGATCAGTCTGAAGGCTTGTCCCCACCCCCGATCAGTCTGAAGAAGGGTTTCGGCCCGAAACGTTGCCTATTTCCTTCGCTCCATAGATGCTGCTGCACCCGCTGAGTTTCTCCAGCTTTTTTGTGTACCCACCTCTTTCACATCTCATTCACAGAGAAGCTGCCACAAACTCTCACTCTTAACACCACCTCATTTGGTTATTACATTATTGTATTTTAGTAGTCTTTTGCACTACTCAGATCTTGCACTACAATCTCGCATCATTTTTGCACTTGTTGTTGTATCTATTGTTGTATTTATCATTACTATATGTATACTGTTTACTCTCTGAGCTTCATATCAACAAGGATCTTCATTTCACCCTGGTGTATATGACAATAAACTAATCTAAATTTGAATCTGAACCTGACAAAGATTAGAAAAATGTACTAATAGTTGGAAAGGTTATGTTTTGTTTTTGCAGACAGAATGAAAAATATCTGTGTTTAGAGATACAGCATGGAAACAGGCCCTTCAGCCCATCGTGTCTGAATAATCCGTTCACACTCTCTCACACTGAATCATCCGTTCACAGTGATCATCCATTCACACTAGTTATCCCACAACAAACTTGGGGCAATGTACAGAGGCCAATTAACCTGCAAACCCGCATGACTTTGGGACAGGGGAGGAAATCAACCTGGTCACAGGGAGAACGTGTAAATTCCACACAGACAGCACCCGAGGTCAAGATCGAACCCTGATCCCTGGCTCTGAGAGGAAGACGTTCCACAGCTGTGCCACTCTGCGCCCTTCTGAACCAGACACTTTTAAAGTGAGTGCAGTTAAAGAGCTACATTTCATTGGATGTACACAAAACTTTCAAGGTGGCAAGAATGGTTGAGAATACCGCTAATTACCAAAGTCAAAGTGCAAATTAGTTATGCTAAACATAAAATATTAGCACAGCCTCAGGTAAACTACGGTCCTCAGGCAAATTTAAAGATGGACAGTAAGACCTTGGAACAGGTGCCAAGATTTACTAAATGAGAGCCTTCAGTTAAATATATAAAACTGCAGGACCAGATCATGTTAAGATGTGACCAGCAGGGCTTTTCAAAGTCACAAATATAGCTTCAATAGTCTAAATACGGTGGGACTATTCCCATTGGCAGAAGGCCTTAATTGTGAGCACAACATTAGTGATGAACACAAGGATTTTTTTGACATAGAAAGAAATTGTGATCTGGCAATGGTGTCCATAATGAAAACTGGATAAGTACTTATCCAGGGGAAAAACAAACAGGAAAAGTGGAGACGATTTTATAAATTGAACATGTCTAACAAAGATGAAGCATTTTTTCTTTAAAACAGGTATGAGAGACAAAGATAACACTTCAATATTATTATTGCCATTCTAGTGAATGACTGCAAAGTAGTACAAGCACGTACCATCCTTCATTCATATGCTGTTGCTTTAATTATATACACATAATCAAGATATACGCATACATGGAAACAGCAAACACTTATTGTTTTAAATTTTCATTACCTCTTGCCTGATGGTTTCCTTTGGTAAAGCATTAATTACAGTCAGGAGAGTCTCCAACCATGCATTGCTGACCACTGGCCAAAAAAACAAACATAATAAACTGTGACAAATTAAACTACAAAATTATGGTTTTAATATATTACATAATTAGCTCCATTGTCCAGTTCTGCAGGCTAATACAAAAGCCATTCTTGGCAAAAGCACAATTACTTTTTATTTATATCCTGAAACAACAGTCTTACAACAAGGAACCAAAATCGAGACATTTATTTTCATAGAAAAGAGCTAAACAAATTTGAAGTGTTCTTATATTAGTGAACTTATCAACCTCCTAGTAGGTTATGGTGCAGAACAGAATGTTTATTATCATGAAAACAAAATCCAAGAAAGCATATGAGCAAATGTCTTAAAACATTTTTTAGGATATTTATTTCTGCAAGTCACAATGGTTTTGGAAAGCCTCATTTGAATAGGTATATTGTAAGCAATACCCTACAATAGTTATGGAAAAATAAAATACTTCTTGGAATCAGGTATCAGGAGATAAGGATAAGTACTTATGAAGGGGAAAAATTTAGGTCGGTGGGGGCATTTTTTAAGCCGGCAGCCCTGCCAGCAGCGTGTTAGTTTTTTCAACTTTGTTTATTTTTTTAGTATGTTTTAATGTGTGTTTTTAATGTCTCTGTGTGTCTTGTGTGGGGGTTGGTTTGGGGGGGGGGGGGGTAAGGGTGAAACCACTTCGGTTGCCTCCTCCATGGAGAGGTGACTTTTTCCATGTCGCCTAACATCGAGGATCAGGCGGCCTTTCCCAGAGACGTGCCCAGGGCTTCAGCGGCGGGCGCAGCGCGGACTCTCGTCGCGGAGCTCTGACCGCCGGCCCTGCTGTCTGTGGTGCTTCTGGCTGCGGCGCGGCGGGAACTTTAAATCTTCGATCGAGGGCCTGCGGCCTACACCAACCTGAAGCCGCGGTCTCCGGTGGGGAAGCAACGATTCAGGACTTGCCTGGACTTTATCTGGACTTTACCTTGTCTGTACATCTGGACGCCCGCAGCGGTGACTGCGGAGGGTTGAGGTCCCGACCACGGGGGAAAATGGAGGAGGACTGGCCACATTTTGTGCCTTCCACCACAGTGATGAATGCTGTGGTGGATGTTTGTGTGAACATTTTTTATTGTGTTTTTGTGTGTTCTTTTTCATTGTACCGCTGCTGGCAAATTCATTTCACTTTGACGAATAAAACTGATTGAATAAAGCAGATTGATTGCACACCAAATACATTTAACAAGAGGTTTTGCTTGACTATAGGAGGGAGAAATAGGTGATAGTGCCAGACCTTTTTGTCCACACCAAATGAACAGAAGCAGTTAAGAGTCAACTGTGTTGATCAGTCTTGAATTGCAATCAGACCTTATGGAGCAAAGTTGTCAGATTTCCTTCCCTGGAGTCCAAAAATTAATGCACCATTTCCGAACACAATTAGAAATGATGCACATCTGGATATAAATAATTATTTTCATGTTTTAGCATAATTTAATTTAGATGCAGTTAACCAATGTGATTTAATTGAAGGAAAATTACATAAAATCTAATGATGAATAACAACTTGCCCATTAAAACAGTTTTTTATAATAATGATCTGATGGAGCCCATAGTTCACTGAAGGAGGCAGTGCAAGTAGATAGGGGGGCAAAGAAGGCAGATGGTATGATTGCCGTCATCGCTAGGGGTATTCAATAAAAGAGTCGGGAAGTAATGATGCAGCTCTATAGGAATTGTTTAGACCGCATATGGAGTATTCCGTGCAATTATGGTCGTCCCATTACAGGAAAGATATGGATGCTTTGGGGAGAGTGCAGAGGTAATTTACCAGAATGCTGCCTGGATTAGAGGGTTTCAGGTACAGGGAGAGATTGGATAGATTTGAAAAACTCCTTTGTTGCTTTAGAAGTATGTTTGGGATCATTGTCTTGCTGTAGAATGAACCCGAAGAGTGTTTCTGATCTGTCGGACAAGTATTTGAGGATTTTTCTTTATTATAGAGAGAATTCTTCTGCCATCAGCTGTGGAGGTCTTCCTTGACCTGCCAGTCCCTTTGCGATTAGTAAATTCACCAGTTTCTTCTTAATGATGTTCCAAACATTTGATTTTGGTAAGCCTAAGGTTTGGCTGATGTCTCTAACAGTTTTATTCTTGTTTCTCAGTCACATAATGGCTTCTTTGACTTTCATTAGCACAACTTTGGTCCTCGTGTTGATAAACAGCAATAAAGGTTTGCAAAGGTGATGGAAAGACTAGGTGCTGAGAGCTCTCTTTTACCTGCATCAAGGAGTCATTTAAACACACCTGAGCAAAACGCCTGTGAAGCCATGTGTCCCAAACATTATGGTGTCCTGAAATGGGGGGGAGACTATGTATAATCACAGCTGTAATTTCTACATGATGAAACCAAAATGTATAAAAATGCCCTTTGATAACTTCTGACTGTGCATTTTAACCACATTTGATTTTTTTCTATTGCATATCTCAAATTGTGGAGTACAGAGGCAAATAAATAAATGATGGGTCTTTGTCCCGAGCATTATGGAGGGCACTGTAGATACGGTAGACAGGCAGATCCTCTCTCCCTAGCGAAGACATGTCAAACACCGGAGGGCATAGCTATATGGTGAGGGGGGATGTTAAATGGAGATGTGCAGGGAGTTTTTTTTAATTTTTTTAAACACGTTGAGTGTGGTGGGGGCCTGAAAAGCATTGCTGAGGATGGTGATGGAGGCAGATACAATAGTGGTGTTTTAAGAGGCTTTTCGATAGGCATGAGGAAGTGTAAGGAATAGAGCGATACAGATCATTTACAGGCGGATATGATCAGTTTAATAGGCTTCAGGTTCAGCCCAAACTCTATGGGCCGAAGAGCCTGTTCCTGTGCTGTATTCTTCTATGTTGTTTGTTCTATGTATAAGTGCCTTCATTATCTCTATGAGGTAGTTCTGCCTTGATGACTTTACCAGACAGTCGGTTCTGCCCTTGACTTCCACACAGGCACATGTTCCCACCGCACACGTCCATGAGGATCTATTGTGGACTGTTTCTGTGCAAATTTGTGACAATACCCATGAATCTGTGGTCCTTTTCATTAAATATTAAAAATTACCTGAATTACTGCTCAATAACTTGGGTTTTGTTTTGCCTCTACCTCATCCTTATCCCCACCCCCTACCTCATGGCCATATCTAAAACTTATAGACTTACTCAAGGAACAAGGCACTTTTTAATTCACACATTCATACTTTCCCTTTCTTCCAATGTGCTTTATCATAAAAACAAAAGTTGTCAGATGTTTTAAGGGTAAAAGTCACATTTTTAATAAGACTATTACAAACATGCAATGCTAAAAAATTTAGTTCAGTACTACTTTGTATTAATTAAACTGACCTGTGTCTTTGTGATCCAGGTTTATCAATATAGTTGGGAGGAAGGCATGGATGTAAGCTGCAACAGAAACTAACTCGTCTTGCAAGATGGCAAGAAATGAAACTGCAGCAGCTAACTGCATCTCCACCCCCGCAACATGGAGTACCTCCTGCAACAAAGAATTCCTAATGAGAATTGATTTTATACCAGCATAATAGAAAATAGCTTACTTTTCCTATATCTGTAAATTGCAAAAGAAATTACAAAATACACTGCAAATAATTTTCTTTAATCTCAAAAGGAATATTAAATGTCAGTGCTTAATATTCTTAAAACCTCTTTTGATGTAAACTACGTATTTCACATTTGATTAAAAATGGAGGTAGTTAATACTTTCATTCAAGTAAACCCATTGCAGTACAATCCACTTTATGCAAGTCACTAACATAATTACAAAAACAATAATGCAAGCTGCTACAGGTGCACAACCTTTTAACCGAAAGCCTTGGGATCAGACACCTTTCGTAATTCAGAATTTGTCGGTCTTCGGAATGGAAATTTTTTTGCGTAGATTTTAATGGCTGGCTCAGTGGTAGAGTGCTCGGCTCATATCCGCAAGGTCGCGAGATTGCGCCTTGATCCCGGCAGAAGAAGTTGGAGCGGGGCTGGGCTGGGCTGCTGCTAGCTGTGGGTCTCTGGGATCTCTGTGCTTGCGGTGGGCCTGGTGGTCGACGTCCAATTGGTCCTGACGTCTCCGGTGACTGCACTCACCTGCAGCCATCGCCGTCGTGAAGACAGTATAAAGCCCCCACGCCGGTGCAATGAGCGGGGAGCTGGAGAGGGGAGGGAAGGGGTCACACACATGGCCGGGAAGCAGAGGGGTGTAGGTGGGGTGAAACACAAGGAAGCAACAATTTGCTGCTGCCTGCACGCTGAGTTAAAAAGTTCCCACGCAAGACTCACGATACACTGTGTATCGTGTCTACCGTGGGAACTTTTTAACTCAGCTGGCAGGTAGCAGCATATTGTCAATTATTAACCCTCCCGCGCAATATACCCTCACCTCTTTTATGAATGGGGATTTAGTTCCCCTTTCTTCGAGGACCGACCAGAGGTTCCGCTGTCACCTCTGCGGGTCGCCCTCGGTGAACGTTTTCAAGGACCTTTCTTCAAGGACCGAAAAAATGGCCGCTATTCGGAGGTTTTCGTTATTTGGATCGTCGGATAAAAGGTTGTGCACCTGTACTACACCTGCAATTGATTCAGCTGCAGTAAACTTTTCCTTTCTAGTTGTATAAAGTAGAATGTTTCAATTCCATATTACAAAAATATCATAACACATTGAGCCATCCATCCTACTTAAGTACAGTGCTGATAAGAAAACTATTCAAATCTGACAATATGGCAGAAAGATAAACTTAATGGATCAATACATTGCCTACGATATCCAAGCTAGAGTCATGAGAAAATTGGTACAATATATTATTCCTTGTTAGATACTAAAAACTAAGTCATATTTGAATGGAGGGGTATGGATCATGTGAACACAGCTAAGATTAGTTTATCTTGGCATTACGTTTGGCACAGACATTGCCAGATTATCAGATATATTTTCTTTATTCCATCCATCCTCCTTCTTGACCTTCTCTTCTACCAAAATAGCTTGTCTACTCCCTTTCATATTTCTGAAGAAGGGTTTTGCACCATTTTTTTCTAGATATTGCAATAAACATTATCCAATTTCAAAATGGTGAGTTATTTCTTTCCTCAAATATATGGGTAGAATTGAAAGGATTTCCCCATATTTCGTGTGTACCTGGAGCTTATCTACCCATGAATATGCAAACAGTCTGTCTGTCCCTTTCTTCTTTGTTGTTTTAATAGTATGTGTTAAAAATGTAAGTTTTTAGTGTTCTTTAGCATGTTTTATGTGGAGGGTTTTTGGGGGATGGGGTAAACTTTTTAAAATTTTCTTACCTCGACGGAGATGCAAATTTTTCCGTATCGTATTTCTGTCCACTCTGCGACCTAACATCGTGGAGTTGGCGGCCTTTGCCGGAGACCAACTTCGGGAGCTCCAACCAAGGGGGCCTACTGACTTGCCATCACGGAGCTCGCTATCCCTTTGCCAGAGATCGACGTCCGAGCTCCAATCTCAGGAGCCTGCGGACTTTAACATCGTGGAGCTCGCGGCCTCTGGTTAGAGACCGACTTCGGGAGCTCCAAGCTGCAGGAACTTCGACCGCACCGACGCGAGAGCTTCGATCGCCCCGACGTGGGAGCTTCGATCGCCCCGACGTGGGAGCTTCGATCGCCAGTTGTCGCTTCGATCACTCCGGTGGATGGTTCGACTGCCCCGCCCCTGAACTCAAATTGGTGCTTTGCCATTTAGTTAATATAAAATATTTATGGGCATCTCAGTCCATAGGATTATCGGACCAGTCAGAAATGTTAATACATAATATTAATGGTACAACATTTAGACATTCATGTTGCGAACAACATTCAATTAATTTCAAATGGCCTTGCAAATTGCTTGCTATTGCTATGGAACATTTTTCTGATATAGTATTTTCAGTTGCCCAAAACGTGACAAACTGTTGATGTTGCAACTTACTCTAATTTTTGGCACCACTCTGCGAAGAGTCTCCGGAGTATTCTGTCGCATCAGGTTTGGTAGATTAACAACAACACTAGTTCGCTGCACATCTTGGCCAGAACTGCAACAAAAAAAACTATTAAACTTACCCCTTCAAACAAAACATGAGACAGGCACCATAGGAACATAAATAGAAGAAAATATTTGGTGTTATTTACTTAATCTCTTCCCATTGGAATAATTCTCCCATGTATGGAATTCTCATGGATAATATTTATGCATTCTGTCAAAAGTAGAATCCCCATTAGGTGTGGGGTATGGATGCCACACTTGTGGAGTTGCTGTCTTACAGCGGCAGAGACCCGGGTTCAATCCTGCCCATGGGTGCTGTTTGTACCTTCTCCCTGTGACCATAAGGTTGTGTAAGTTTGTACACGTTGTATTGTTTGTACGTTCTCCCTGTGACCGGGTTTTCTCCGGGTGCTCCGGTTTCCTCCGCATTCAAAAGACGTATAGATTTGTAAGTTAATTGGCTTCGGTAAAATAATGGTAAACTGTCCATAGTGTGTAGGATAGTGTTAATGTACAGCGTGATCGCTGGTCGGCGCAGACTCGACGAGCCGAAGGGCCTGTTTCCACGCTGTATCTCTAAATTCTAAAAGGTATGGGAACCTTGCGATGTTCCAGGTGCTGTCACAGCAGGAGTCCATATAATTGCAGTAAAACATTACAATTCTTGTACTCAAATTCTTTTGCCACATACTCCAACATATCATTTGCTTTACTACTTCTCTGCTATACCTATGTTAATCTTCAGTGAAATCTATATAAGGATGTTCAGATGGCTCTGAACATCACCATTTTTAAATTGCAACCACTTTTTAAAAATATTTTATTTTTCTATTCTTTCTATTTATATGGTAGACTACACATTTCTGTGCTTCATACGCCATTCGCACGTTTGGCCCTTTTATTTACCACCAAAATCCTTGGTATCATGAGCAAAATTGGGATCTTATCCACCTTTGATATAGACTAGACTAAGTGGGACCCGTTGGGTCCCATTCTCACACGGGAGGCCTGGTCCCCCAACGCAATATTCCACCTCTCCACCAATTACAATATTCCACCACTCACGCATAGCCCCCAACTGCGCAGGCGTGGCTGATGGGTTCCCGTTGCGACGCCCCGATCCCCCCCACTCCGCCCCTTGCCCTTCCCCCCCCCCCCCCCCCCCCAAGCACTCATTCCATCCCTCCCTCAAACACTCCCCCCCCTCCATCCACTATTAGCGGCTCTTCGGCGGCGCAGCCATTCCCTCTCATTGGGTCCCCATTGTGACGTAGAACACGCAGGTATTACTGCGCAGGTATAGCTGATGGGCACGGCAAGTGTAAAAGGGATAGCATGGCCATAGTAGGCTGAATGGATTCTTGGGCTAGTCCTGCAGCTGGGGGTGGGGAGGCTTCAGGCGGGGGGGGCGGGAGCATTCTGTAGCTGGGGGAGGGGGACAACTTGAGTGGGGGGGGGGGGGGGGGGGGAGCGCTGCCGAGGCCTACCGCTGCCGTGGCCAGCCACTGAGGGGCGCCCGGCTACCAAAATCCTCCCACTCTCTCTCCTCACTTCCCCAAGATCTCGCGTTTGCAGCAATTCGGCCAGACTCCGTACTCTGGTGGTTTCTGGACTCACAGTTCACTCACTCACAGCTTGTGGACTCACAGTTCACTCACTCACGGCTTGTGGACTCACAGTTCACTCACTCACGGCTTGTGGACTCACAGTTCACTCACTCACGGCTTGTGGACTCATAGTTCACTCACTCACGGCTTGTGGACTCATAGTTCACTCACTCACGGCTTGTGGACTCATAGTTCACTCACTCACAGCTTGTGGACTCACAGTTCACTCAGCACGGCTTGTGGACTCACAGTTCTGGACTCAACTCTCACTCACGGCTTCCAGGCTGACTGACTCACGCCTGACTTCTGGACTAACGCCCGCCTCCGGGGCTTTATTCTCCTCGCCCCGATGATTGATAACGGGTGCCGGAAGTGACTGACAGTTGAGAAGACCAATCTGCTGATCTCACGATTTTTTACACCTTCATAACTTTTGTAATATTCCACCGATCGGAACAAAACTTGATGCGCTTGGAGCAGAGGGGAACGGTGAGTAAGGTGGCGAAAAAATCCTAGCGATATATGGTAACGTTTTTGCGCATATTTAAAAACAACGCAAACCGGAAAAGGAAAAGATGAGAGTTTTAGTAATAGTATAGATAGATTGTGTACCAAGTGAGACTCCAGCATCAATTCCTACAACACATCCTCCCAAACCAAAAGATGACCTTTCTTTAAAAAATTCCTGCTTTTTCACCCATGCCTTAATCCCCAAACCAAAATATTGCATCTAATCAGTCTGAAGAAGGATCCCAACCCAAGACGTCACTATACATGCTCTCTGAAGATGCTGCCTGAACCGCTGAGTTACTCCAGCACCGTGTCCTTTTATTGCATCCAAATTTGTTTAATCTCTTATCTATATTTATTTTTTATTTGTAAATTTGCAAGATAGAAAGTAGTAGAAATAAAAACAGAACTCTTGTTCTATGCAACTCCTGCTTGATGAATAATGAATATTAAAACAAAATAAGGTATTAGAACAGGCCTATAGTTTTCCAACATTATGGAGTCTTTTTTAAAACAAAATGTATGGAAATATTTTTAAATAGCAAATAGTATGGCTCTCACTGCTTCTGTGGCCTGGCTTTGATCCTCTTAAGCTGTCTGTGTGGAATTTTGCATGTTCTTGCCTTTACAACATAGTTTTCCCTTAGCAGTGATTTCCTCCCACATACTGGTTGGTTGGGTAATTGTTTACTTTAAAATGACCCTGCTCCAGGTGAGTGATCGTTAATGGCCACGTGTGGGAAATAGGTTACAGAGATCAGATCAATGTGATTGATTCAAGTGCTGGCATAGTCTCATTGGGCTAAATGGACTTCTCCTATGTCGTAAGAACATTTGGCACATTTGGGAATATGAAAAAGGCAAGTGAGCACACCAGCACAGACTTGGATATTGCATATGCCTTCACTGTAATAGTGCTGCACCAACTACCTAAAAAGGCTTTTGTCAAAACTGAATCAACAGATGTTGTAGGAATAAGAACCTTAACTTTCAGTAACATGAAAGCTGAAACAAAAATAAAATGCCATAAATACACAGAAGCTCAGTAGCAATTATACAGAGATAGATCACGTAACCCTCTCCACAGATACTGCTTGAGCACTGCCAAGATGCTGATTGTCAGTTTTCAAGATTTATATATTTTCTATAAAAGACAGCAGCAAATCCTAAGCATCAGAAATAAAATGAAATACTGGAAACACCTGCGTTAATGGCTGTACTGGCTTTGGAACTGCTTGAAAGGAATACTACCTCTTAAGAAATACATTATTAAGTAACTGACAACTTTAATAACATGTTATCTGATTGAAATGTCAACACAATTGATGAGTTTCAGCACCTAATCCTCAGCATTAATTGTTTTATACACTATTTCCTCCTGTGGCAACCAGGTTCAGTGACTGATTCAAACAGAAAGTTCTGGACATGGCCCAATTTGTCAGACTACAATCTGAACATCCGAGTTTCTGTTTGTTTGACTCCGGGTACATAATTTACTACGCAACCTTGCAGAAATTAATCTGCAAGGTGAATGGAAAACTCTATACCATCATCTCCACTTCAGAATCAAGATCATTCTAATCTTAGTCATCGAGCTATCGGACACAGATTACACCCATGTACAAAACATTTACAGATGGAGTTCCAAGTCATCATTAACACGTACACTGAAGTATATGATAGGTCTTTCATTAAACATTACAAAAACATAGGTCCTCTATGCCACACCGCTCCTTGTTACGAAGGGAAACAACAACTCAAAATGTGAACCACTTTCGATGTGCGATGAGCCATTTGTCAGTAAAGGAAGATCTAAATGATGTCATTTGAACATTGCCTATGCGAGCACAACTTTAGTTGTCTGAGAAAACAACCATTTGACAGTCAAAATCTCAAATCTGGTTCAGTTTCCATGATGTTACAAACATCAGTGATCCACTAAAACAAAAATAAAACTTTAAAACTGGTTAATTGGATCATAAGCAAGAATTGCTGAGTTTTGTAAGTTGGAGTTTACAGTATTAATACGTTTGGAGTAAAGGTTTGGGGCTTCAGTCGAAATGCAGTAATTCAATTCATATATACAGTTGAATATATTTATTTCTTGCATGGCGTAAAATTGTCATTAATTTGATCAAAAACAGCAGTGACAGGCACATATTCCTCGTCAAGTAAAGAGAGTTTATTGTCATGTGTCCCAGATAGGACAATGAAATTCTTGCTTTGCTTCAGCACAACAGAATATAGTAGGCATAAATACAGAACATATCAGTGTGTCCATATACCACTATATAAATATATATACACATCAATAAATAAACAGATACAGTGTAAATAAACAGGTAATGGTCTATTAATGTTCAGAGATTTGTTTCAGTTGAGTTTAATAGCCTGATGGCTGTAGGGAAGTAGCTGTTCCTGAACCTGGATGTTGCAGTCTTCAGGCTCCTGTACCTTCTACCTGAAGGTAGCGGGGAGATGAGTGAGTGGCCAGGATGGTGTGGGTCCTTGATGATGCTGCCAGCCTTTTTGAGGCAGCAACTGCGATAGATCCCCTCGATGGTAGGCAGGTCTGTGCCGATGACGGACTGGGCAGTGTTTACTACTTTTTGTAGTCTTTTCCGCTTCTAGGCGTTCAAGTTGCCGAACCAAGCCACGATGCAACCGGTCAACATGCTCTCTACTGTGCACCTGTAGAGGTTAGAGTCCTCCTTGACATACCAACTCTCCGTAATCTTCTCAGGAAGTAGAGGCTCTGATGTGCTTTCTTTATAATTGAATCAGTGTTCTGGGGCCAGGAGAGATCTTCAGATATGCACGCCCAGGAAGTTGAAGCTCTTGACTCTTTCCACCATCGTCCCGTTGATATAAATGGGACTGTGGGTCCCCATCCTACCGCTTCCAAAGTCCACAATCAGTTCCTTGGTTTTGCTGGTGTTTTAGAGCCAGGTTCTTGTGCTGGCACCATTTGGTCAGTCGGTCAATCTCACTTCTATACTCTGACTCGTCCCCATCAGTGATACGTCCCATAACAGTGGTGTCGTCAGCGAACTTGATGATGGAGTTCGCACTAACAAGTTAACAAAATGAACTTTATCCAAAGATCCATCGAGTCATATAGGCCCTTTTGTCCAACTTATCCATGCCGACCAAGATGCCTCATGTCTTATTTGCCCGTGTTTGCCCCAAATTGCTCTAAATCTTTCTTATCCATGTACCTTTCCAAATGCCGTTATTATAACAATACTTATTAGGTATAATACTTATTGTTATAATACCTACCTCAACTACCTCCTCTGAAACCCATCACCCTCTGTATGAAAAAGTTATCCCTCAGATTCCTATTAAATCTTACCCTCGCACTTATATCCTCTGCTTCTTGAATCGCGTATTCTGATTAAAGTCTGTGCATTCACCCTATCTATTCCCCTCATAATTTTCTACATCTCTATAAAATAATCTGCACTCCAAGGCATAACATCTGTGCCCACCTAACCTCTCCCTGTAGTTCAAGCCCTCAAATCCTGGCAACATCGTTGTAAATATTCTCTGCACTTTACATCATTCCTATAATAAAGTTACCAAAACTGAACACAATACTTCAAATATAGCCTTAACAACTGTAACATAATATCACAACTTCTATACTAAAACCCCTGACTGATGAAGGCCAATTCACTAAAAACCTTCTTGAGCACCCTTGAGAGAATCTATGTACTTGACTCCCACAACCCTCTGTGCTACAACTCTCCCCATCAAATGTGAAAGTCCTGCCCTGGTTTGACTTGCAAAAAATGCAACACTTCACACTTATGTGCATTAAACTTATCCCACTTGCCCACCTGATTAAGGTTCTGCTATAATTTTTGATAACCATCTTCACTATCTACAATACCACCTACATTGGTGTCCAGTGCTGCCTGCACAGCACTATAGATTTATGACAAATATTTGCATTGTATATTTTTTTCACAGTAGGGGAAGATAAATCCAATCCAGCCAGTTATACAATGCAATACAATACCATTTATTTGTCATTTGAACCTCACATGAGGTTCAAACAAAATTTGGTTTCTGCAGTCATGCAAGAAAAGAACCAAGACACACACCAACACAATTTACACAAACATCTATCACAGTGAATCTCCTCCTCACTGTGATGGAAGGCAAAGTCTTGTCTCTCCCCTGCTCACCATTCTTCTCCCGTTGTCAAAGTCAAAGCCCCCGGCGGGCACTAGCAAGTCCGCAGTCATTTAAAGCCGCGTGGGGCGATGTAAGGTCCTGATGTTGGAGCCCCCGGCGGACACTAGCAAGTCCCGCGGCTGTTTAAGCCACGCCGGGCGATGTAAGGCCCCGCTCCAGGTCACTTTCAATCCCGTAATTCGGGCGGGGGAAGTCGCCGTTGCCGGTGCCCCGTAAAGCAGTCTCCCACCGGGGACACCCGAGCTCCAGGTGTCACCATCCACCGGAGTCGGGTCGCAGCCACGCCCCACCGCAGCTCTCCACGCTCCGCTCTCCACGCTCCGAAGCTGGCCAGCTCCACAATGGTAGGTCCACAGCTCCGCAGGCTCCGTGACTTGAGCCCCCAGGTCGTTCCGGTTGGAGGCCACTCCACGGCGCCAGGCCCCAACGACAACGGAGACCCGACAGGGAAAAAGTCGGGTCCCCGTGCTGGGAAGAGATTTAAAAGTTTCCTCCACCCACCCCCCGCCCCCCCACACATACACATTTAAAAACCCACTCCAAACTATACCCTCAACGGGACAAAAAAAAAAAGAAAAGACAGATAGACTGCAGAGGCCGCTGCGACGACGGTCGTGCTGCCCACCCTGGTATTTCCCTGTTAGTCTACTCTCATGGTGATGGAAGGGATTATCGTACTGATAAACAACTTTCATTAACCAATAAACAATACAGTTTAAGTTTCGCCAGAATCACTTGCCTCCAGACCTACTTAAG
This sequence comes from Leucoraja erinaceus, assembly GCF_028641065.1. Lineage (NCBI taxonomy): Eukaryota > Metazoa > Chordata > Chondrichthyes > Rajiformes > Rajidae > Leucoraja > Leucoraja erinaceus. The sequence continues at coordinate 2,375,966 of NC_073385.1, read as the reverse complement.
TTTCCAAAATAATTCTTAGTCCAAACAACCACGATTCTAAAGCAAGAATTATGTAAAATTATGAGGCGTATAGATGGAGTGCACAGTCATAATATTTTTCCCATGATGGAAAAGTCATCTACTAGAGGGCATAGCTTTAAGGTGAGAGAGGCAAAATTTAAAGGAGATGTGCAGGGCAAGTGGGAGTTGAGTGTCTGGAATGTGCTGCCGGAGAGGTGGTTGATGCAGATTTGATAGGGATATTTGAAACATCTGGACATGCAAATGGATATGCAGGGAATGGGGACATATAGATTATGCGCAGGCAGATAAGAGGCTCAGCACAGATATTATAACTGAAGAGTCTGTCCTTGTGCTGTGTTCTATAGTAAAAGTGACTTTTTGACATCAAAAGGACATTCAATTAGAAAATGTCTACAAAATTCAAGTCAAAACAAATCAAGCAGGGAGTTTTCCAATGGCTGGAGTCATTGCTTGCACAAAGGGTGTTGTGGTTGTGTTTGAAGTGTAATTCTCTCAGTCCTGAAGCAATGCAGTAAGTTCCTTGAGCACTATTCCAGGCCCCATCAGCGTCAACTGATTTACCGCTGGCCCATTGCTTCATCATGCAAGCGACAGAAGATATTTCCTGGTAATTTCAAAGCTCCATTCATAACTCCTTTAAAAACAAAGCCAACATGCAGCAGGACGTTCATAACATTCAATATTAGGTTAATAAGTGGCAAGTAACATCATGCAAGTGCTCAACAATAACTCCTTCCAACAGGGGAGGGAGAATGCATCCAACCAAGAATAGCATTAAGGTTAAAGATCAACCATTATTTGAATGATTGTCAGGGCATGCACAAGAAGCTGAAATGCCTACACAATAAACAGAAATGTTCAAACATCTCTTTAGAGGGCTTGTCGGGAAAGTCTGATTGATCATGCTCTGTTAAAATTTGCCTCACAAATATGACATTATTTGTCCATCAATCAAAGGGAGTCGGGAGCTTGTGATAACAATCTGCTTTATTTCAGGTTTACATGTCAACAATAAAAGGGGTTATTTTCATTCAGGAGTTTCTGCCTCTCAAATTACCTGGTGCACAAAAACATATTTGGCTTCCCTAGGAGCATGGAACTTATGCACGTAGCGTATATGTGAGGAACAGAAGAGTTCAAGTGAGTTTATTGTCATGTGTCCCTGTATAGGACAATGAAATTCTTGCTTTGCTTCAGCACACAGAACATAGTAGGCATTTACTACAAAACAGATAAGTGTGTCCATATACCATAATATAAATATATACACACATGAATAAATAAACTGATCAAGTGCAAATAACAGAAAATGGGTTATTAATAATCAGAGTTTTGTCCGAGCCAGGTTTAATAGCCTGATGGCTGTGGGGAAGTAGCTATTCCTGAACCTGGTTGTTGCAGGCTCCTGTACCTGTGCCTTCTACCTGAAGGTAGCAGAGAGATGAGTGTGTGGCCAGGATGGTGTGGGTCTTTGATGATACTGCCAGCCTTTTTGAGGCAGCGACTGCAATAAATCCCCACGATGGAAGGAAGGTCAGAGCCGATGATGGACTGGGCAGTGTTTACTACTTTTTGTAGTCTTTTCCTCTCCAGGGCACTCAAATTGCCGTACCAAGCCACGATGCAACCGGTCAGCATGCTCTCGACCGTGCACCTGTAGAAGTTAGAGAGAGTCTTCCTTGACAAACCGACTCTCCGTAATCTTCTCAGGAAGTAGAGGCGCTGATGAGCTTTCTTGATAATTGCATTAGTGTTCTCGGACCAAGATCTTCAGAGATGTGCACACCCAGGGATTCGAAGCTCTTGACCCTTTCAACCATAATATATAAATGGGGCTGTGGGTCCCCCTCCTACTCCTTCCAAAGTCCACAATCAGTTCCTTGGTTTTGCTGGTGTTGAGGACCAGGTTATTGCGCTGGCACCATATGGACAGTTGCTCGATCTTTCTTCTATACTCCGACTCATCCAAATCAGTGATACACCCCACAACAGTGGTGCCGTCAGCGAACTTGATGATGGGGTTCGCACTGTGACTGGCTACGCAGTCATGAGTATACAGTGAGTACAGCAGGGGGCTGAGCACGCAGCCTTGAGGTGCTCCCGTGCTGATTGTTATCGAGGTTGACACATTCCACCAATACGAACAGACTGTGGTCCGTGAATGAGGAAGTCGAGGATATAGAATATATAGCATATAGAAGCATAGAAACATAGAAAATAGGTGCAGGAAGAGGCCATTCGGCCCTTTGAGCCAGCACCGCCATTCATTGTGATCATGGCTGATCGTCCCCAATCAAGAACCCGTGCCTGCCTTCTCCCCATATCCCTTGACTCCACTAGCCCCTAGAGCTCCATCTAACTCTCTCTTAAATCCACCCAGTGACTTGGCCTCCACTGCCCTCTGTGGCAGGGAATTCCACAAATTGACAACTCTCTGGGTGAAAATGTTTTTTCTCACCTCAGTCTTAAATGACCTCCCCTTTATTCTAAGACTGTGGCCCCTGGTTCTGGATTCGCCCAACATTGGGAACATTTTTCCTGCATCTAGCTTGTCCAGCCCTTTTATAATTTCATATGTTTCTATAAGATCCCTCCTAATCCTTCTAAACTCCAGTGATTACAAGCCTAGTCTTTTTAATCTTTCCTCATATGACAGTCCTGCCATCCCAGGGATCAATCTTGTAAACCTACGCTGCACTGCCTCAATCACAAGGATGTCCTTCCTCAAATTAGGAGACCAAAACTGTACACAATACTCCAGATGTGGTCTTACCAGAGCCCTATACAACTGCAGAAGAACCTCTTTACTCCTATACTGTAATCCTTTTGTTATGAAGGCCAACACATGATTTGCATGAAGGGATTCAAAGTAACATTAGCAAATTTGCAGATGACACAAAGCTGGGTGGCAGTGTGAACTGTGAGGAGGATGCTATGAGAGTGCAGGGTGACTGGGACAGGTTGGGGGAGTGGGCAGATGCATTGCAGGTGAAGTTTAATGCGGATAACTGTGAGGTTATCCACTTTGGTAGCAAAAACAGGAAGGCTATCTAAATGGCAGCAAGTTGAGAAAAGGGGAAGTACAACGGGATCTGGGGGTCTTGGTACATCAGTCTATGAAAGTAAGCATGCAAGTACAGCAGGCAGTGAAGAAAGCGAATGGCATGTTGGCCTTTATAACAAGAAGAATCGAATATAGGAACAAAGAGGTCCTTCTGCAGTTGAACAGAGCCCTAGTGAGACCACACCTGGAGTATTGTCAGGGCCGGATTTACGTATAAGCTAGACAAGCTTAAGTTTAGGGCCTCGAGATCTAGGGGGGGGCCTATGCTCGCTGCACCAAGGTGCGTTAAACTTTTGACATAGAGGCGTTGTTACATAAAACTTTTGACATAGTGGCATTGTTACATCCTACCATCGGTGGTGCTGTGCTTGCGATTCCGGAGGCTTTGGTGGGCGGGGATTAAATTGCAGGTGAGGTTTATATTCGTTGTGGAGAGGAATTTGCTCCACAGATCCTTGGATCATTGGAAGTGCAGGACAAAGCAAAAGGTATGTAGTTTATTTAACCCTTTCCCCGCCGAACCTCGCCGCTGCACCTGGGGGTCTATCCACCTCGCATGGCCGCCACACCGCGCCTTACTCACCTCATTGCCTCACTGGGCTGGCGATCCACACCGCCCCACCGACCATCCGCCCACCGGGACCTCCCACGCATCGCCCGCCGACCCCGACTCTACTGCCCTCCAGCAGCCCACAGCCGTCGCCTTACCTGGAGACTGGGCCTGAAGCCTCCACGCTGCTAACTCCCACTCCCCTGGGTTTGACTGCCAGTGCCAGTCTCCCCAACCCTGGTAACCTCAGTGGCTGGTCCACTGGGTCTTCCCCATCCCCCTCAAACTATGTGACCTCTGCTCTTCCCCACCCACACTACAGTCCTCATACCCTACCCCCCCGCCCCATGCCACTCACCTGCCTTCCTCTCGCCCCAACCCTCAACCCTCCCTGCCGTGTGTTCACCATCCCCCCTCTCCGACACCGAATGATCGGTCCTCAGCAGAGGCGTTACCTTTGTCCCCCTCCGTCCCCCACCTCAATGAGTTCTGCACCCACCACAACTTCGAGCTCTTCTACTGTCGCCTCCACCTCACAGCGTTCTTCCATCGGAGGAGTCCCCACACCCTATTGATGATCCCTTTTCCCGTCTCCAACGAACGCCCTCCTCGTGGACCCCCCCTCATGGCCATTTTCTGGCTTTAGACCTTTTTATCCAAAACTGCCGGCGGGGCATCAACCACCTCAACTTCTCTACTCCCCTGTTTCACTCCAATCTCTCCCCCCCTGAACGTACAGCTATCAACTCACTCCGTAACAACCAAAACTGGGTGATCAAACCCACCGACAAGGGAGGTGCGATGGTAGTCTGGCGCGTCGATCTCTACAAAGCTCTCGGGAACCTCCTCCTACTTATCTCTGGACCATGGGATGGGGGGGTGGGGCCTCACAAGTGAAATAGCTTAGGGCCTCTCTTCATCTAAATCCGGCCCTGAGTATTGTGTACAGTTCTGGTCCCCTAATTTGAGGAAGGACATTCTTGCTATTGAGGGAGTGAGTGCAGCGTAGGTTTACAAGGTTAATTCCCGGTATGGCGGGACTGTCATATGCTGAGAGAGTGGAGCAGCTGGGCTTGTACACTCTGGAGTTTAGAAGGATGAGAGGGTCTCTCATTGAAACATGTAAGAATGTTAAGGGTTTGGATATGCTAGAGGCAGGAAACATGTTCCCGATGTTGGGGGAGTCCAGAACCAGGGGCCACAGTTTAAGAATAAGGAGTAAGCCATTTAGACGAAGACAAGGAAACACTTTTTCTCCCAGAGAGTGGCGAGTCTGTGGAATTCTCTGTCTCAGAGGGCAGTGGAGGCGGATTCTCTGGATGCTTTCAAGAGAGAGCTAGATAGGGCTCTTAAAAATAGCGGAGTCAGGGGATTATGGGGAGAAGGCAGGAACGGGGTACTGATTGGGGATGATCAGCCATGATCACATTGAATGGCGGTGCTGGCACGAAGGGCCGAATGGCCTACTCCTGTACCTATTGTCTATTGTCTATTAACATTCCATTAGCTTTCTTCACTGCCTGCTGTACCTGCACGCCAACTTTCAGTTACTGGTGTACAAGGACCCAGGTCTCGCTGTACCTCCCCCGTACCCAACCTAACCCCATTGAGATAATAATCTGCCCCCTTGTTTTTGCCCCCAAAGTGGATAACCTCACATTTATCTATATTATACTGCATCTGCCCACTCACTCAACCTGTCCAGGTCACCCTGCAACCTCCTAACACCCTCTTCCCAGTTCACACTGCCACCCAGCTTTGTGTCATCTGCAATCTTGCTAGTGTTGCTCCTAATTCCCTCTTCCAAATCATTAATATATATGGTAAACAGTTGCGGCCCCAACACCGAGCCTTGCGGCACTCCGCTCGCCACTGCCTGCCATTCTGAAAAGGACCAGTTCACTCCTACTCTTTACTTCCTGTCTGCCAACCAATTTTCTATCCATGTCAACACTCTACCGTCAATACCATGTGCTCTAACTTTAGTCACCAGTCTCCCGTGCGGGACCTTATCAAAGGCTTTCTGAAAGTCTAGATACACTACATCCACTGCCTCCCCTTCATCCATTTTACTTGTCACATCCTTCAAAAATTCCCGAAGATTAGTCAAGCATAATTTTCCTTTCATAAATCCATGCTGACTTGGACTAATCCTTTTACTGCTATCCAAATGCCCCATTATTACCTCTTTAATAATTGACTCCAGCATCTTTCCCACCACCGAAGTCAGGCGAACTGGTCTGTAATTCCCCGTTTTCTCTCTCACTCCTTTCTTGAAACGTGGGATAACATTTGCTATCCTCCAATCCACAGGAACTGATCCTGAATCTATAGAATATTGGAAAAAGATCACCAATGCGTCCACTATTTCTAGAGCCACCTCCCTGAGGACCCTGGGATGCAGACCATCAAACCCAGGAGATTTATCATCCTTCAGTCCCATTAGTCTACCCAATACTATTTCTCGCCTAATGAAAATTTATTTCATTTCCTCTACCCCCTTAGATCGTCTGTCCTCCAGTACATCTGGGAGATTGTTTGTGTCTTCCTTAGTGAAGACAGATCCGAAGTACCTGTTCAACTCTTCTGCCATTTCCTTGTTCCCCATAATAATTTCACCCATGTCTGCCTTCAAGGGACCCACATTTGACTTTGCTATTCTTTTCCCCTTAACATGTCTAAAGAAGCTTTTACTGTTTTTCTTTATATTCCTGGCCAGCTTCCCCTCGTACTTCACCTTTTCAGCCCGCATTGCCCATTTTATTTCCTTCTGTTGTCCAATGAAAGTTTCCCAATCCTCTGGCTTCCGGCTACTCTTTGCTGTGTTATACATCTTTTCTTTTAGTTTTGTTCTATCCCTAACTTCTCTTGTCAGCCACAGTTGCCTCCTACTCCCCTTCGAATCTTTCTTCCTTTATGGAATGAAATGATCCTGCGTCTTCCAGATTATGCCCAGAAATTCCTGCCATTGCTGTTCCACCGTCATTCCTGCTAGGATCCCTTTCCAGTCTACCTTGGCCAGCTCCTCTTCATAGTCCCCATGTAAAATTAAAATGCTATCTTACGTTTTAGAATGTAAAGTGTATTAACTTGGTTGGTCTACATTGTAATTCTTGAACAATAAAAAATCTGCACCATAAAAGCAGTGATGAAAGATAATGCAACTTTTCATGTGGAGCATTTCGACTGAGACAACTGGAGGAAAGTCAAGAGGCTATTATGACCAGAATGCTCAGTGCCCATTTTGTACTCTTTTCAATGATAAGCATCACTATGGCTTGCCAGCTATCCGACTCAGCAGCTAAATAACTATTTGGCAAATAGTTGAAACATTCAAACAGCTATATCAGATTTTTTAAAAAATTATAAACATCAAATAAAGTAGTTAAGTAGTTATTGGCGCTGGGGCTTAGAGTTTGCAAATGTAGCAAACTGTACAATTTAACGCCAAGGTCAAAACTAGAAAAGCAAAGCAAAAACTGCTTTCCCTTTTGTAAGAAATCCTGTTTACACATGTGTTTAATCCAGCATTTGGTTCATGGTATCTCATAGCAACACAATTCACTAGTCACAGCTAGTCAGCTTGGCTATGGTGACCCTGGCATTTATTACCTTCATATCTTCAAATCTTATTAAAAATCCTTTTAAGAGTGCACCAAATTGAATCTGTAGTAAAACTGAGTATCCCTATATAATGAACAATGCAGGGCATACAATTAACAAATTGTTCCTTGTGTTTACCTTGAATTTAAGTTATTGAAGTCATACTAATCACAACTGCTGTTACACAGTGCATTCAGAAAATATTTAGACCCCTTCATTTTTTCCACATTTTGTTATGTTATAGCATTCTAAAATGGATTACATTCATTTTTTTTAATCATCAAATTACACACAATACCCCATAATAAAAAAGTGAAAACCGGTGTTCAGAAATTTTTGCAAAGCAATTAAAACGAAATAACTGAAATATCACATTCAAGAGTCAAGAGTCAAGAGTCAGTATTTAATTGGCATTTGGCCTCCCCTGGGTAGGTCCAAACGAAATGCCGTTTCTGGGTAATTTCTTCCCATACAATGCACACACAAAGGCTGGAGACGATGCCAGAGACACAACATAATTACAGAGATTTAACGGGATAAACATCCATCACATAACTGACTGATGGCCGCCAAAATTCCCATAATGTATTCACCACCCTTTACTCAGTACTTTGTTGAGGTGACACCTTTGGTTCAATGATTTCACAGCCTCAAGTCTTCTTGGGTATGATGCTACAAGCTTGGCACACCTTGTGTATTTGGGTAATTTCTCCCATTCTTCTCTGCAGATCCTCTCAAGCTCTGTCAGGCTGGATGGGTGCTTCGATGCACAGCTATTTTCAGGTCCCTCCAGAGATGTTCGATCGGGCCATCAAGTCTGGGCTCTGGCTGGGCCACTCAAGGACATTCACAGACTTGTCAAGAAGCCTCTCCTGCGTTGTCTTGGCTGTGTGCTTAAGGTCGTTGTCCTGTTGGAATGTGAACCTCCTCCCTCATATGGGGTCCAGAACACTCTGGAGCAGGTTTTCATCAAGGATTTCTCTGTACTTTGCTCCATTCATCTTTCCCTCGATCCTGACTAGTCTTCCAGTTCCTGCCGCTGAAAAATATCCCCACAGCATGCTGCTGCCACCACCTTGCTTCACCGTAGGTATGGTATTGGCCAGGTAATGAGCTGTGCCTGGTTTTATCCAGACGTGACACTTGGCATTCAGGTCAAAGAGTTCAATCTTGGTTTCATCAGACCAGAGAATTTAGTTTCTCATGTCTTTTGGCAAACTCCAAGCGGGCTGTCATGTGCCTTTTACTGAGGAGTGGCTTCCGTCTGGCCACTCTACCATAAAGGTCTGATTGGTGGAGTGCTGCAGATATAGTTGCCCTTCTGGAAGGTTCTCCCATCTCCTCAGAGGAACTCTGGAGCTCTATCAGAGTGACCATCAGGTTCTTGGTCACCTTGCTGACGAAGGCCCTTCTTCCCCGATTGCTCAGTTTGGCCGGGCGGCCAGTCTATGAAGAGTCCTGGTGGTTCCAAAGTTCTTCCATTTAAGAATGACGGAGGCCACTGTGCTCTTCGGGACCTGCAATGCTGCAGAAATTGTTTTATGCCCTTCCCCAGATCTATATTTAAGAGGGAGTTAGATGTGGCCCTTGTGGCTAAAGGGATCAGGGGGTATGGAGAGAAGGCAGGTACAGGATACTAGGTTGGATGATCAGCCATGATCATATTGAATGGCGGTACAGGCTCGAAGGGCCAAATGGCCTACTGCTGCACCTATTTTCTATGTTTCTATGTGTCTCGACACAATCCTGTCTCGGAGGTCTACGGACAATTCCTTCGTCTTCATGGTTTGGTTTTTTGCTCTGACATGCACTGTCAACTGTGGGACCTTATATAGACAGGTGTGTGCCATTCCAAATCATGTCCAATCAATTTAATTTACCACTGGTGACTCCAATCAAGTTGCAGAAACATCTCAAGGATAATCAATGGAAACAGGATGAACCTAAGCTCAATGTTGAGTGGCATAGCAAAGGGTCTGAATACTTAAGTAAATGTGATATTTCAGTTATTTATTTTTAATTACTTTGCAAAAATTTCTAAACACCTGTTTTCACTTCTTCATTTGGGGTATTGTGTGTAGATTGATGATAAAAATAATGTATTTAATCCATTTTAATATAGGGCAGTAACATAACAAAATTTGGAAAAAGTGAAGGGGTCTGAATACTTTCTGAATGCACTGCATCATGGAAACTAAAGCAACTTAAAATGAATAAAAGGTTAGAATACTACAGCATGCTTCTATCATCAAGGGTCCCCACCATCCAGGCCGTGGCATCTTCTCGCAGATACCATCAAGCAAGAAGTACAGAAGTCTGCAGTCACACAGCACCAGATTCAAGAACAGCTACTTTTGTCTAAGCATCAGGTTCTTGAACTAACCAGCATATTCCTAATCCTACCTCAGCAACAGGAGACTGTGTACCACATTTTGCACTACCATGGACTTGTTTCCTAATTGATTTGCACTCATGTCTCCTTTTTTTTTTTGCAGTCTTTTTTCCTTTTGTACAGCGAGAAGAGGGCAAGGCCCAGATGGTGGCATGTTGATAGATGTTGCCTTTTTAAGGCAGCGCCCCATGTAAATGCTTTTGATGGTGTGCCTGTAATGGACTTGGAAAGCACAAGGAGTGCAAGAAGCCATGATGCAACCAATCATGACACTTTCTATAGTGCATCTGTAGAAGTATTCAATGACATGCCAAATCTCTATAAACGTCTAAGAAAGTAGAGGGGCTGGCATGCCTTCTTTGTGATTACGTCTATGAACTGGGCCCATGCATGATCCATGGCTGAAAGACCATAAGAGATTCACTATTTTAAACAACTGGAAAGCTATTTTGGGCCTTTGGCTCATCTTTATCTAGCAATGTTATAAAATTAGGTGTAGATTAGGATGAGGGGGAGAGGATGAAGCGATCGGGCAGCCGAGCACGCGTCAACCAAACGACATCAGCGTCCTAAGTGCAGAGGTCTGCAGCAGCAGCCTCCCCACCAGGCGCCGGACCCGAGCGAGGATGTGGACGGGCGTTGACCCCGAGCAAGGCTGCGGCGGACAGGCTTCTGCAGAACTCTCATGATATTTCTGAGCTCCATGGGCTCGCAGGCTTCTCAGAACGGCACTTCAGACCTCGAGTACACCTCGGGTAGGGGGGGGGGGGGGGCGGAGTGGGGGTGAAGGGGGGAAGAGGAGGGGGGGGAGGAAGGAGAGGATGGGGGAGAGAGGTAAAGTGGGGGGGGGGCAGGCAGGCACAAAGATTATAGTGTCCTCTAGTATCTTTGGGCACTCGGGCGGGCGCGTGCTGGAGTCCAGCCGTGGGAGCCGTGGCGTGAGCGTACTTGGAGGCATACTGGAGGCAGATTGGTCGGCATGTGGGATTGTGACGTCAGCAGCTCGTTTGAGATTTTAAAATGAGTGTGTGTTGGGGGGATTTTATTAAAAAACGTGTACATAAAAATGTTCAAATGTTTTGAGGAGTGGATGATTGAATGTAAAAGTGAAATCGCTAGCGAAATGGAAAAAATGTCAGAGTTGTTTTGGTGGAGCAAGGAATCAAAGGCCAAATCACATACACCCACAAGCACACGCACACACACAGTTTTAATATATAGATAGATTGTCATGGATTTATAGGCCAAAGGAATTTAGTGTTTATTTCCCATAAATTAATGGGCATTTAAATCATCTTGCGAGTGGGTTTTTGAGGAACGCGATCGACTGGAACGTTGCGGTGAATTTAAACCCCATATCAGCAGGAAAAATACTGCCGGTTCGTATGGGTCCTAAATCACCGTTTCGCAACGTAAAATGTGGATTAAAGGCATCCTAAGAAACACGTTTATATGTAAAATAAACGGCTTTCCTTTAGCTGTCCCATACCTGAAATCCATCCCCGTTGTCAACGTTGATGGCTTTAGAAGCTGATTTTTAAATTACTCCAGTGCTGAAATTGTCAGGCGATTTAAAAAAAAAAAAAATTCACAGAACGGCCGTCGGAACAATTCTTCAGCAAAAGCTTGCGCTCCGAGAAAATATATCCAGGACAGGTAGGAGAAAAAACGCATTTTAACCCCGAAACCCCCTCCCCAAAGTCGCGCACATGGCCAGTGGCAGAACTGCAGCGCCGCTGAAGGTAAGTTTTGTAACATACCTACTTTATCTCTTAATGAAAATGTAATTTTCATATCACTGCTTGTGGTAAGCTCATACAAATGTTTCCTGCATTACAACTGTTATGTTCCAAATATAAAACTTAATTCACTGTAAATGACGTGCTCCCACCTGCCTTTGCTTTGGCCATTTACCGACTCATCATTATCATCCTGCCCAGCCCATGACTATCCTCACTATCAATTGCACAATCTCATCAGGGAACTTGCTTATCATACCTGCTACATTTGTATCCAAATCATTTAAATAAAGGCCAAATAACAAAGTATTGATCTCTGTGTACATGACTGGTCACAGACCGCCAGTCAATAAAACAACCTTCCACCATCATCCACCTCTTCCTACCATCAAGCCAATTATATATCGAATTAATGAGTTCTCATTGGATCCCACGCAATCCAAACTTCTGGACTAGCCTACCATAGGGACCTTATCAAAAGCCTTACAATAAATACATACAACGTCTAGTCCCACCTTCATCAATCCTCCTGGTTACCTTTTTAACAAGTAGCACATTTGGTCAAACCAACGTTCTGGTACAAGTTCAGTATAGCTTCTGTTTTTCAACTCTGTCTCGTCAGAATTGATTCCCTGTCCTATTACTTACAGTTTGATGATCTTAACAAAACCATCCTTATCTTTTCAAACATCTGCCCCACTTTTCTTTACATGGAGCAAGAATATTTTTAAAAAATTGAAAAATAGGAAAATAGGGAAACTGGAACAAGTAACATTTCTCTCATAACCGTGCAAATCAATTACTAGTAGTCAAATATTTAAAGTCAACCAAGCTTTAAGGAACATAGTACATTTTAGAAGGCAAGCGGAACAGATACAGTACATATGGTACTCTAATTTTGATTAAAAACAGAAGTATAATGTCATGACTGTTAGGATTATCTACAATTGAAATAGTTTATGAATTACCCAACATGTTTTAATAGGCAATAAATATATATTCTAGGTTCAAAATTAATGGTGCATTATGCTATGAATAAGAAAATCAGAATTCCGTTCACAAGAAAATCAAACTTGAAGAGAATCCCAAACTCCATATGGATAACATTGGAGGTCAGGATTGAATTCAGATCACCAGAGCTGCAAGGTAGTAGCACTGAAGACTCAATGAGCTGCAGATGGTGGAATCATGAGCTAAAGAGAAAGTGCTGGAGTAACCCAGCGAGTCAGGCAGCATCTGTGGAGGGAATGTAGCTGGTCTACTAGCTGAGCTACTGTTCCACCTTATTATCTACCGATTTGAGCTGTTTTTCCACTTTTTAGGACTGATGTTTGAAAATGTTTAACTCCACTTTAATTATCATTTTAATTGTCAACAATTGTCCATTTTATTTAATCTCCTAGTGCTAAGCTAAAATAGTACTTAATGCACTATTTAAGCTCAGCACTGAAATAAGTGCATTTGTGGGAAATGGGTTTGATAGAACAATTATCAATCACATTGGGCAATATTTTTATTGCCGTTTATCCACCGCATACAGTAAGACTTGTCTCAGCTAATTGAGAAGGCCAATCTTGCGTGTCCAAAAGTTCTGCAATGAAGGAACTGCAAGGTCTCAAATAACAAGGAGTGACATGGCCTGGATGGCCAGAATGAGCTGAATGTCAAAAACATTTAAAAAGTACCATGAATGTTTAACAAATTATTACAATTCTTGACATTAACTGTTACACCCAAAATAAAAATATTACATAAACATGTCTTGTTTATGTCCACAGCCCTACCATCCAAAAAAGATTTCTGCATATTGCCTAAAGGGAATTTCAGAAAGACTCAGTGGGTGAAAGTGGCGCTCTCTGTACTATACAACTCTTATGATTCTCTGCAAGACTTACAACTCCAATAATTGAAGACTTGGGAGACGAAAGAGTAGAGAGTGGACTCGCACAAGTTCTGCATACATTGGAGCATGATCCAGCCAGCATTCATTTTCTAATAGACTCTAGATAGTTACTGCAAATTTCATTCAATACGATGAGATGGCATTAACTTTTCTGTTAAAATTACAATTAATACTTCCCCATCATTCCCAAGTTTTCAAATATTTCCACATTCTTCTGAAAATGAGCATCCACTGCTAGGTTTTCTACCTTCTACATCATATTGTTGAGAGGAAGTGCAAGTTTCTTTGCACAGTTACTGAACGGTTTTAGTGAGTATGTCTGTCTTTATGGACTACTATTTCTATAAGAATGTGGGAAAAGGAAATTGGAACACAGCAAAAAACTTAATCAAGTGTGCAAAGCAAGACTTAAAATTTTAATTTTTTAATGTGGTTATCTCCACAGGGAAACATGACAAATTAACAGAATGCAAAATGATCCAAGGAGATAACAGGCAATGTAACAGTTGACATGAGTGCCCTACTTAACCACAAAGTGAGCCTTACACCTTTTTACACTTAGGGACAAAGTAAAATCATTGATACAAAGTGGACCTTAAACATTCTTCCAGGTCGTACAAAAATACCACTTGTTCTAACAAGTGGTCTCAGCATTGAATCACAACTACCACAACATGAAAATAAGGCAAATGGTCAGTTGAGTCATTATTGATTTTTACTTGGGAGCAGTGCAGTTATACTGCGATACCCTCTCCTCATAATCCTGCAAATTCGTTTTCCATTTCAACCCTCTAAACTCTTATACAGTTCTCTTTTGAAAGTTGCAATTGAATATCTAAGCCAGTGTGGAAACCACCCATTTCTTCCCTCCCCATTTCCAATTCATTGTTTCTACAATTTTGTGCTACGGCATGTTCATCAAAATAAAATAATAGCTGTTACCACATTCTAAGTTTTTTTTTCACCAGTAAATGTTCTTTGAATTCAACAGAAGTGGGTCTCAGGTACTTTGTGCGTGAAAATCAGTTGACTGCATTGAAGACTGCCACCTGCGAAATAATAACCAAGAAAAAATGGTCTATGTGATCCACGCCAAGTAATTTTCCTGTCATTTGGTATTACTTTTCATGCCCATTTCAGTACCATGGAGTGCAGGATCATGAATGGGAAAAAAACATACAACAACCCCAGCTTTTTGGTACAAAAACGGTCCAATATCGATCTCTGTTCCATTGACGGAATCATTAAAAATATTCTATTGGTACTAATTGTTGCCTATATTTTCTTTGCACTGATAGAGAAATCAAATTATCAATTACTAGTAAATAGTACTCATATTTCACATTTTTTAGATCAGTAGCATCTGTCCACAATTCCCACCATTATCAGAAGCATACACAGAGGATATAGGAGGAGATAAAGATTGTGCAAAAAAATGTCATACTTAGAACTGAAGAAACAAGGATTAGCCATCCACAAATATAGGTCGAAGCACTTTACCTGATGTCCTCAGTAGATTTTTGAAACATAATTTTCTCCCTACTGAAGTCTCCATAGGCCTGTGAAGAACTGAAGGAACGGGGAGATTGATATGATGCAACACTCCCGCCACCCCAATTTCGTACGATGCAGTGTTGATGAGAGCTGTTGCTGAAATAGGAGAGAAAAAATAAGGGAGACAAAGATAGAAAGTGGAAGATGATTATGAAATCAGAACAAGCCACTGAGAGATACTGAAAGGCAGGGATCCAAAGGGAAACCACAGACAAAAATAAATGACAGCAGGGGAAAGAAAACACAATAAAATATTACTGCTCAGTATGCATAGAAGGGTACATCGAAGATACAAAAGGAAAAAAAAAATCACTGTATGCTTGTGACAACATTGGCAATCACAGACAGCCCCTAAATTTATTCTTAAGGTCCCCCACCTTTGACTATGAACACTGTAGTGATGTCTCTAAAATTAGCAAATTTAGTTTGCACAAGTATTTTCCACTCCTCACATATTGAATGGCTCAAAGGGCCGAATGGCCTACTCCTGCACCTATTGTCTATTGTCCTCACAACTCAACCCCAAGTAACTGCTTAAGAACCCACTCGTGCTCAAATCATGTTGAATGGCTTTAATTTCATATCTCCTGAAACATTGGGGATTGGCAGCAGGTTTACTTATTTGTAATCTCTATATTGCCGTCTTTTGTGCACAATTAGTCCTATCAAGACTTTGTACATTGCCATTTTGCCACAAGAAATCTGTAAGTGGCAACATAAAATGTATTTGGATCACATTAAATAATAGTGAAATTGTGTTGCTTAAGTGTTTTATAGATTGTATGTTTGTGGCCTTTTCATTATAATACAACAGTATTTAAATAGGTTTTGTAGTCCATATATTTTGGTCTATTTTGAATACTATTCATTTTAAGATTTTTCAGAACTCAAATCTAAAAGTTGTGCGCACTTAAAAGTCGTTCACACTACATAACCATGTGATTCAGTTTCATTTAACATATTCGACAAAATAATTTTCTGCCTCAAGAAAATATACTCTACATTAATTTAACAAGCATGCAAATTTAACATATGGCCACAAAAAAAACATCTTGATACATCTAGAAAAAGGTTAAATTAAGAATTTACAAGCATGGACGTGATGGAATAAAATATGCCGATGTCAATTAGATTTAAGAGCATAGAAAAATTATTTTGTGCGAATGTCACTGTCTAACTAATTAACTTCAACCAAATCACAAATAAATGAATCAGAATGTATTCATTCAACTCTCAATCACTATGGAGATTCTTACTCATTACTTAATTTTTGCCAACTCATGATCACTGCACTATTTAGAAAATGTTCTTCCCATCAAATGTTACACATTGCAAGAAAAGTAACAGGTGACATTTTCCTTTGGTTACCAGCACCAAATCCATACATGTTCTTCATGTATTCAGTTTTGTTTGTTCCAATTGAGCCATATACACTAAAGGAGTGCACAGACAACTAATAATTTATTCAAGCATTTAAGCCTGGTGAGAAAAAGATGAATTTCTCACTCACCAAAGTGTCTTTCTTTGTTTTAAGTTAATGGGGAGATGAAGGGGTACAGGATGAGAAAAATAAAAAGATCACAACCCAGACCTATAAAAAAGGCCAAATTTCCAAGTTGACCATCAGATAAGAGGTAATTATTTACATTTCTTTTTACACAGCATTGTTCCCTCTGGTTACTGCTCCTGCTTTTACAAATTTACTTTCCAGAATCAGAGTGTTTTAATTTGCATTTTGTGCTTAAAAAGTATTTCCCTATATTTATGTACACCAATACTTTCGTTAACATCAGAGTAAAAATATTTTTTCTTCCAATCTTGTTCATTATCTTTGACTCATAACCAAAGAAAACAGACTTGGATTGCCGAATTACTTTCAGTTAGCAAAGTCATAAAATAGCTTTTTTTACTTGTGCCTGCTTGCTCCACATTTCAATCTACAATAATTAAAAGGGATAGGGTAAATGAAATAGGTTAAACAAATAGGATGAGCGTGAAAATAATTACTGAAGGCTTAAATATCACCAACACATAAAATGCAAAGAAATATATCATCTTAAGAACTTGAAACATTTTCCCCACAGTTAATAAGGGAAATATTTTATTTTTCCTTTCATTTTCCAGGCAAATTAAATTAAGAGGTTAATGATATGTAGAAACTGGAAAGCGAACTTGTTATTTTCATGAGAAACTAAACTATTCACAACAAATCTTTTATTAAAAGAGTAATTGGGAATCCCTGGCATTGGGAATGCTCATCTCATGCATACTTTGCTGTAAACGTAACCAAGCTTTTGAAAAAATCAGTCAATTTCCCTTGATTTGGGTTAGTAAGACTTCAAAATAATATTGCCTGTGGATGAAGGCTGAATCACTAATCAAATGTGGGAGAGTTCTGTATTAATGCAAGTATGGGCAGGAATTCAGAGACTGCTAACGTTTTGTGATGCAAGCTAGTGAAGGTCAATGGTTTTGCTCTCATTATGATTCAAAATCTGAGCCCATGCATTTAAACAACAGTTGTTTTTGTTGTCCACCTTAAGCTATTTAATTATGAGCATTAAAAAATAATGTAAAAGTTAATCTAGCCATCCATTATCATTGTGCATTAATTTAAATAACAAGATTTAAAAGGAGATCATCTTGGTCAAGATTTTGATATAAAATGTGAAATTGACAGCAATACAGAATCACAATTTACAGTATTAATGTTTTAATCAACTAATATTATAATTCAATAGAAAATAGTGATCAGAAATATAGGAAAGGTATTTTTTAATGCCAATGTTACCATCAGTTTATGTAAACTATTGATGCAAATACACTATTTTAACAACTACTTTTTTACTATGGTTTTCAAATGGTATTCCACCACAGTGTCATCGTCACCCATGTTGGAATAAAAGAGGATTTTCACTACTCATAACAACTGATTTTGTTTTCTTTAAAGGTCATTTCATCAAGATCTGATGAAGAGTAAAATGAATAAATAATTACCAGCATCTAATCAACAGTTAAGTCATACAACTCAGCTGAAGTTCCACAACTGTGGTGTTGTCACACAGTTATATCAGTCACATATAAATACAGTTGTAAATGTTCCTTCATCTTTTGTTAATTAGAAATGTTCAAACATCTGTTGGTTAATGTCGTCAACAGCTCCTAATGCACAAGCTGAATTGAGAAGGCCAAACTACAAACTATTGGGAATCAGATTCAGTTCAGGTCATCATGACCTAAAGTGAATGCAATCTTTATGTAAGGGTATGAATGATTTAATGACTTGACAAATCTATCCGATATATCAAAAACTATGAAAGAGGAGAAATTTAAAAAACAGGATTTTTAACATCAGTGGAAAGTCATTTTCTGTTAGAATATAAAGGTAATATTACAATGTATTGTTTATTCACAACATCTGAATCTGTACCTTGGGGGGAAATTGCCCTTTAAACAAAATTATGTTCAGTAGAGAGAATCAATACACTTTCTATATATACAAAAGAAAAGGGGCTTTGTGGACTAATCTCATTTGGTTCTTTTTTTGTTTGCTAATTAAGAAAACTCATGTTCCAATTCTAATTCATATATTAGAATTCATATTTTATTTTTTAGTTCAGGGCATTTGATTATTAAACACAGGCAGCAGAAGCCAAAACAAAAGTCCTGAAAATGTCAGAGAGACTATTCATACCAAAGAATTGGCAACCATCAGCTTTTCTTCTCACAGAGAGTGGTGAGTCTATGGAATTCTCTGCCTCAGAGGGCGGTGGAGGCAGGTTCTCTGGATGCTTTCAAGAGAGAGCTAGATAAGGCTCTTAAAAATAGCAGAGTCAGGGGATATGGGGAGAAGGCAGGAGCGGGGTACTGATTGGGGATGATCAGCCATGATCACATTGAATGGCGGTGCTGGCTCGAAGGGCCAAATGGCCTACTCCTGTACCTATTGTCTATTGTCTAATATAGGAACAAATTGAATACTGTTAACTAAGAAAACAATAAGAAGGATGAAAAATATTATTATCTTTTTTTCCCCCACACAATACTAATATATTACAATGAGGATAACAATAAGGTCCACCATTATTAAAGGGACATTCTGGCAGTTACGTATTGGGAATAAACTCATGCACGATTAAACAAAGAATTTCAGAAGCTGCTGTCATTGATTCCCACTTCACAGGCTGAGTTGGTGAAGCCATCCTGGGGATTATCTACAATGTGTTCTTCAAACATTCACTTTTCTTCAGAGGGCTAAAGGCTTTCTTGACGCACAGTTTAGTTTAGTTAATTATTGTCAAGTGCACCGGGGTACAGTGAAAAGCTTTTGTTTGCGTGCTATCCATGCAGGGAAGACTTAAATAAATAAAAAATACATGAATACAATCAAGCCATCCAACGTGTATAGATGAAGAATAAAGTTACAGAGGGCAATGGTGAACATCAATATCTGGCTTTGCTGAGGACTGGATCCTGGGATATGGAAAGTAGTCCACGATTCTGTTTTATATTTTCATTGCTTTTTTTTAGGGGGGGGGGGTGGGGGGTGAGTGTGGTAGTAGTTGTACAGCAAATGCAGACTTACGGAGCCCCTGTGAGATGCATTTCTTTAGTGTAATGTAGGGAATAGCCCATTCTCTCATACTAAATACGATGAACATCTTCACCTATCCTAAAAAAATTAGATTTGTGGAATCTAAATTTCCTGCTGTAATTATTTAAAAATTCTATTGCTTTTAAAAAATCTTTATTAATTAACTGTGATTTTTAACATTGACTTTTATTTCAGGCGCATGTTAAATATCAGTCAGTGCAGACACGGTGGGTTGAAGGGTGCTGTAGTGTTCTAAGTTCTAAATTTGATCATTTTAAAACATTTCAGGAAAATTATTGGAGTATTTAACTTTACTTTTTACTGTCTGCTCAAATTTCTGCATCTGATTGGCTGTTCACAAGGTCACTAATAAACATGCAAATATGTTCTAGGAATATGTTCTGCATTCCAGGGTCCTCAGGGAGGTGGCTCTAGAAATAGTGGACACATTGGTGATCATTTGCCTATGTTCAATAGATTCAGGATCAGTTCCTGTGGACTGGAGGATTGCTAAGGTTATCCCACTTTTCAAGAAAGGAGCGAGAGAGAAAACGGGGAATTACAGATCAGTTAGCCTGACTTCGGTGGTGGGAAAGATGCTGGAGTCAATTATTAAAAAGGTAATAATGGGACATTTGGATAGCAGTAAAAGGATTAGTCCAAAAGCATGGATTTATGAAAGGAAAATCATGCTTGACTAATCTTCTGGAATTTTTTGAGTATGGGACAAGTAAAATGGATGAAGGGGAGCCAGTGAATGTAGTGTATCTAGACTTTCAGAAAGCCTTTGATAAGGTCCCGCACGGGAGACTGGTGACTAAAATTAGAGCACATGGTATTGGGGGTAGGGTGTTGACATGGATAGAAAATTGGTTGGCAGACAGGAAGCAAAGAGTAGGAGTGAACGGGTCCTTTTCAGAATGGCAGGCAGTGGCGAGTGGAGTGCCGCAAGGCTCGGTGTTGCAGCTGCAACTGTTTACCATATATATTAATGATTTGGAAGAGGGAATTAGGAGCAACACTAGCAAGTTTACGGATGACACACTGGGTGATAGTGTGAACTGTGAAGAGGATGTTAGTAGGTTGCAGGGTGACCTGGGCAAGTTGAGTGAGTGGGCAGATGCAGTATAATATAGATAAATGCTAGGTTATCCACTTTGGCGGCAAAAACAAGGGGGCAGATTATTATCTCAATAGGGTTAGGTTAGGTAAGGGGGAGGTACAGCGAGACTTGGGTGTACACCAGTCACTGAAAGTTGGTGCGCAGGTACAGCAGGCAGTGAAGAAAGCTAATGGAATGTTGGCCTTCATAACAAGAGTTATTCAAAAGTTGATTTGAGAATGCCTTGCCTAATTGAAAAGTTGGTTTGAGAATGCAAAAGTTGCCTTGCCTAATTGAAAAGTTGGTTTGAGAATGCAAACGTTGCCTTGCCTAATTGAAAAGTTGGTTTGAGAATGCAAACGTTGCCTTGCCTAATTGAAAAGTTGGTTTGAGAATGCAAACGTTGCCTTGCCTAATTGAAAAGTTGGTTTGAGAATGCAAACGTTGCCTGCTTAATTGAAAAGTTGGTTTGAGAATGCCAAAGTTGCCTTGCTTAATTGAAAAGTTGGTTTGAGAATGCCAAAGTTGCCTGCCTAATTGAAAAGTTGGTTTGAGAATGCAAAAGTTGCCTTGTCTAATTGAGAAATTGATTTGAGAATGCTAAAGTTGCCTTGCCGTCTATATAATTAAAAGTCTAATCTTGACCACTTCCTGTTTGTGCAGTATATTGATTTTAGGAAAAAATGCTACCACGTACGGCTGTGATTTTTGGCCATCTTACTCAGAGTCCCCCTCCGCTCATCAGGTGCCGAGGATTTTTCGATGAAAAATAAAAGAGTTATTAGTGTTTAAAAATTGTTGAGATTCTCTCTCCTGTCAATCACGCCCCTTCTGGTGGGAGGGGGGTAGGGACTATAAAACCCAGAAGTGAGGGCGTGGCTCAATCTCTGCAAGATGGAGGAGGGAAAGGTCACGACTCACTGTCTTTAGTGGCCTTGCAGCCTGCTTGAAATGGTATGAAACTGCACTTGAATTTGGTGGCCTTGCACCCTGCTGGAAGTGGTAAGAAATTGCACTTGAATTTGGTGGCGTTGCACCCTGCTTGAAATGGAATTTCAAGGAATAGCCATGAGTCAACTGCCAGCCCACCAGCCGTGAGTGAGTGAGCTGCCAGCATAACAGGCTTGAGTGTCTGAGCCAACAGCCCAAGAATCCATTCGGCCCACAATGTCCATACTAGCCCTCTGGAAACCAGTCCCTTCAGCCCACAACACCCATACTAGCGCTCCAGAAAGCCCCCCCCCACTGGCCACCAATATTGGAATTAGTGGAGAGGTGGAATATTGCATTGGGGGACCAGCCCTCCCTTGCGATTCTGGGACCCAACGGGTCCCACCTAGTCTAGTATAAAATTATAAAAGGACTGGACAAGCTAGATGCAGGAAAAATGTTCCCAATGTTGGGCAAGTCCAGAACCAGGGGCCACAGTCTTGGAATAAAGGGGAGGCCATTTAAGACTGAGGTGAGAAAAAACTTTCTCACCCAGAGAGTTGTGAATTTGTGGAATTCCCTGCCACAGAGGGCAGTGGAGGCCAAATCGCTGGATGGATTTAAGAGAGAGTTAGATAGAGCTCTAGGGGCCAGTGGAATCAAGGGATATGGGGAGAAGGCAGGAAGAAGTATAAAATTGTTAAAAATACAAAACCTCAAACTTGCCAATTCCATCCCTATAATAGACACAAAGGGCTGGAGTAACTCAGTGGGTCAGGCAGCATCTCTGGAGAAATTAGTATTTCTAATTACAATCGAGACATTTGTAATTGGGACCCTTCTTCAGACTTGACGCTGCAATAATATCTCACTGACTGAAACAAGGGCAAGTCTGCTGAAACAAATAGAATTCCAATTGTAGACCATTGGGCCTCCTTTGTGCCAGCTCCACCATTCAATAAGATAATGACTGATATTTTATCTTAGAGACACTTTCAAGTATGACACTATATCCTTTAATCATTTTAATATCCAAATATCTATTGAACAGTCTTGAATACTGTATTTCCATGTTTTCTATCCTCCAGCAACTGTACTTCCATTTGCTCTATACACTGTAAATGTCTTGATTGTAATCATGTATTGTTTTTTCCGCTGACTGGTTAGCATGCAATAAAAACTTTTCATGTGACAATAAACTAAACTTAAACTGAAACTCTTGGGTAAAATAAAAAAATCCAGATTTTCTATGCTTTGGGTGAAGAAATGTATTTTCCATTCAATGCTGAATGGCCAATACCTGATTTTGATGCTGTGATCTCTGGTTCTAGACACTCTGGTTCTAGCCTGGCTGACATCAACTCTGCATGTGCTTTATTTCTCTAAGTACTTTGAAACACATGCAATTAAGTTACTGAACTTCACAAAAAAGAGATTAAGTATTTTGTTTTCCTTGCATGGTCAAACAATTGCAATCAAACGAAGGGACACTTAAAAGTTAAATCCACACAAGACAGCATTTCATGTGTATTTAAATTAATATGTAAAAATATACAGTTTGGAATAATCAATATGTTCTCTTCCTTTTTCTGGAATTAGAAATACTATATTTCAAAATGTATTTTGAACATTATTGCCATAGAGGGAGTGCAGAGACGGTTCACCAGACTGATTCCTGGCATGTCAGGACTGTCTTATGAAGAAAGACTGGATAGACTTGGTTTATACTCTCTAGAATTTAGAAGATTGAGAGGGGATCTTATAGAAACTTACAAAATTCTTAAGGGGTTGGACAGGCTAGATGCAGGGAGATTGTTCCCGATGTTAGGGAAGTCCAGGACAAGGGGTCACAGCTTAAGGATAAGGGGGAAATCCTTTAAAACCGAGATGAGAAGAACTTTTTTCACACAGAGAGTGGTGAATCTCTGGAACTCTCTGCCACAGAGGGTAGTTGAGGCCAGTTCATTGGCTATATTTAAGAGGGAGTTGGATGTGGCCCTTGTGGCTAAGGGGATCAGGGGGTATGGAGAGAAGGCGGGTACGGGATACTGAGTTGGATGATCAGCCATGATCATATTGAATGGCGATGCAGGCTCGAAGGCCCGAATGGCCTACTCCTGCACCTAATTTCTATGTTTCTATGTTTCTATGTATAGAAGGGTATTATGAAATTTGTAGAATGCACAAATCATTTGCAAATGGGGTTTAACAGATATAAAAACGATTGTGTATTTTGGTAGGAGGAACACAGGTGGCACTTGTTGCTTAGACGGTGCATGTGAAAAAGAATAATCTTCAGATACTTACGCACTCATTAAAAGGTGTGCTACAAATCAAGAAGGTCATTGAAAATAAAAGCAAACTTAGCACTGAAGTTTATTGGACACTTGCTAAACCTGTATTAAACCTTGAATAGTAATTTGTGTACTATTCTTGTTGCCATGCTCTGAATGAAATAGGGAGATTTGAGGGTGCAGTCAGGACTTACAAGAATGATAGCAGAAGTGCAACATCATTCATCTTGGGAAAAGATAACAAACAGGTGGGATCTCTTCACTAGAGAAAAGGCAGGTTTGTAGTGACAATCTTGTGCAAAATTATGAAAGATTTAGGATAGCATGGATAATGTAGGAAATAGTATAATTAGAACCCATAAATATAATAATCACCTTGATATACAAATATAAATTCAAAAGAAACCACCCCAAAAGTGCCGGGAATGTGGAACTTGCGACTGAGAATAATTAAAGGGAGTAGTATAGGTGTATTCAGAGAGTCGAGAGCATAGACACAGACCTTAATGCCCATTGAGGAGGCTGGACAAGCATGAAGGTGATGGGAATAAAGGAGTAGATAAGGAAAGACAGAACAAGACACGTGGAGCATATTTTGCAGCATAACCCTGGTTCAGACAAAATGACTACTCTCTGCACTGCATATAACATGCAATACTAGTTAATCTCAGTTATCTTACTTTTATTTTGGTTTCTGTACATAATTTGTCATAAAGTAACAACTTATTTTCCCTTTCCTAGTTCGACTATGTGCAACATGCTGAATATTTTTCACAGACAAATAGCATGTGCTATTCACAAAGGTATCCGATCTCACTGAGGGGTTACTCAGCCTTATGACGGACCATGCCGTTCCAAGTGCACAACAGAAATTCTGTGGAAAAGTGCAAAGAATGGAACAATTGATGGCATTTGCACTGTCTATCTGCACTGTCGAAAAAAAACGTATACCAACAAACTAAGGCAAAAATAGCACTAATATCATCACAATGAGACTGAATAAACTTTGGAATTTGAGTCATCATAATATTAACATCAACTGTGCGGAAAAAGTGAATGTAATCAGTTGCATTTTAAGACATTCTGTTGATTTCCAAGCCTATGCGTTCTTCATCTCAATTTCAATATTCAGCTAACCGCTGCAGCCCAAGATTATCATCTTCTTCCTCCATTTAAATAAAGGTTAATATCAAAGGTCTTTGCATTTATACTGATGGTACATATGTAATGTTCAAGTAACTTTTAATGCGGAAATCCAATATGATGGGATCCTATTAATGAAACCCAACCAGATTTTTATTTTGTTATTCTTTTTGACTCCCTTTTCTTGAAGTATCAGCAGGTAATTATTTTCACGACCCCCATTTCTTTCTGTAGCTCAAGATTAAATCATTACAGTGGCTTACCGTTATCCAATTCCCTATTCTCAATCATCCAGAACATCCTAATAGAAGGGCAAACAGTAATCACAGGACAATGGCTGGAGACTATACCAATCTCAGGGCCAAAGACACACAATGAATATTCAGAAAACAAAATGTTATTTGAGGCACTGCTTGAAAAACTCTGCTTTCACAAATGGCGCTTCACTTTGGAATCAGTTAGCAAGCAAGAATTTTATTAAAACCTGAAACCACTGCCTATTTTTTGCAAAGTCCCACTTGCAGTAAGACAAACAAATGCCCTGAATTTCTACTTTTCTAGCCAGCACCAGAGACCTTTATAATGGCAACCAAGGAACCACAATGACAGGTATACCTTTGCAATACATTCAACTTATTTATTAACATGACATTCATCAATTTCCATAGGCTTGCTTCCTTTCCAGAGTTTCATTCAATAGGTTTCAAGCATTGCCAAAGGCTACACTGTAGAAAATTGTCATTTTCAACAATCAGAACGGGTTCAGCTCGATGTGGCGTAACAGCGCACTCTCAAATTGAAAACCTAGAAAGTCTGCTGGGAACATTATAGAAGTGTGCAAGATGTCTTTCTCCTTCTACTATTGTTGGTCATGTGTACACACAGGAAACTAAATTTTGCAATTAAAAAAAATGTTGACAGATGATTTCAGAAGTTCCACTACATTCACAGTGCAGCCTCGATGTGTACTATATCATAGCGTTTAATTGTGCCTCGATGTGTACTATATCATAGCGTTTAATTGTGCCTCTTCAGTAGTCAATGACAGAATCTTCACAAATGAGATGCCCATGTTGACAATAGTTTTGTTATCCTTCATTCCAGTGTCTGTGCATCACAAATCATGCTGTTCCTGTAAATTTCAGCTCAACATTCAGAGTCTCAGAATGCAGGTATACATATTTACTTATTCAAAGATCTTGTATTAATACATCACCTTTAATTTTGGAAAGTTTTTCAACCTATTAAGGCAACATTTTTCAAAGCGTGGGATAACCACACTTTGAAAAATGCTGCCTTAATCGGTTGAAAAAGTCATGGCACTAAATGCAGAGAACATAGAATGGGAAGATTAGCGAGTCTTCTGCCTTTGAATTAGCATTCAGAGCCAAGCTCCAAGTCATTGTTAACCCATTACTGAAGCATACAAGTACAGTATGTGGGCTTGCACTCAACTTCCATGCGATAAAATAGTCCTCAACTTCCAATTCCACAGGATATGTCAAAGAATGAATGTCAGCATTTTTTTGCAGCCAGGCCAACATTGAGGCCCTAATAACACTCAGGCAGCTCTCTTGGTCATGCCATGTTGCTTGCATGTCCCAAACTAGACTCCAGAACAAAACACTTTATTAAAAGAGACACTGGTCGGGCAGAGGCAAACATGTTCTCAAAGCCTGTTTGGATAAATGTAACATATCCACTGACTCCTGGAAAGAATATTCAGAGTGGCATTAAGACTAAGATTTTTTTTTAGTGTGTGTGGTTATGGATAGTGAGGAAGGCTGTGAAAGGATACAGCAAGATATAGATCATTGGAGAACCAGGAAAAGAAAGAAGAAATATTTTGGAGCAGCTCAAAGGTAACATTGCAGGGATGGGCAATGGGATGGGATGGGATGGGAGGAGGAGCCATCTTGAGGAACGGCTGCTAACCAGCAGCCGTCCGTTGAATTTTTTTTTTTTTAAGTTTTTAGTAAGTCTTGTTCTTCATCCGTTGGAGAAATGGACTTCTTAATGTGGGGGGAAGGAGGTAATTATACTTCTAGGTCCCTACCTGGTCGGTGAGGCAGCTTTTTTCTCCGGGCTGCCCGTCGACCCGTCCTCGTGGCCTACCAGCGGGCGTGGAGCGCCGTTTCCTGGCGGGGACCGCCCAGCACCTCGGCTTCGTTGGCGGCACAGCGCTGGAGCGCTATCGCGGAGCGGAGCGGGCGATGCCTTGCCTGGGTCGTTGCGCTGGATCGACACGCTGGAGCTCCGGTGAGCTGTGACCGCCGAGATCAACACCTCCGTGCTGCGGGTCTGCGGAGCGGGCGGCGCCGACTTTAACATCGGGAGCCTGGGAGCTCCAACCCGGTGCGTCCTTGTCGGCTTCGGAAGCCGACAATCCCCTGCTAGGAAGCGGCCGTTCCAGGTGGCCTAGCCGCTGTGAGGACTCTCCCGATGCCAGGGCAACACCACACGGCCAGAACGGCCAGGAACATCGGGCCTCCGTAGAGGCAATAGCGGTGGCCTCAACAGGCCTGACTTTGGGTGAACTGGGGATGGGGACTGGACTTTGTACCTTCCCCCACAGTGGTATCCACTGTGGGGGGATGATTTTTCTGTGTGTAAGTTAATATGTTAGTCTGTGTCCAAGATGGCTGTCGGAAGGGAGAGTGGACGTTGGCGCGCTTTAGCTGCCGCTGCTCTCTCTTCACATTGTGTTTTTTGATTTTGTGTCTTTGGAGCGATTTCTATCTTTAATTTGTGTATTGATGATGTCCTTATTATATATTTTTCTCCGACTATATGTTTTTTTCTCTTCTGTTAACTTTTTGTAAGGTGTCTTTGAGACTTTGAAAGGCGCCCGAAAAATACATTTATATTATTATTATTAAAATCTTGGATGGCATTGACATTGACCAAAATCATTTAAAGTCGATCCTATTCATTGGCTGATATTAAAATAGTGCTGGAGGTAGATGGTGCATCGATGACCATCACTGAAAAAGACAAGAAAATATCGGCCAGCATAGTTACATGACACATTAAGTGCATCTTTAACTGCCGTTATTTCAGTGCTTTAGTGAAGGTGGATATATAATTACAGAAAGCTGTACTGATTCAGGAGATGACACATCATCAAGGTTCATGGGCTTTTATGAGTAAAGGCCAGGCTGAAACAGAAAGTGTGTGGTTTTTCAAAAAGGGAAGTGTTGCCAATAATGAAGAAGGGAAGAATGGCAACACAAGTAGATAGAGTTGCAAAGATAATAGCTCATATGCTTGCTTTCATTGGTTGGGACATTAAGTATAAGAGTCAAGTCGGTATGATGCTTCTCTATACAGTTTGGTTAGGCTGCATTTGGAATATTGCATACAGTTCTAGTCACCCCATTACAGGAAGGATGTGGAGGCTTTTGAGATGATGCTGAAGAGGTCTACCAGAAAGCCTAGCAGGCATTCACTACAAGGAGAGACTGGACAAACTTGGATTGGTTTCTCTGGAATGCCGGAGGTTGTACAATTATGAGAACCAAAGTTAGGGTAGGCGGTCGGCACCTTTATGACAGGGTGGAAAGACTAAGATTAGAGGGTATAGCTGTAAGGTGAGAGGAGGAAGTACAGGGCACGTTTTATTAAGCAGAAGCTGGCAGGTTCCTGGATCAGGCTGCCAGAGGTGCCACTGAAAGCAGATGTGATAATGGCACTGAAGATTCTTTAGATAGGCCCATGTATATGCAGGGAATGGAGGTATATAGATCATGTGCAGGCAGAGATTAGTTTATCTAGGCATCATATTTGGGTCAGTCTTTGTGGTTCGAGCGTCCGGTTTCTGTATTGTACTGTTTGTTCTATGTTCTAATGATTGAAAAAAGTTGAACCATTTCAGCGAACATGCAGATCAGAAAGAGAAGCCGGCCGGGACTATTGTAGAGATACAGCTCGGAAACAGGCCTTTCAGCCCACCAAGTCCACACTGACCATCGATCACCTGTCCACTAGTTCTGTTATCCCACTTTCACATTCCAGGGGCAATTTACAGAAGTCAATTAACCTACACACCTGCGTGTCTTTGGAATGTAAGCACAGAAGCACAGTCAGTATTGGATCTGGGTCTCTGACGCAGTGAAGCAGCAGATTTATCGCTGCACCACTGTGCCCTCCTAGTGTTAAGGAGCAGGAGATGTGTCCGCCTGGGTAAGACGAGGTTAGAGAGAGACGTTAAAATTAGGGAAACATTGTGATAAAGTCAAAGTTCAGAGCTTTGGATTGTAGCAAAATAACTAAATACAAAGCATAATTTAAAAATAGTAAAAATCTTGCTCCCACAGTAGCACTTAAGTACTACAAAAATACTATCTGTACATTATGTACTTGCATGGCATTTTCATTAATAGTTGCACTGAAATATTATAATTCATGAACCAAATGAATGTCACCAGTGAAATGCCACTGGAATTTTCTTGAACCTTAATTGAAAACATTTGGAAATCACTTTTACACTGAGAATCATCTAAAACAAGAACATTTTCAGGACAACAGAAGAATAGAGCACAGAATTGGTCTTTTATTACTCCAAAGAAAACAACACGTCAAATGACTTACTCTAATATTGTCAGCAACAGATTCAAATTCTGAGCAAGTGATGAACTTATGAGCACATATGTATTGGATAGTACCAATATTCACTGGAGAACATTAATTGGATATCATAGTCTGGAAGTGTGTGTAAATAATGTGGCCCAGATGAAGTCACTTGACGGGTTCTGAAGTCATGCACTGATCAACTGGCCATAGCCTTTGCCAACATCTTCAACCTCTCACTTCAAACTTACTGTCCCCATCTACTTTGAGGAAACTTCCATCATTCAAGCCCCCCCTCCCCAAAAAGTAAGATGATCTGTTTCAACCAATACCACCCAGTACCTTTGACACTCAGCAACAGGGAGAAAACACAGGAGCTTGAAAGCCTGTTCATGCAGATTAAGAACAGCTTCTTGCCAAGATAGACACAAAATGCTGTGGTAACTCTGCAGGTCAGACCGCATCTCTGGAAAAAATAGATGTGACGTTTACACTTCAATCTGTGCACCATTCTGCTGTTTTGCATTCATTGTTGTGTTATTATTATAGCTATCATTACTCAACACTGTTTCCTCTACGAGCTTCATGCAAACAGGGAGTTTCATTGCACGTGGTATATTTCATAACTAATCTGATTCTGAAATTCAATTCAAATCAATAATTCTCCCATTTTTATTGCCATTATTAATCAAGGTATGCAATGACAACATAATTGCAAATTAGATTGAAAGTGACCTCAACAGTTAGGTTGATTTGCCCACTAATATTTACAGCCTTCTCACAGGTATTGTAACATAAGTGGAAATAAAAGAGCTGGAGGAACTCAGCAGGTCAGAGGACATTTTGGATCAGAGCCTATCTTCAGATTAAAGAATAGTCCTTATCCAAAATTTGTCTGTTTATTCCCTCCGTTGATCCAACCTGACCCACTCGCTGAATTCTTCCAGCACTGTCTTTTTGCTCAAGATTCTAACACCTGCAGTCTCTTGTGTCACAATTTTAACGTGTGGATCGCACCACTAATAATTGCAGCATTGTAGCAACATTGTTTAGTTTGGAACCTGTAAGAAAGACTATCAATCTATGTGATCAACAAAGAAGCATGTCTTGACACAACAAATGTTTTTTACTATTCAAATAACACTTGCTTAGGAATAAGGAAATATTTCTATTGCTGTGAAATGTATTATGAGTCTCATAGACTGGGCAGAGCAGAGCAGCAGTGGGACATTTTGAGACGGTGCCATTCAGAGGTATTCGGCCTTCAACCTTGCATTATCATCATTGAAAACATTAGCGACGCAGTAGTGCTGGTTTCCGACGTACATGGTGATGGATGCACCACACATCTCTGTCCTCCATGCAGTCAATTTCAACCTTGGAGTCAATGAGAAGGAAAGGTGTGGCAGAGTGGCCTATTCGGAGGAGCCATGTTGAGGGAAAGTGTTTTGTTTAGTGTAGCTGCTGAGGCTTAGGCTTGAGAGGCTTCGGAAAGAAGGCTGTGGGTCAAATAGGATGAGGTTATTCCTTTCCTTTCTTGCACAGTAGTTGCATAGGAACAAGTAGCAGTACCACACTACTTGTGGTAGTGCAGAGAACATGACAGTTAGGGCATTGGTATGTTACTCCTGCAAGATGTAGGCAGTCAGGGGGACTTCCAACGTCTCTGAGGACTACATCTGTAGGAAATGCTGCGGTTTCTCACTAACTTAAGGAAGTAGCTGCAGAAATAGTGGATGCATTAGTGATAATTTTTCAAAACTCTTTAGATTCTAGAGTAGTTCCTGAGGATTGGAGGGTGGCTAATGTAATCCCACTTTTTAAAAAGATAGGGAGAGAGAAAATGGGGAATTACAGACCAGTTAGTCTAACATCGGTAGTGGGGAAACATCGGTAGTCAGTTATTAAAGATGGGATAGCAGCACATTTGGAAAGTGGTGAAATCATTGGACAAAGTCAGCATGGATTTATGAAAGGTAAATCATGTCTGACGAATCTTATAGAATTTTTCGAGGATGTAACTAGTAGAGTGGATAAGGGAGAAACAGTGGATGTGTTATATCTGGACTTTCAGAAGGTTTTTGCCAAGGTCCCACATAAGAGATTAGTATACAGACTTAAAGCACACGGTATTGGGGGTTCAGTATTGATGTGGATAGAGAACTGGCTGGCAGAGAGGAAGCAAAGAGTAGGAGTAAACGGGTCCTTTTCACAATGGCAGGCAGTGACTAGTGGGGTACCGCAAGGCTCAGTGCTGGGACCACATTTTTCACACAGTGGTGAATCTCTGGAATTCTCTGCCACAGAAGGTAGTTGAGGCCAGTTCATTGGCTATATTTAAAAGGGAGTTAGATGTGGCCCTTGTGGCTAAAGGGATCAGGGGGTATGGAGAGAAAGCAGGTACAGGATACGGAGTTGGATGATCAGCCATGATCATATTGAATGGCGGTGTAGGCTCGAAGGGCCAAATGGCCTACTCCTGCACCTATTTTCTATGTTTCTATGTTTCTAATATATGGCAATAAAACTCGATCACTTGATTTTGAAGCATTCATGCATGGTGGAGGTATAATGTAGTCATAGAGTGATACAGTGTAAAAACAGGCCCTTCGGCGCAACTTGCCCACAACCGCCAACATGTCCCAGCTACGCTACCTGCTTTTGGTCCATACCTCCAAACCTTTCCTGTCCATGTATCAATCTAACTTTTTCTTAAATGTTGGTATGGTCCCTGCCTCAACTACCTCCTCTGGCAGCTTTTTCCATACACGCATCACCCTTTGTGTGGATAAAGTTACCCCTTAAAAAGTTACCTCTTAAAAATATTTCATACGAAAAACATTGAAATCAAACTTCTACAGTGCACTAAAACATGATTTTAATACATCAAATGTCAAAAAGTTCCTACCCTGGGAGGGGGGACACCTATCTTCCACACCCTCTCCCCACTCAATTGCTCCACTCCCTCACCGAGTACTCCCAAGATCAGTGATCACACAGCCTCCCCACCTTTCAAAAACGCTCCAATCCAATTTAAAGCATATATATTGCATTCAAGTGCAAGTTAAAAGACTCGCCACAGTATGCACCATATTGCACTATTTCAAGCTGAAAATTGCAAATGTTCCTCCCACCCCACCCCCGACAGTCTGAAGAAGGGTCTTGACCCAAAACGTTGCCTATTTCCTTCAATCCATAGATGCTGCCTCACCCACTGAATTTCTCCAGCATTTGTGTCTACATTAGGTACAAAAAGAGATGAGATCCTGCCCAGTGAACAAACGGGGATAGTTAGGAAAATGGTTAAAAAGCAGGACTACGAGGGAAGTAATCTCTGGATTACTCTCGGTGCCACATGCTAGTGAGGGTAGGAATAGGAATATAGATTAAATCATGGCTGATGAGTTGGTGAAGGCATTCAGGTTTTTGAACTATTGGGATCTCTCCTGGGGCAGAAGTGATCTGTACAAGAGGGACAGGTTGTATCTGAACTGGAGCGAAAACAATATTGTTGCGGGGAGATCCGCTTATGCTACTCGGGAGAGTTTAAACTAGAGTGTCAGGAGGATGGGAACCAAATGGGAGGTCAGCAAATGGGAGGATTGATAGGATGGCAGTTGTTATGATCAGTAAGTCTCAAAGAAAGGACTGGCAGAAAGAGGTGAAGGAATATGGTGAAAGATGGGTTGAAGCGTGGTTATATCAATGCAAGGAGTATTGTGGATAATGTAGATGAACAGTGACAATAGACAATTGGTGCAGGAGTAGGCCATTCGGCCCCTCGAGCCATAACTGCTATTCAATGTGATCATGGCTAATCATCCATGTGGGACTGATGATCGAGGGTGCCGGTTGGACGAGTGAGATGTCGGTCAGCAGGCAATGGGGGGGGGACCATGATGATTCAGCGCGATGATTGGAGGGGGGAGGTGTCGGTCAGAGGCGGGGGTGGGACTGAGGATAGAGCGCAGTGATTGTAGGAGGGAGACGTCCTGGTGGAGCAAAGATCAGAGAGTGGAGTTTGAATTGCATGCCCATGTGATAGGGTCACAAGCAAAAAACACTCTCGGCAGCCCTGGACACAGACCTGTGCCTCATCCGTAGCCAGGATCGATCCCGGGTCTCCGGCGCTGCAATCGCTGCCGAACCGCCACTGGACCATCCCCGTTCCCACCTGAGTGATCCCCCCCCACACGCCCAGGGGGGTGGCCAGAGACGTCGGGCATCAGATGGAAGCGGTGCCTATCCCGCCAGGTTAACCTACAGGCCTGCCTGGACTTATGGGAACGCCGGCCAAGGCTTACGGCCAGCACAGAGAAGCAGCTCCAGCTCCATGGCTCCTGACTGGTGTCTCGTCAGTCTAGACAGGGTTAGGCAGGTTAACCCGGCGAGACAGGCAGAGTTGAGCTGGATTTAGCGCTGCTTCTCAGCGCTGGACGTATGCCTGGGTCGTTGTTCCCGTAATTACCATCCACAGGGCCCACGGCTGAAGCCTCCGAAGCCTCGCGCGTGTGTGAGTGTGCGCATGCGCGCGAGGCCGCCAAGAAATTGAGTCCCCCCCATGTTTTGATAGCGATTTCTGTGCCTGATTTTTACCACAGAGTGGTGGGTGCCTGGAACGTTCTGCCAGGGGTGGTCGTGGAGGCAGACATGACAGTGGTATTTACGAGATTTTTAGATAGGCACATGGATATGCAGGGATATGAAAGAATATGAATCACAGGCAGAGAAGATTGGTTTAACATGGCATCATGTTCGGCAAAGACATAGTGGCCTAAAGGGTCTATTCCTGTGCTGTACTGTGCGATGTTCTATTTCTGAAGATCTCAGTAGGAAAAAATCGTGACACATGGTATCAGGAGTGTTGATCAATGAAACTTCATATCCTTTAAAAAAAATGTTTTGCAATGTAGCAGAAGAGTACTGATGGTAGTTTTGACAAAAGAGAAATCACATTTGCCAAATCTAACAAGACCTCTTTCTTAGGGAACTGTTTTTAAGACAGTGTTGTATAGATAAGAGAGAAAAAAAAAGTAAGATATCCAAGATGAAACATGAAAAGAGGAACGGAATGTACAGTGGACCCTTGATTAACCAGCAGTTGATTTACTGGCTCGCAGGTTAACCATGCAATATTTCCAAGGCCTATGTTAACAGAATTAAAAATCTGCCTTCAGAAAATCTTTAGAGAATGGAATAAAGCAATAGTAAAATTGCATTAACTACACATAGAGAGCAGTAAAAATGCTGGATTAACTAAAAATGTTAAAAGGTGATTAATTCTTCATATATATTGAAATTTATTTATACAATATTATATTCCACATCCATGTTGTGTTGTAAATACATATCTGCAGATTCTAGTAAACAAAAGCACAGTTTAAACCATTGAAATAAACTTTGGAGTGCTTGAGAAGCTAGATAAACATAGAACAACAAACTCAAATTAGCGTGATTATTTTAACATACCATAATGTGCAACATGTTTGACATAGTTTAAAATTGTTTTCCTTTACAACACCCTTGTTTCTCTTAATTATTCATGGAGGTAAATAGGTGCTCCATGATAATGCTGGATGATTTAAAATTGACTGTACATTCAAAATGGCTAACAATAGAAAACTAGATATGAATGTAAGTTACAACCAAATTATACATTCCATTATCTGTGACACTCTCCCAAATTATCACCAAGAAAATGATTTATAATTATTAAATAGAAAACCAGTTGCAGAAATGCCTTTAGTACTAATGGAAATTTTAAACCATGTTAAATTGCAAAAACCTTCAAATCACATTAAAACAGAAGTAAGCAATTCAGCAACTCACACCTGCTACACAATTCGTTATCAAGATGGACTTTTACTACAGCACTTTCCTGCAGTACCTCAAAATGCCCCCCCGATTCCCTTACATCCAAACATCTACAGTATTAGTCTTGAATATATTCACTCTACTCTAGAGTAGAGAATTACAGATTCCATACCCATTGGGTAAAAACCATAATCTCAGTCCTAAATATTTGACGCCTGATTATCTCACACGCTAAACATCATCCCTGCAATCAATCTGTCAAGCCCAGTATGAATTTTGTAAATTTCAATGAGTTTACAAGAGTGAGAGATTATCTCAAGATAGTGTGAGCCCAGTCTATGCAATCATTTCTCACAGGAAAATCAACCCCCCCACTTCCTCCCCATACTTGGAATCAAACTGATGAACCTTCACTCTCCTCCTTTTATCAAAAGTGTATACTTCATTGATTAGGAAGACATACACAATTTTCCAGATACGATGTCATCATGGCCAAGTATAATTTCAAATTATCTGGTAAGAAAGATCAACATTCAATCCATGATTGCCATACTCATGTGCTAGGAGACAAATCTCATCTCTAAATTTGTAAATAGCTGTAGGTCACCAGAGAAATATATTTCCTTTGTATCCTTTCTAGGTTCTTGAAAAAACAGAACAAATAATGAACATTACAACTCCTAAATAAATATGCCAAGAAAAGCAAACGTATTAGATGCACAAATAAGCAAAAGATGGTATGCCTTCACATGCACTAAACGAACCAACACATGTCACCTTATACGGCTTTTTTATTTCTTTGAGAAGCAGGAACCAATAATTTTCCAGAAATTTTTTGTAGAGTGGAAAACAATTCTTACACAGAAAGACAATATTTTATGCTGCCAATAATGCTCCAAAAACTGTGTAAAGATTTTCTAAATGTTCAGGATTTTCTGTGATTAATGATTACCATGTGCAAAAGGAAAGAGTGAATTATAAGTAAACCTTTATATTAAACTTGTGTAACTGAGTAATATTAAAAAATGCACAAATCGGAAAACACGGATGACAATTACATATTATTAAATAGGTAAATAAATACTTGAATTGATAAAAAGTCAAAGATTATTAACACTTTCCATACGTATATGGAAATAAAAACAAATCAATTGCCTTCTGGGACACTGTATGCTTCTTCCAATTGTTAATTCAACATCAATAATATCAAACATTTGAAATAAAGCGAAAAAGGCAAGAATAAAAGACCACAAAAACTCTCAAATATTTACTAATTTACTAATATCATCCTGACAAAAAAAAGACCCGAGTCCTTGAAGCAAATAAATTATGCAAAAGAATTGCACTAAAAGCAATACCAAATCAAAAATATATCTGGCAGATGACTTTCCAAACTTGCTAGGTGATCTTATACCATTTAAAATACAGCCTGAATGGTACACATTTTATAAACTTGTTGCAACTGCAATTTCAGACATTGTACTCCACTTTAGATGTTAGGGAAATGGAATTTGTAACCTACCTCAGAAGATAGACAGCCCTTTCAATATCATTGAGCTCTTCGTCGACTGTCAATCTTTCTATTTCTTCTGGCGTCTAAAAGTATAAATTTATATTTTAAAATTTATTGAAGTGGAACAGCTAGATGGTTATTAAACAAATGTCAGATAAAATAAACTGCAATGGAAATTTTTATTTTTTACAATAGTTTTTTCTGAAATATATAGATAAGTATCTAGAATAGTTTATACATTGGGAATTGGGGTTTTTTTCTTAATGAAGAATTTAGTTAATCTGAATTGTCAGGAGTGAACACAGTTCTGACTATCTATTTATTTGAACAGATGCTTCATCAGGAAAACGTCATTTAACTTTAAGATCAGTAAGGCAAATCATTAATTAAATATAGCATCACCGCTAAAGCCAAAATAGAAGTCCAGAAAAAAAAGTGTAGAGGAACAGCAACTGCCACCAATAAATTCGGCCCTTTCACTACTGATCTATTAATAACTAAACATAGGTAACATTGAGAAATGTTATTGCTATTGGTACATAAACATTCGCGCTTCCCACATAATTTATCCACAACAAAATATACAGGTTGCAAGGAAATTTCTAAAGGCACTTTATGATAATAGCTGTTAGATGGGTATAGTCGGTTTTGACACCTTTAAACATATTGTCAAAAGAACATTTGCTGCAGTTATGTCCTTCGGCCATCTCTTGTCAGTTAGTCACATTACCGGATATTCAGATTAGATGTGTGTGTTGTGAACAGCAATGAAGATACCCAGTTTGTGGACACCAGATGCTTTTTTAAATTATTGATAAACGCTGTTTCCGTCATTCGCACTTCAGAATTAACGTTAAAATTTCAACTAAAATATCTCCTGACCAAATTCGTGATGTATATCATGTAGAAGTAAAACCTGCAAAAATCCAACGTATAGTTGTGAATGTTGCTCATTAAATAACTAGATGGATACTCCATATTAAGAGCATTGATTTGCCGTTAAAATTAATTCTGTATTAACGTGTCAACGGTAGCAATGATAATCGAACACTGCGGTTTTTAATGTTGCACGTGTTCACAATTTAATTAATCCATCTTTATGGATTAAAACAAATAATAACATTGGGAATTAAAACACATTTGATTGCATTCCGTTATCAAACAGTCACTGTTCGCTCTGAAGACATTTCCAGCGCAGTAGGGTCAGGAAGCCAGTACGCTGCAACTGGACCATCTACTTCGTGCAATCGCGACAGCAGAGCACAACACATCGCCTGCAATAAAAGCTATTACAAATATGATTTATTATCCCCTGTCCAAGGTACATACCTTCAGGTATCTCCGCACGGGTCTTTCAATGAAACTAAGTTCCTGCAAATCTTCTATTTGACCGAACAGATTCTCCTGGTTGAAATCCATCATTTTGTAACGGCTGAACAGCAGCGTGTGAGGAGGAGGAGGTGGTGGGGGGGAGGAGGGGGGGGGGGGGGGCGGGTGAATCAGTGCGGGATGGATGGATGGATGGATGGATTGAGGCAGGGGAATTAGTGCGTGTTGGTTGTAGTAGGTGAAATTGTGAGGGGAGAGCGCGGGGGGGGGGGGGGGGGGTCAGTGGGGGGGGGTGCGGGTTGAGAATGGAGGGGTCAGTACGGGATGGATGTAGGGGTCAGTACAGGATGGATGGAGGGGGGGGGGCACCACAGGATGGATGGGGATGGGGGGGGGGGGGGGGGGGGCACAGAGAATGGATGGGAGGATCAGTGCAGGATGAATGGGTAGTTCAGTGC
Source organism: Leucoraja erinaceus (assembly GCF_028641065.1). NCBI lineage: Eukaryota > Metazoa > Chordata > Chondrichthyes > Rajiformes > Rajidae > Leucoraja > Leucoraja erinaceus. The sequence goes on along the minus strand of NC_073385.1, from coordinate 2,337,391 downwards.
AGGATGGATGGGAAGGGGGATTCAGTACAGGATGAATGTGAGGTGTAGGAGAATCAATGCGAGGTGGATAGGGAGATCAGTGCGGGATGAATAGATGGGGGGGGGGGGGGGGTAGGTGGGGGGGGGAGCACAGGGAATGTCAGTGAGGACTGAATATAGGCGGGAATGGGGATCAGTGCGGGATGGAGACGGGGGGGGGGGGGGGGGGTCCCAGGATAAGGGGGTGGAGGGGGACGCACAAGAGAGAGGGGGGGGGAGGAGGAAGGTTAGCGCTCCTCGGACAACACCGGCATCATCGCTGCCTTGGCCGTCCCTGTCCACTGCCAAGTGCCGCCGCCAAAGGGGGAGGCAGTTGGTGTTTCCTCGCCGCCGCCGCCTCCCTTCCTCCGCCAGCCAACAGGGAGGTGCGGGGCCGAGCGGTGCAGGTGCTTCAGACGGCGGAAGGGGGCCTCCCCCTCCCTTCCTCCCTCCCTCCCTCCTCCCGGCCTCGGCGTGCGGGAGGGTTTGTTTTGAAGGCGGTTATCGCGGTTGGCGGCGGCCGCTGTGAGGGCGGGGAGCGGGAGGAGTCGCTGCCGCGCGGGCCCGTCATTCGCCCCGACCCGCCGTCACCCCGCACTACAGCCGTTGCCCCGGCAACCGCGGGCGGCCTAGTGCGAGCGCCCATGCGGCCCGCCTTCGCCCCTTCACCCACTGCAAGTTAGCAGCCCTCGCATCGAGGATAGACACACAATCAACTCCGCATCCCTGGGGGGACCCTTACTCAGACTGCACCCTCTCTCTCCGTCCACCCTGCACTGTCAGAGTGAATGAAGCCCAACGTAAATTGGGGGACCGAACAGCACCTCGTATTTCGCTTGGGCAACTTACAACCCAGCGGAGGTTACACAGAAAAGCTGGAGAAACTCAGCGGGTGCAGCAGCATCTATGGAGCGAAGGAAATAGGCAACGTTTCGGGCCGAAACCCTTCTTACACCCCAGCGGTATGAATGAAGAAGGGTCTCGACCCGAAATGTCACCTAATATTCATTTTCTTCAGAGATGCTGCCTAACCCGCTGAGTTATTCCAGCTTTTTGTAATACATTGATTTATCTAACTTCTACAACCCAGCGGTATGTGTTGGTTGGGTTCACTGGTCGGCGCGGACAAGGTGGGCCGAAGGGCCTGTTTCCGCGCTGTCTTTCTAAACTAAACACTAAACTAAAGAATGAATATTGATTTCTCTAATTTCAAGTAACCCTTGCATTCCCTCTCTCTCCGTCCACTCTCTCCACTGCCAGAATGAAGCCCAAGGTAAATTGGAGGAACAGCAGCTCATATTTCGCTTGGGTAGCTTACACCCCAGCGGTATGAATGAAGAAGGGTCTCGACCCGAAATGTCACCTAATATTCCTTTTCTCCAGAGATGCTGCCTAGCCCGCTGAGTTATTCCAGCTTTTTGTATCTATACAGCGGTATAAACATTGATTTATCTAACCTCAAGTGAGTAACCATTGCCTTTCCCCCTCCCAATTCTCCGAATAGACAATAGGTGCAGGAGTAGGCCATTCGGCCCTTCGAGCCAGCACCGCCATTCAATGTGATCATGGCTGATCATCCCCAATCAGTACCCCGTTCCTGCCTTCTCCCCATATCCCCCGACTCCGCTATCTTTAAGAGCCCTATCTGCTCTCTCTTGAAAGCATCCAGAGAGAACCCGCCTCCACCGCCCTCTGAGGCAGAGAATTCCACAGACTCGCCACTCTCTGTGAGAAAAAGTGTTTCCTCGTCTCCGTTCTGAATGGCTTACCCCTTATTCTTAAACTGTGGCCCCTGGTTCTGGTTAGTTTCAACGATTGAAACATTTTACTGATAGTTTGCCTCGTTGTCAGCTTCCCCTCAGCTAACAATTACCCTTCCTTGACCATAGCTCCCTTTGATCTGTGTTCTCACATCTTAACATTCCATATCTCTATGTCTCCCTCTCCCCTGACTCTCTGTCTGAAGAAGGGTCTCGACCCAAACGTCACCCATTCCTTCTCTCCGGAGATACTGCCTGTCCCGCTGAGTTTTCCAGCATTTGGTGTCTATCTTCGGTTTAAACCATCCGTAGTTCCTTCCTACACACACCACCCTAGATAGATAGAAGGAGAGGAATGGATGACGTGTCGGGTCAAGACCCTCCAAAGATGTTGCCTGTCCCACTGAGTAACTCCAGCGTTTTGTGTTCATTGTTGGCTGAGGGGAAGGTGACAACGAGGCATGCAGACATTACAATTAATCAGTAGGACAGTAAAACTAGTCGGAGAATAGGATGGAGGACCAATTCCTTCTCTTCAGAGATGCTGCTTGTCCCGCAGTTACTCCAGCATTTTGTGTATATCTTCGCTGTAAACCAGCGTCTGCAGTTCCTTCCTACACACCTCTCCCCATCCTGGTCGTCGTACCTGTTGAGTTTCATTGTCTGTATAACTCGTTATCACCTAACCTGCTGCCAACAATGGACCATGTATCATGTAGGAAGGAACTGCAAATGCTGGTTTACACCGAAGGTAGACACAAAATGCTGGAGTAACTCAGTGGAACAGATAGCATCTCTGGAGAAGAAGGATCTCGACCGGAAAGGTCACCCATTCCTTCTCCCAAACCCTGGACCATTGCGGGCTCCACCTTTCCTTGATCATCGTTACTTTGCTGTATAACTTTCATTCGTTTGTTCTATATTTCTCTATATCATCGTCTATAGATATAGTTTCCCTTTGCTGCCTGACCAGCTGAGTTCTCCAGCGTATTGTGTCTATCTTTGGTATAAACCAGCACCTGCAGTTCCTTTTTCCAGAGATGCTGCATGACTTGCTGAGTTACTCCAGCTTTTTGTGCATATCTGTTTAAACCAGCATCTGCAGTTCCTTCCTACACCTAACCATTTATCTATTTTAATTTCTCTCCATCTCCGTTCGCTTCTGCATTTGAAACAAAAAAAAACAGCCAGGTCGTCACCGTAGCGCGCTTGCATGTTAAAACATCACAGTGGTTTGCGTCAATCTTTGTTTGCGTCAGTGCGGTGCGTGGGACTGGATCCCACAGTGTGGGCTGCAGTTGACGACCGGCTGCGGGCAGCGCTTGCGAGCAACATTATTCGGCCACAGATTCCCTATTTGAATCAATGGGCGCAATAATAACACTGGAAAAAAATACTGCATCAAATTTACTGCTTTCAGAGTGCAAGTTTGGTTCTCCGGAATATGAATAGCTGGAGGGCTAATGGAAATCGAATGTATTTGTTTCTCCTGAAGAAGTGTCTCGATCCGAAACGTCACTTATTCCTTTTCTCCAGAGATGCTGCCTGACCCGCTGAGTTACACCAGTTTTTTTGTGTCTATCTTCGGTATAAACCAGTATCTGCAGTTCCTTCCCACACTGTTTCTCCCCCATGTTCTCAATCCATCGTCGAAATTATTGATGGGGGTCAAGTTTCACGGTTCTTTGCAGTTTTTGGAAGTTACCCGAGTAATCATAGAAAAACTACCGCTCGGCAGTCAAACCCATCTTATCCAGGGTCTCATTATTAAAACATGCAATCCCTGGAAACACCCTGGTCTCCTCTTCAGAGTGATTACATTGCATGATCACCAGAACTACACAATGATCCAGCATTTGCCGAAGCAAAGTTTTTAAATGACCTCCCTCTCTGCCCAACCTAATGAAAGCAAGAATCCCATATGCCTTATTTTTGCACCTTTATCTAGAATATAGTGTACAGAAGGAAGAATACATTTCTGATAGGGGATACACAATCAAAGTTCACCAGATTAATTCCTAATACATTTTATTTATCTTCCAAGAAAATATCAGTCTAGACCAATGCTCTCTTGATTTTGGAAGAAGGTAACCTCAAGGATAATGCAACATTCCTGTAGAGTTTAACAGGGTTGATAAAGGGATGAAATTTAATCTGGCAGGGGCCAGGGATTCAGGACTGAAATGAGAATCTTTGAATTTTCTAAAATTTCTACTGAAAGTATCAGAAGACTTTTGAATATTAAGACAATCGGGGTCAGTGCAGGAAAGTGGCACGAAGACAAAAGACCGGCAGTGATCTTTCTGATCAACAAACGCAAGGGGCTAAACAGCCTCTACTTCTGTTTCTCGTGTCTCCTCCAGCACATTCAACTTCTTTCTTGTACTATGGTGATCGGAACTGTATGCAATACTCAAACTGTATACTGTGTCAGCATAATTTACCTCCTCATACTTTATGCCATGGCTAATTAAGGAAAGCATTATGTCTACTCTTTTTTTCCAATTTTGTTGACCTGTCCTATTTTTCAGTTGTGAACATTTACTCCCCTTGTTCCTTCACACTGCTTGATATCCTCCCATTAAGTATATGTTTACTTGCCTACATGTTGACTATTAACAGCCACGCCTCATCGTACAGATGGCCTGGCATTCAAGTAAGTACTTGAGTACAAATGTTAGAAAAGCTCCTGAGCAGTAGTCCAGAGCCATAATTCCTTTTGTATGTATAGTTTAGTTTATTATTATCATGTGGGTTTTCTCCGAGATCTTCGGTTTCCTCCCACACTCCAAAGACGTACAGTATGTATGTATTGGCTTGGTGTATGTGTAAAAACTGTCCCTAGTTTGTGCAGGATAGTGTTAATGTGCGGGGATCACTAGTCAGTGCAGACTCGGTGGACTGAAGGGCCTGTATCCGCGCTGTATCTCTAAACTAAACTTAACATGTACTGAGGTACAGTGAAAAGCCTTTGTCCCTGGTATCCAGTCAAAAAAAAGACTATACATGAATACAATCAAGTTGTCCATAGTGCACAGATAAAGGATAACAGGGACAATATTTAATAAAGATATAAAATTGAAGTCCGATAAAATACGCTTGAGGTTGTCTAATGAGGTGGACAACAGGTCAGGAAATCTAACCTATCTAATTTTGCGCTCCATTATGAAACTTTCCTTTTCAACTCCCTTGCCTGATATTCTTACATCAGAACATTTCATATTCATAACTTCTTCATTTGAAAATAGATAATTGACCAGAAACATTAACTCTGCCTCACTCTCTACCTCAGCTGTCAAACAAGAAAATCCTATCTTTCTTTAAGAAGGAAGTATGAGCATGTCAGGATATCAAATTTCAAACACAATTTACTGTACACTTGAATTTATTATTTCTTTTTCATCTTGAATATTCAAATATTCAATCCAATATCTTCACCCCTACCTGTGCAGTTCTTTATCTCTGTCAAACTTACCATGCCTCCAGATACTTGAGACTCCTTCGACACTCCTCTGAGCTATTAGGAGTTACACCTACAGTTAATCTGTTCCTCTAATCTATCACGATATGAATACCTGAGATCATCACCAATTGGGTGCTGATTAATCAGTTCTGCATTCTGTTGGTTCCAGGTTTATATCTTTCGGTTCCATTCACGTCTGGATTTTGGGTTTTCTTCAGTACTTCTTGGTGAGCTTGCATTTGAGTCCTTTCCATTTCGGGGGCCTCTGATACTCTCTCCCGTGAGCGCCAATCCGCACTCACTCCTCTGCCTTCAAGATGTTCTCAGATTCAATTTATTTTTCACGCCCCCCCCCCCACATCCCCCATTAGTCTGAAGAAGGATCTCGTCCCGAAACGTTGCCTATTCCTTCGCTCCATAGATGCTGCTTCACCCGCTGAGTTTCTCCAGCAATTTTGTCTACCTCAGATTTGAATAGTTCTGTTTTGTCTTTACTGACCTGTTCCAAACAAAGTTTGTTGTTAAGGGAACCTATGTGTGCTCCATGATTTTCTGCCTCTTGTTGCAATGTTGCAATGTATAATACTCTCCATTCCAATCTTACTCAGGCCCTTCCCTCACCTTTTTTGTTTTTTGATACACTGATGAACACATCTTCCTAGTGTTGCTGGAGCCAAGGTATTTCTAAAACTTAAATGCTAATTTTTCACTTGCTCTCAACATTGCTTGTATCGCTGCTGACATATCATTTCACTTGCACTTTTTGTGCAATCTATTTTTTATTCTTCCCTCCCTTTTCTCAACTTTTCCACCTCCACTTATTTCAGTAATCTAACAACCAGTATCTGCTATATAAAAATAGAGGTTTTATTGCAATTGTGCATGATGTCCGTGAGCTCACATATGGAGTATGTTCTTTATTCAGTGGGTGGTGAATCTGTGGAATTATTTGCCACAAAAGGATGTGGAGGCCAAGTCAATGGATATTTTTAAAGCAGAGGTAGATAGATTCTTGATTAGTCCAGTGTCAGTGGTTATGAGAAAGCCAGGAGAATGGGATTAGCAAGGAGAGATAGATCAGCCATGATTGAATGGCAGAGTAGACTTAATGGGCCGAATGGCCTAATTCTGTTCCTATCACATCACAATATGAGTACTATATAGGTTTTATCCTCTTAAGAAAGGATATTCTAGCACTGGAAGTAGTCCCAATGAGATTCTCTAGGCAGTAAATTATTTTGTAGTAAATGCCTACCATGTTCTGTGTGCTGAAGCAAAGCAAGAATCCCATTGTCCTATCAGGGACACATGACAATAAACTCACTTGAACTTGACCTAGGCTAAATTCTAGGATGAGCGTTTTTCTTGGTTTCTTGGTCCTCCAAAATATTCCAAATGGAATTTAAACTGTTTTGACATCACGAACAGCTAAAAAATAGTACTATAATTTCTTGGCAGGACATTTATCTAGTGATGAACATCGCCTGACGAATGCAGAGCCCTTGTGTCCAGTGTGGAGATCCTGCCCCAGTCAGCAGCCGAGAGAGCAAAGATCCTTTAACCGAGAGATGCCCCCAACTCAATCCCCGGGCCACAGTCTGAAGGTAGATAGATTCTTGATTAGTCCAGTGTCAGTGGTTATGAGGAGAAGCCAGGAGAATGGGATTAGGAGGGAGAGATAGATCAGCCATAATTGAATGGCAGAGTAGACCTAATGGGCTGATGCGGTCTGAAGAAGGGTTTCGGCCCGAAACGTTGCCTATTTCCTTCGCTCCATAGATGCTGCTGCACCCGCTGAGTTTCTCCAGCATTTTTGTGTAACCCCGGGCCACACGTTGTCAATAAAGTTTATTCTTTCTCTTGGGGGCACCTCGGAGTATGGCGGCGTGCGATTGGTGGTTGCCGGGTGACGCTGCGAGCTGGGCGGCAGGAGGACACGTGTTCAGTGGACGGACGGACGGCGCTGCTGCTGCTGCTGCTGAGGTAAAGTTACCGTCAAACATCCTAGATCTTTGGTTACCGTCGCTTCAAGCGGTGGGTCGGACCCGCGTGGGAAGGAACTGCAGGTGCTGGTTTAAACCGAAGATAGACACAAAAAACTGGAGTAGCTGAGCGGGACAGGCAGCGTCTGTGGAGAGAAGGAGTGGGTCTCGACCCTTCTTCAGGCGTCACCCGTTCCTTCTCTCCTACTGTCCCGCTCAGTTACTCCAGCTACTTTAACCATGACTCTCACCCCCCACTGATATCACCTCTTGAGTGTTTCCAGAATTTCTGTTTTTATTTGCTTCGTGTCGCGACCCTTCTAGAAACATAGACAATAGGGTGCAGGAGTAGGCCATTCGGCCATTCGGCCTGCACCGCCATTCAATATGATCATGGCTGATCAGACTGATCATGGCTTCTTCAGACTATTTAAGGAAATAGGGGAACGAGAGATATAGACGGCGATGTAGAGAGATAAAGAACAACGAATGAAAGATATGCAACAAAAAAAAAATAACGATGGTAAAGGAAACGGGCCATTGTTAGCTGTTTGTTGGGTGAAAACGAGAAGCTGGTGCGACTTGGACGGCGAGAGGTAGAGAGAGAATGCTGGGGTTACGTAAAGTTAGAGAGATCTAGACTCATACTACTGGGCTGTAAGCTGCCCAAGCGAAATATGAGAGGCTGTTCCTCCAATTTGCATCTAACCTCACTCACTCTGACCCAGATCATAGAGTGATACAGTGTGGAAACAGGCCATTTGGCGCTACTTGCCCACACCGGCCAACAATGTCCCACCTGCCCGCGTTTGGTCTATATCCCTCTAAACCTGTCCTATCCATATACGTGTCCAAATGTTTCTTAAATGTTGGGGTAGTCCCTGCCTCAATACCTCTGGCATCTTGTTCCATACACCACCCACCACCCTTGTGTGAGATAGTTACCCCTCAGATTGCTATTAAATCGTTTCCCCTTCACCGTAAACCTATGCCCTCTAGTCCTCGATTCATCTACTCTGGGCAAGAGACTGTGCATCTACCCGATCTATTCCTCTCAAGATCTTATACACCTCTATAAGATCACCCCCATCCTCCTGCGCTCCAAGGAATAGAGTCCCAGCCTACTCAATCTCTCCCTATAGCTCAGACCCTTTAGTTCTGGCAACATCCTTGTTAATCCTATCTGTGCCCTTTTCAGTTTGACAACATATTTCTTATAACATGGTGCCTAGAACTGAACACAATGCTCTAAAAGCCACACCAATGTCTAAGATAGCTGCAACATGAACTCCCAACTTCTACACTCATACCTGACCGGATTGGACCCGACCCAATCATACTCGACCAGAGCTGTCAGACATGTCAGTTAGGCTCTTGGGTGTAAATTCCTTGGCGGCCGACCTAATGTACGGTAGATCGATCCCAGAAAGTTGCAGGATTATAGAGAAATGGGAGGGGAGGGAAACAGATAGGATTGCTCTGCAGGATGCTAGTATGTGCAGAATAGCCTCCTTCCACGTTGTAACACATGAGTAAGCAGATCCCCAACTAAGTGTGTGGCAAATTAATCATCGCATGGCGACCCAATTTATTCCATCATCTACAGTGCACAAGTTTAAAAATGCAGTGAATTATTTTCTCTACTTGCATGGGTGAAATTCCAAGGACACTCAAGGGATTCACCACCAGCTAAGTTAAAGCAGCCACTTTGACATTCCCCCACAATGACCACATTATGCAGTACATAGACACACTGCAACAATTCATTAAAGCTTCTTTGCATTTTGAATTCTGCAGCCTCTAATACCCAGAAGGTTAGCGAGGATTGGGATCCCCACTGCTTGCAAGTTCCCCTTTAATTTGCACACTATCCTAAGTGAGACTGTACGTCTGAATTTCTATATGGGAGTACTTTCACCATTAGGAATACAGGAACTGAAGGGAGTCTCTCACCCACTTCTGGAGGAGAAATTGTGATGGGTTTGAAATATTGCCTTACAAAAAACACATGCCGATTTAAAAAAAAAAAAAAAAAGGTTCAGTCTATTCAGTCTGCCGCCAATATAAATTATTGTAATTATAAGAATCTATGCTTTTAAAATTAGAAGTTATGTGCACTTGCACTAGCTATTGGTTACTTGTTCATAATTTGATGCAGTTAAAAACAGTGGAATTGTATATTTATCAGAAATTTTGCTTTTTATTGTTATTTCAATCTGTACTAGTTGTGAAAAACACACCTTGGCACTTGCAGCATAACGAGTTTAAAACTGATTTTGCTTTTGCCTTAGAGGTCAAAATGAAAGAAACAAAAAAAAGGTTTCTAAAATCGCCAAAAACCCAACTGAAGAAAATTAAAGTGACAGGACAATGGAAGCCAATTACAATAGACGCCAGTCGTTTCGGTGAAGAAGATTTGGATGGGCTGGTCTGTTGTGAAGAGCTTACAGATTATAAATTGATTAATGCTAGGAAATCGTCAGAGAAGAAAGCCAAAAGACGAGCTTCTGATAACTCAGAGGAGTTAAAATCTGCACCAAAGAAACAGAAAATCAGTGGAGATGATTTACCAACAGCAGCAACAAAAACAAAGATAAAAAGAAAAAAGAAAAAAATTAACAATCAACCTGCCGAAGTGGAGGAGAAGAGTGTTAATCTTTCAGACGATGTTAACAAATTTGAATATTCAGATAAAAATGAGACGGGTGGAACGGAAACAAATATTGCTGTAAATCCAAAGAGAAAGAAAATGAAGAAAAGGGCTGGAGCTCCTCGGTCCTCCAGGCTAGATGAGAAAGTGAAAAACTGGACAAAACATTCATGTCCATCTGAGCAGGCAACTGATGTTTCTGCCTGGAAAGATTTGTTTGTCCCAGAGCCAGTACTTCAGGCTCTGAGTTCTCTTGGTTACAGTGCTCCTACTCCCATCCAAGCCTTGGTTCTGCCACCTGCTATTAGAGATAAACTAGATATTCTTGGTGCAGCAGAAACAGGTTGGTAGTATAATTGTATAAAATGTCATATATAGATAATGAATAAGTGGTTAACTTTGTTTTTTGAGGCATAGGAAAGGACTTCCATTTATCTTAGTTTTTAATGTCCTCGGGTCCTGACCTGAAACATCCGCTGCCCATATCCAGCTACAGACACTACCTGACCAGCTGAGTTCCTCCAACCGTTTTACTTTTTCTCAGGATGCACTAATTGGCTACATCTGGTGAAATACCCTAGTTATAGAGAGTTAATGTTGAACAATATGACAATCTCTTTACACTCAGCAAGACATTACAAATAAATTGCCTAATAGTCTGCTTAAGCAGCACATTGGTTTAGGAGTAAATATTGGCCAGTCCTGGAGGAACATTTTTTTAAACCAATGTTAATCAGAGATCAATCAGTTGCACTTGAACAGTCAAATAAATCCACATTTTAGACATGTTCAATGGTGCGCCATTCCCTCTATATGGCATTGAATTGAATTGAATTTCCTTTATTGTCATTCAGACCTTTTGTTCTGAACGAAATTTCGTGCCTGCAGTCATACATACAATACTAAACAACAGTAAACACAAATTAACATCCACCACAGTGAGTCCACCAAGCACGTCCTCACTGTGATGGAGGCAAAAATCTTAGGGCTGCAGTCTCTCCCCCCCTCTTCTCCCTCTGCGTTGAGGCAATACCCCACCGGGCGATGGCAAAATCAGTCCCGTGGCTCACTGAGCTCTGCGAACGAGCCGGCTCAAACACGACGGCCCGGGGTGGTCGGAGCTGCCGCCCTCCAGTCCAGCGGACACAGCCGCTGACGACGTCGTCCACTGGCCCACGGCTGAACCCCGGACTCGGGGCACCGCCGCCTCAGCCACCGGAGCACCGTTCCAGCCCCGAGCCGGGTCGCCCTCACATGAGTGCCGTTACTCTCGAGCTGGGCCGCCCCGACGGGAGCCCGTTACCCTCGACGGGCAGCCCCGACGGGAGCGTCACAGACCCTCACGGGAGCTTCACAGCCCCTCACGGGAGCGCTGTTCCAGCCCCGAGCTGGGCCGCCCTCACGGGAGCGAGCCCAGGGCGAGTCCTGACAGGCTGCCTCTGGAGCCTCGAGGTCGCCAGCTCTGCTATTAGGCCTCAGCGCAGATGGAGGCAGAGAAGGGGGATACGACAAAAAAGTCGCATTCCCCCGAAGGGAGAGATAGCAAGCCCTGTTTCAACCCCCCACCCCCCACATAAACACTAAAAACCAAAAACTTAACTAGCCAAAACGAAAAAAACAACACAAAAAAGTAAAAACTGACTGCAGGCAAGCCGCAGCCATTCACCAGCGCAGCCACTTCCGAAGTTGTCAATCAAAATCATAACTCCTTTTGTGGATCTTATAAGATGCTGATTTACATGAAAATGCTACCACTGAATGAGCCAAGCTGACATTAGCTTGTATAATATAAAAAATCTGCTGGATCCTACAAACAACATTTTAGTCCTTTCATTCATTGAATACTTAGTTTGTTTGGGGAATTTTATTTTTGTATAGATAAGATGTACACTTGATGGTTTAGAGTACAGCTTTGCAAAGTTTAGTTAATCCCAAATATAGGTTAGTCATACTTCACATGGGTTAATTAAAACCGAACAAGAGAAATACTCAGCAGGCCGGGGATATCTGGAGAGAGATTAACATAATTTATGTTTGGGGTTAATAAATTTTGATCAGAACTAGCCTAGTTTGATCTAAACTAGAAATATAGGTTATCTGAAATTGTTGAATTCAGTGGTAAATTGAGTGCCTTAATGTACCAAGTTGGAAGATGGAATGTAGTTTGAAATTGCATTAACCATATAACCATATAACAATTACAGCACGAAAACAGGTCATCTCGACCCTTCTAGTCCGTGCCGAACACATAATCTCCCCTAGTCCCATATGCCTGCGCTCAGACCATACCCCTCCATTCCCTTCCCGTCCATATAACTATCCAATTTATTTTTAAATTATCTTGCACATACAAGGCATTGGGCCTTGTATGTGCAAGAATCCATTGGTAAACACGTCAGAATAGGAATGGGATGAAGAATTAATACAGTTGTTCAGCCAAAAACGGGACCTGTGAACCGTCAGGTCCACGCCATCCTTTGCACTTTTCTGCATTGATCCCACATTGTTCATGGCCTTAAATTGCTCAGATTCCAACTACTTGTCCAGATGTTTCTGAATTGTTATAAGCATATCTGCCTATGCCATCTCTTCAAGCAGCATATTCCAGACTACAACCACTCCCTGTGTGAAATATTTTCTTCTCTGATCCCCTCTAAACCTTTTACCACCCACTGCGATTCTAGGCCCGCTTGTATTGGAGAACCCCACCATGCAATCTATCAGATTGTCTTAGTTTCAGGAAAAACAAAGCCAGCCTATCCAGTCTCTCTTTATAACTGAAATCTTATCTTTCTGAATCTCCAATGCAACCTCTCCAGCACATTCAATCCTTCCTAGGGTGTTGTGACTAGAATTGCACACAATATTCCAAGCGTGGCATTGTTTTACGAAGTTGTAACATGCTGTCCCTGGTCTTGTATCCTAAGCCAAATTATCTTATATTACTTCTTCATCATCGTATCCACCTATGCTGCCACTTTAAAGAATTTGAAGATTGTATTTCAAGATTGCCCTACTCATCAATACGACCATTTACTGTGTATGTCATACTGTTTTGTCCTCATAAAATGCATCACCTTGCACTTGCAAGATTAAATTCCATTTGCTATTGCTCTGTCCTACTTTCCAGCTGATCAATATCATGCCACAGCCTTAGATAACCTTCCTCACCATCTGGCGTGCCATCATCTAAAAATTTCCAGATCATGCTTCCAAGCCATTCAGGTGAAGCACTGATTAATTTGTACTTCTAATTTACTGTGCTGCAATCAGTACAGTACACATACAAAATGTGATCTCTGCATTGGAGAACCAAACTCAGTTTCTATTTCATGATTAGAGCTCAGTATTGTTGAGTATCTCTTACTGTGCCTTTATCCCCAATTCATTAAGTCTGTGTTCTTTATATTCAGGCCATCAACCTTGAAATGAAATAGAGACACTGCTATTTTTTGCAGTCTAGTTATCGGTGAATCATGATTTTAAAAAAGGTATTTACAATAGGAATGAGATGTTTACTTAAAATTGATTCGCAAATTCCATTCAAAGTCTGATGAAATGTCCCAGACCTGAAATGTTAACTGATTCTCTTTCCACATTTACTGCATAACCTGCTGACCTTTTCCAGCATTGTTTCAGCAGATTAACTAATCAAGTTTTTATTGTGGCGTGTTGAATTCAAAAACATATAAAATACATCTGGTGCTATTATATAATAAAGAAACATTTTTTGATGGATTCATCTTTATAAAAATTCAAGAAATTCAGGATTTTAATTACAATACTGGTTATTTTTCTTGAATTCTCACATTCTAGATATGCCATTCAAGACAAATTAAACAACTTTTCTTTTTTAATTTGTAGGCAGTGGCAAAACATTGGCATTTGCTATTCCCATGATCCACTTTATATTGGAGTGGAGGCAAGCTGAACATGCCAAATTGAAGGAAAATGAGGAAGGGAATCAGGATGCTAATGAAGGTGATGAACCATTCACCGGCAACCTGATGAAAATTAACAGTGAACATCTGGAGGAATGTGAAGAGGTGGAAACAAATGATAATGAAGAGAATCATGATTTTGTGGGTTGTGTAAAAGTGATTGACAACGTACATTTTGATTTTGAGGCTTCTCATGTTGTAAATCCACTCTTGGGCTTGGTCCTAACTCCAACAAGGGAACTAGCTGTCCAGGTAAAACATCACATTGACGCAGTCACCAAATTCACAGGTAGGCAATGTTATTTGCAAGACTTTATAATGTTACGCAGCTTAGTAATGTTACTTTAGTTCTTATTTGTATTTAGAATGTGATTCAGTTGAATGCTGCAATTGTATTGGCAGTGACCAGAATCCAATGAATGTCCCATTTTAAATGAACCATTTTGCTATTTGTGCCATCTGAAAAAAAACACATTGCTAATGTGGTTACCTTGCTACACTTCTGATGGCATGCAAATGAAAAGGAACATCACTCAATACTACATACCACTAAATTCAATAGACTTTAAATTAATAATTTTCAATTAAATTAATTGCCTTGTTAATATTGTTTTGCTTCTGGATGCCTTCATAAATAAGCTTGTGGAAATCTCAGTATTGTACCTCGGTATTTAGAAAAAGATTTGCAGTTATTTCCTACTACTTTCATTTCCCTCTTACTCCTTAATCCATGGACTGTACCTTTTGTTCTACATTCTCCAGAACAGAGAAATTAGCCTCCAAGCATCTATCCCACTTCGCACTTCTTTTACGTAATTATAAAATGCTGTATTCTTCTTGGTCTTCTTTGGTTTGCCTTCTCATTCCAGAAGTTGATTTACTGAACCTTAATTGCACACCCTCTTGGGAAATGTATCTCTGGATAAGTAGATCAAAACTATACATCCAACTCCAGGAATAGACCCAAAAGCCCTCTGTATTTGTAGCATGACTTCGTTTTAGACTGCATCACCTTACATTAATGGCAAAAAATACTATTTACATACCCATTTGCTTGCTGTACTTATTTTTTAATTTGTTTCCTCTTCACTGATGAATTAATAAACCCTGAATCTATAATTTAATAGGAATCAAAACTGCAATGATAGTTGGAGGAATGGCTGCCCAGAAACAGGAAAGAATTTTGAATCGTAGGCCAGAAATTGTAATTGCAACACCAGGGAGGCTATGGAAGCTGATAAAGGAAAGACATCCACATCTCTGTCATTTGAAACAGCTCAGGTGAGCCACGGTCAATTTAGATATGTTGAAGTGGCAATGATGCATTATCAAATAACATTTGTAACTGATTATACAATGGTTGAAAGAAAATATCTTCAAATATTTCACAATCTTAACTTCTTTTCAGCAATATTTGTTATGTTAATGGATTAGTTTCCAGGCACATGCTACAAAAAAATTGAGATCATTAATCATATTATTTTTGTGACATTCGATGGATGAATTCGCCAGAGTCCTTTGTTATACCAGAAGATCTTTTACACCTACCTTAGAAAACAGAATATGTGAAAGGTGTCTAAGACAGCAATTGCAACAATGGTTTTTGTACAGTATATAATATAGCAGATGACAAGGATGACTGCAGAAGAATAAACCTGGGATAAAACACACTGATGGAAACCAGGTCAAAAGAAAATACAAGAAGAACTCAGCAGATCAAGCTACATCAGTAGAGGCAAAATCTGTAAATTGCTTCTTGCCCTGAAATGTTACTTTAAACCTTTCCCCTCCACAAATGCTGCTTGACCCATTGAGTACTTCCTGTTAATTGCATTAATTTATTAGCTTAACATGCACTGAGAGTCTGCAGCTTGAATATGCCATTATCTGGCTGAATGCTAAATTTGGTATGAGAAGTAAAACCACAAAGAGATTTAGTACAAATGGCCAGTTTCCTACAATAAAATACATTGATGAATTAGATGAGTTTTTACAATAATCAGAGAGTGCTCCCCTTTTAACTTAGACTTTGAATGAATTCAAATTCTCATTGATTTTATAACAAATTGCATTCTTGATATTAGTCATTGTCTTCGAATTGCCAATCCTGTAACAGCCAATGTGCCAGATAAGATGAATTCAATTAATTTGAAATCTGTGAAATTGTACGTTGAATAATATATTGTTGTTTGGGTAATTGTATTGATCGGATTTAGCATTTTTGTGAACTACTTAAATGAAAAAACTAACATATCTCCTGTGACATGGTTAATATTGTCCAGGTGCACATGGGAACTGAATTAAAATTTCATCCAGGGGATTTTCTATGAAAGTATATTGTGAAAATTACAGGAACCAATAGATGCATTTAAAAAAATGTCACTGAAAAGACAAATTCCGAATAACTTTGACTGTTGTCCTATTGATAAAGGTGCCTGGTGATCGATGAAGCAGATCGCATGGTTGAGAAAGGACATTTTGCAGAACTATCTCATCTTCTAGAACTGCTGAATGACAAGGAGTACCACCCAAAAAGAAGGACTTTTGTATTTTCTGCCACTTTAACCATGATTCATCAAGCTCCTGCAAGAGTATTGGGAAAGAAGAAGATGAAAAAAATAAATGCAGAAACAAAATTAGAAGCTCTTATGCAAAAAGTAGGCATCAAAGGAAAACCAAAAGTCATTGATTTATCAAGGAAAGAGGGTACCGTTGAGACCCTCACAGAAACCAGAATCCATTGTGAGATAGAGGAAAAAGATATCTATCTATATTACTTCCTACTTCAGTATCCTGGTCGGAATATGGTCTTTGCAAATAGTATAGATTGTATCAAGCGTCTAAATTCATTGCTCACTATTTTGGAATGCTGTCCTCTACCACTACATGCAAACATGCACCAGAAACAGAGGTTGAAGAATTTAGAAAGATTTGCTGAAAGAGAGAGGTAAGCTTTCAAAAGTGTGCTTGTTATAAATACGTGAAGCTCTTAACTTAGATGGAGTGGCTTTGAACATTTTTGATTTTTGTGTGTGTGTGTGCGTTGCTGATTACACAATAGGTGGAAGGGTGTGTTGTGATGAGAATATTGTGACCCAGCAATGGGATGTAGATTGGGCAAAACCGTAGCAAATGGAATTCAGTGTGAGGTCATGAATTTGGAGGGACCAAAAGGGTGAATTATTGTCTAAATAGAAACTAAATGAGTGACGCACATAGAGATCTAGGTAAACTAGTGCACAAATCGCGACAGAGGTTAAAGGCAGGGTGCAGCAACTAGTGAAGGGGTAAATAGTTTAATTACGTTTGTTAATGCCACATGTACAGAGATACGGTGAAAAGTTTGTTCTGCATGCTGACCAGGCAAACCATACCATACACAAGTACAATAGATCCTCTTTTGGAGCAGCAGAGGGTTGCCATGTTCTGGTACCATCTTTCAACTTCCAAGTGTCTCTGCCCAGGAAAATATGAAAATTATTTTTTCACTTCGAGGTCTGGTGGCCTGGCGGCCCTGTATTGATGAAATGGGGATACACACAAAATGCTGGAGTAACTCAGCGGGGCAGGCAGCATCTCTTCAGACTGAAGGGGCGATATTTTGAGTCGAGACCCTTCTTCAGAGTGAAGAAGGGCCTCGACCTGAAATGTCACCCATTCCTTCTCCACAGATGCTGCCTGTCCCGCTCAGTTGCTCCGGCATTTTGTGTCTACAATTTTAAACCAGCATCAGCAGTTTTTTTTTCTGCACATTTTGATGAAATAGGGGTCAGTCTGGCCCAGATTGATGCCGTCTGCTCAATCCGCCGCCATTCCTTGCAGATGTCACTCAATCTGCTCACTTACCCAGCTACTGTCGGCCCTCCCACGGTCACCTCCACAAACATCACAACCTGCAGAGCTGCCAAGTAGTACGGATTCTCTGTATTTTGTACGGAAATACGATCAGAATACAGATGTACGAATTTGCTTTGTGAAATACGGATTTTTTTTAAATCAGCTCGATTTCCTGTTTCATCTTGCTGTTTAAAAAATGCAAGGATATAAAAAGTCCTACTGTACCTCTAAAAAGTATAGCAGATTAAATCTATTAGTATTTTAAATTTCAAGACCTGGATGATAATTTTTGTAAGCTTTGATCTGCCTGTCCCGCTCCAGGTTTAAACAGCGCTGTCAGTTTAACGCGTGGGAATTTCAATGAACAGCGCTATGGGTTCTAAAAATACCGCTCCCAGTGGAGTGCTATTGCCTTTACACAGCGCTATGGGCTTTACACATAGCGCTATGGATCACAGACTGTTAGGGGAGGGAGAAGTAGTGGGAGGGAGGGAGAAAAAAGGAAGGCGAGAGGGGGGATGGGAGGGGAAGAGGGAGAGGGAGAGGGAGGAAAGAGGAAGATGGGAGAGAGAGCGAAGGAGGGAGAGGGAGGCTTCCAAAATGGCTTTGACATCATCATCTGGTGCTAAAAGCAGGAAACAGCCATTCAAACAGCAGTATACCAAGAGATGGCAATGAATGGCACTGTCAAGTAAGGTGCGTAGAAGTGATGTCAATTGGTAGCAAAGTTATGCATTCTTGTACTCTTGCATGGGTATGACCGCACATTTTTTTTTTAAAAACACTTTTTTCAGCAAAATGGCCCAGTGTAAAAATACTGATTTCCTCAGCAAAATACTGATTTTCAGGTACTAGAATAATGAAGTGCTCTGACAAAACCTGGCAGCTCTGGACCTGCGACCACCACAAACATGCCCTAGGATAACTCCAGCAGCTGCTCCACCCCACTGCTGTGCACTGAGGTTGCCATGTCCAATTTCCCGATTTGATCACGTTAGGGCACTTTTGACAGCACAGGAGGTGAGTTTGCAATCAGGCACGGCAGGGCACTTGTAATTCATAGAGGTTTTAGATTTTCTCAATGTTATAAAGACCGCAGCATTTGAACCCTGTGGAGGCTGGATAATCTGGCCAGTTTATTGTGGGAGATTATGTTTTTTTACCTTCAAAAGTAAGAGATGGTGAGCAGCCATTTTGAGAGGCGAGAACGCTTTTTTGGAAGATAGCATTTTTGGCCTTTGTTGCAAAACAGTTTAGAAATAATGAAGTTTCATTAATATTGGTTAAGCTACACCTAGAATACTGTGCACAGTTTTGGTCCCTTTACCTTGAGCATAAAGCATTTGAGGCTAGTGCAAACGAGATTCACTTCACCTAGGACGAGGAGACGATTGCGAACCTCTAGAATTCTTTATCTCAAAGGGTTGTAGAGGCTAGATCGATAAAAAAATATTTCAGGTGGAATCGGATAAAGATCAGGGAATTGGGGGTTAAGGGGAACTGGCACTGAAGAGTATTTGAGGCCAGCCTAGATCATCCATGATCACAGTGAATGGCCGGACAAGCTTAAGAGTCCAGGTGGCCCTTTCTTGTCATATTTTGTCTTCTGCACTATAATGTTAATTGCTTGAAGAAGGTGATCTATAAATCTATGAACACATTTGTTCAAATTAACGTGCTAGACAATAGCGTTCTGAGTTAGATAATGGAAATAAAGTACTAGCTGGCTGGAACGTAGCCCGGCAAAATGTAAAATAAACTGTTCACATAGCATGACACAAGTTTTTTTTTTTTGGTTTTTTTTTAAATGATAAGCTTCGCAATTTCCTTTTGGGAGTCAGTGAAATGTATAATTACAATAAATGAAATGTTATTTCATGACAAAAAAGGTTGAGTAGAGGGAACCATTTTAGATATTATTGTGAAAGCATTAATTGATTTTGTGAACATGTTCTAGAAAATTAGCTCATAATCATTTTGAACATTTGGTGCATTTGTCTCACTGTATTTCAGCTCTATTTTATTGACCACTGACGTTGCAGCTCGAGGTCTGGATATTCCAAATGTACAACATGTTATTCATTATCAGGTATGGCTGAAAGAAAGTCTGAACTTGCTGATCTGGTATATATTTTCTTAGTAAATATAATACAACAGAAAAATGTAGAAATCATTATATCCTAGCATCAGAAAATAGACTTTATTCTAATGCAAATTCGCTATTTTCTAATTGTGTGATCTTCCATTAAAGTAAAGAATCATGGAAAATTAAAACCAACTATCTTACTTGGCACTTTCTTTAAGAATTTAGAATCTAATCCATCAAGATCCAAAGACTTGTCAGCCCAGAGCTCTAACAATTTACACTGTACCACTTCCCTGATGATTATAATTCTCCTAAGATCCTTTCTTTTCAATTCCTCTGCTGTTATCTGCACTTTCTATAATGAAGCCGAATGTATAAATGTTTGATTCTTAGGTTATCTCCTCGTTCTCCATTATTAATTCCTAGGGCACTTTCTGTTGGACAAAGGCATTTTGAAGACTCTTTGAATATCTGCAGAAACCTTTATAATTGTTTTTACATTTCTGACTGGCTTTATCTCTAATTCTAATTTTTCCTTTTTAATCGTTTAATATTTTGTTACTTGTTAATACATTTTGTTTAATTTTATGATCTCCCCAAATTTTTTTTTCTATAGGTTTGGTACCATCTATGCATTCTTTAACTCTTTTATCATTCATGTGGATTTTCCTACAGTTGCCCCGTACCACTGAGATCTATGTTCACAGGAGTGGCAGAACAGCTCGAGCCACAAAAGCAGGTCTTGCTTTGATGTTAGTTGGGCCAACAGATGTGGTTTATTTTAAGAAGATATGCAACACTTTGGGCAAAGATGAAAACATTCCTCTGTTTCCAGTACAAGCTAAATGTATGCCTGAAATAAAGGTAAATGTCAAAAAGTACTATTTTTCTACTTTCCACTTCTCAGGTTTGAACCATGTTAGTACATACCATTTAATCCTAGTAAAGAGCATAAAGAACAGTACTTATTAATTTCAAAAATCAATGAAAATATAGTTGCTTAACAGTGGAACCTCATTATTAAAAATCTTAACATAAGTGCTTCCTTTAATGTTACTGTTCTATAGGCGTTTCAAGTTTTCAGAAACAGGCTGTTTCATCCTCCATCAGTGAGGAAACAATATTTTGCATGTTATTCTACAATGTTTTGCAGTGCATCCTTTTATTTAATTAATTAAAAATGCTTACCTCTGTAGCTCATTGATGGGGCAGATAAAGGAAATGGCTGAATCCTATCCATATAATATGTGGTGGAATTAAATGCTTTAGAAGCAAGATATAGTTAGTAAATGAGGAATCCATGACATTGCATCTCTTGATTTGTGTGAGAAGGGGATGGGTAGTTGTGTATAGTGAATAAGAGTTGTGGAAGGAACAGTGTTCAGAGAAGGAGGAGCATTAGTCAACTGATTGTCCCATGAAGGTGGAGAAAATGACAAGGATGACCTATTGAGCGTGCAGGGTCGCAGATTAAGAGGACGAAAGAAGGTGAGAGCATAAAAGAAAGAGATAACACATTTGAATTATGCTGAAAGAAAAGTATCTTAAGAAACTAAAGAAACTGGAAGAACTGAATTGAGTCGTCTGTATAGAAACAGGCCCAGTTCATCCGTGCCGACCAACATGTTCCATCTAAGCTAGTCCCCTTTGCCTGCATTTGGCCCGTGTCCCTCTCAATTCTTCCTGTCCAGGTACCTGTCCAAATGCTGTTGTAGTATCTGTCTCAACTACTTCCTCTGGCAGCTTGTTCCACATTCCCTCTACCCTCATGGCCCGTGCAAAATAAAAATCCTTTCCTATCCAACTACCTGTCCAAATGCCTTTTAAATGCTTGGTCCACTAGTTGAAAGGTTCTAATTTTGCGCAAGGCCAATTATGGAAGAATCAGATGGGAACTTTCAGATGTCGAGTGGATGTGACTGTTAAAGCTAAAAGGATGTCTGGCAAGTGAGTTTTTAATAATCTGATTTCAAGAATTCAGGGACAGCATATTCCTGTTTGGGGGAAGGGTATAGCCAGCAAGTTGAGGGAACCCTGGTTAATGATATTGAGGCTGTGGTCGGAATAAAGGTGGTGACAGGATCAAGGCAATATCTCAACGATTATAATAGGTGTAGTACACTTGAGAGAAATCAGGAGGGCAGAAAGAGAATGCAGTGGATTTGGTAGGGAAGGTAAAGGGTGAAAGTGTGCAAGAAAGAGAATAGATCCCCTTAAAAAACAGCTTTGCCATCTATGTGTGCAGCCACAGGAGATGGATGAGATTTTTAATAATTAATGAAGATCATAGAAGCAAATGAATTGAGGCAAATGAGTTGTGATGTCTTGAACCATATACAAATTAACAGAGGAGTCATTGGCAGTCTTAAAGTACATTAAGGTGGATAACTCCCCAGGGTCTGAACAAGTGCATCCTCAGACCTTGTGAGAAGCTAGGGAATAAATTGCAGAATCCATTGCAAAGGTATTTGCATCATCTTTAGCCATAGTAGAAATGCTGAAAGACTGGGGGGTGGCTAATATTATATTTAAGAAGGGCAGCAAAGACAAGCCAAAAATCTACAGACTGGTGAACCTAACATCAGTAGTGGTTAAGTTTCTGGAGGAGATTCTGAGGGACATGACCTATCAGTATTTTGATAGACAAGGACTGATTAGAGATAATCAGCATGGCTTTGTGCATGGAGAAATTAGTCTTGCAAATGTGTTTGTTTTTTAAAGAGCTTACCATGAGAATTGATGAGGACAAGTAGGTGGCGTTGCTGAAATTGATCAGTAAGACCCGTGACAAGGTCTTGCAGATCAATCACTTGGGATCCAGAGAGACAAGCTAATTGGATAAATGATGATAGGAAGCAGAGGGTAATGGTGAAATACTGTTTTTCAGACTAGAGTCCTGCGACTGGTGGTGTGCCGCAGGGATCAGTGGTAGGCCCACTGTTGCTCTTCATTTAAATGACCTGGATGATAATGTACAAGACATGATTAGTTAGTTTGTAGACGACACTAAAATGGGAGAAAGTAAATCAGGTTGTCAAAATTTACAGCAGGATCTTTATCAGCTAAGTAATTGGGCCAAGGAATAGCAAATGGAAGAAGATAGATACAAAAAGCTGGAGTAACTCAGCAGGACAGGCAGCATCTCTGGAGAGAAGGAATAGGTGATGTTTTGGGTCGATACCCTTCTTCAGACTGGTATGGGATAAGGGAAGCTAGAGATATAGACGGTGATGTGAATAAACGATGATAAAGGAGACAGGTCATTGTAAGGTGTTTGTAGGGTGAAAATGCGAAGCTAGTACGACTTGGGTGGGGGAAGGATAGAAAGAGAGGGAATGCCGGGCTACCTGAAGTGAGAGAAATCAATATTCATACCACTGGCTGTAAGCTGTCCAAGCAAAATATGAGATGTTGTTCCTCCAATTTGTGTTTAGCCTCACTCTGACAATGGAGGAGACCGAGGACAAAGGTCTGTGTAAGTAATGTAAAGAAGAATGAAAGTGTCCAGCAACTGGGAGACCAGGTTGATTCAGGCGGGTTGAGCGAAGGTGTTCTGCGAAACGATCGTCCAGTCTGCGTTTGGTATCGCCGATGTATAAGAGTCCACATCTTGTACAACGGATACAGTAGATGAGGTTGGAGGAGGTGCAAGTGAACCTCTGCCGAACCCGAAAGGACTGTCGGTGTCCCTGGCCAGAGTCGAGGGAGGAGGTATAGGGACAGGTGTTGCATCTTCGGCTGTTGCTGGGGAAGGTACCTGGGGAGGGGGTGGGAAGGGATGAGTTAACCAGGAGTTGCAGAGGGAATGGTCTCTGCGGAAGGCGAAAAGAGGCGGAGATGGGAACATGTGATTAATGGTGGAATCCCGTTGGAGGTGGCAGAAATTTAGGACGGTTATTATGTGTTGTATGCAAAGGCTAATGGTGTGGAAGGTAAGGATTAGTGGGGGGGCTGTCTCTTGTGACTAGGGGGAAGGGAAGCAATGTCGGAGCTTCGTGGTACAGAGGAGACAAGAGTGAGGGCCTCATCTATGATGGGATAGGGGAATCCCTGTTCCCTAAAGAATGAGGATATCGCGAATATCCTAGTATGGAACACCTCATGGGCGCAGATGCGGCGTAGACGGAGGAATTGGGAATGTGGAATAGAGTCTTTGCAGGAAGCAGGGTGGGAAGAACTGTAGTCGAGATAGTTGTAGGAGTCAATGGGTTTGTAATAGACGTCAGTCAACAATCTATTTCCTGCGATGGAGACTCGGATCAAGAAAGGGAGGGAGGTGTCGGAGATGGTCCAAGTAAATTTCAGTGCAGGATGAAAATTGATGAAGTTAATGAAGTCCATGAGTTCTGTATGGGTGCAGGAGGCAGCACCGATGCAGTCATCAATGTAACGGAGGTAGAGTTCGGGGATAGGGCCAGTGTACACCTCGAATAAGGATTGTTCAACATGCCCTACAAAGAGGCAGGCATAGCTGGGGCCCATGCGGGTGCCCATAGCTATGCCTTGAACTTGGAGAATGTGGGAGGAGTCAAAAGAGAAGCTGTTGAGGATGAGGACCAGCTCTGCTAGGTGGAGAAGAGTGTTAGTCGAGGGAAATTGGATGGTTCTGGGGTCGAGGAAGAAACGGAGGGCTTTAAGGCCTTCCTGGTGGGGAATGGAGGTGTAGAGTGACTGAATGTCCATAGTAAAGATGAGGGAGTGGGGGCTAGGAAAGTGGAAGTCATTAAAGAGACGAAGAGCATGTGATCTTGGACATAGGTTGGGAGAGATTGGACCAGGGGGGATAAGACGTAGTCGAGGTATATGGAAATCATTTCCGTGGGACAGGAGCAGGCAGAAACAATAGATCTGCCCGGGCGGTTGTGTTTGTGGATTTTGGGGAGAAGGTAAAAATGGGTTGTGCGAGGCTGGGAAACAATAAGGTTGGAGGCTGTGGAAGGCAGACAGCCAGAAGTGATTAAATCAGTAATGGTATTTGAGATTAAGGCCTGTTGCTCATCAATGGGAGCAAATGGCATTCAATTCAGAAAAGTGTGAGATGTTGTAGTTTGGAAAGTCAGAAAGGTAGAACTTTCACAGGAACAGTAGGGCCCTGATGAGATGTAACACATGAGTGCAAGAAAATAGTTCCCTGAAAGTGCTATCACAAGGTAGTGTAAGTGTTTGTACACTGGCCTACATCAGCCAGGACATTAAGTACAGGAGTGGGATGTTACGTTGCAGTTGTACAAGACATTGGTGACAATAGACAATAGGTGTTAGGAGTAGGCCATTCAGCCCTTCGAGCCAGCACCGACATTCAATGTGATCATGGCTGATCATCCCCAATCAGTACCCCGTTCCTGTGTTCTCCCCATATCCCCTGACTCCGCTATTTTTAAGAGCCCTATCTAGCTCTCGAAAGTATCCAGAGAACTGGCCTCCACCCCCCTCTGAGGCAGAGAATTCCATGGACTCACAACTCTCTGTGAGAAAAAGTGTTTCCTCGTCCCCGTTCTAAATGGCTTACCCCTTATTCTTAAACTGTGACCCCGGTTCAGGACTCCCCCAACATCGGGAACACGTTTCCTGCCTCTAGCGTGTCCAAACAATCTTATATGTTTCAGTAAGATACCCTCTCATCCTTCTAAACTCCAGAGTACAAGCCCAGCCGCTCCATTCTCTCAGCATATGACAGTGCTGCCATCTTGGGAATTAACCTTGTAAACCTATGCTGCACTCCCTCAATAGCAAGAATGTCCTCCCTCAAATTAGGTGACCCAAACTGCACACAATACTCCAGGTGTGTACTCACTAGGGCTCTGTACAACTGCAGAAGGACCTCTTTGCTCCTATACTCGACTCCTCTTGTTATAAAGGCCAACATGCCATTCGCTTTCTTCACTGCTTGCTGTACCTGCATGCTTACTTTCATAGACTGATGAACAAGGACCCCCAGATCCCATTGTACTTCCCCTTTTCCCAACTTGACGCCATTTAGATAGTAATCTGCCTTCCTGTTTTTGCTACCAAAGTGGATAACCTCACATTTATCCACATTAAACTTCATCTGCTATGCATCTGCCCACTCCCCAACCTGTCCAAGTTACCTAGCATTCTCATAACATCCTCCTCACAGTTCACACTGCCACCAAGCTTTGTGTCAACTGCAAATTTGCTAATGTTACTTTGAATCCCTTCATCCAAATCATTGATGTATATTGCAAATAGCTGTGGTCCCAGCACTGAGCCTTGCAGTACGTACCCCACTAGTCACTGCCTGCCATTCTGAAAGGGACCCGTTTCTCACGTGGAGTATTGTGTACAGTTTTGATTATCTTACTGTAGGAAGGAGGCCATTAAGCTGGAATGAATGCAGAGAAGATTTAAGAGGATATTGCCAGGGTTCAAGTGTATAAGTTATTGGGAGAAGTTGGAGAGGCTCGGACTTTATTCCTTAGAGCATAGGAGGTGAAGGACGACCATTTGGAGGTGTAAAAATTAATGAGGAGCAGTTTTCCATGTGCGGCCCCAACAACGTTTTGTACAGTTTCAACATGACATTCTAACTCTTATGGTCAATGTTTCGGCCTATAAAGGGAAGCAGAACATGTCTATTTCACTATCTTATCCACCTGTCCACATTTTCAGGGAGCCATGAACTTGCACCCATGTCTCTCCATACATCAACACTTCTGAGATTCCTGCCATTTAATATATTCTCTAAGTATTTGATGTCCCAGGATTAAATCCTATTCCACCACTCTACCTAAGTTTCCAGCAACTCTGTCCCGCTGCAGTCTTTCACAATCTCCTTCACTATCGACTACTATACCAGTTTTTGTGTCATCGGCAAACTTACTAATCAGTCCACGTCATCCAAGTCATGTGTATATATGACAAACAACAATGCTCCTTGCACCAATCCCATCCTTGTGGTACAGCACTAGTTGGATTTCCAGTCAGAAAAACAGCCCTCAAACACTACCCTTTGTCTCCTATCCCAAAGTCAATTTTGGATCCAGTTTGCCAACACACTTTAAATTCCATGTGTCGGCTCTTTGGGCCAGCCTATCATATTAGTCTGAAGAAGGGTTTCGGCCCGAAACGTTGCCTATTTCCTTCGCTCCATAGATGCTGCTGCACCCGCTGAGTTTCTCCAGCTTTTCTGTGTAACCCTATCATATTAGACATGTCGGAAGCCTTGCTATTGTCCATGCACACCATTTCAATTGGCCTTAATCGTCCAAGCAGTTAAATACAAGAACTATGCTTCTTTGTGAGAGGATAAAGCAGCACTAGCTTTTACTTTTCCATTAATATAACATTTGCTCTCATTAAATGATTTGATTCTGAACTTGAAGAGTTAACATGTAAAACATTAACCGGTACAATCAGTTCCCATAATTCGAGACAATGTGAAGAGTTGTAATTTGGAGGTGGTTACTGTGTAAGAGTTGAGTCAGATATTGTGGGGGCTGATGCAACTAAAGCAGCTGTAGTGCTTCAGCCCCCTGATGGTGACAAGCTTGGTAACTCCTACCCATGTACTCGAATAGTACTACCTTTTCACACGTGCAAAATCAATACTGACATCAATTCTAAAGAGAACAACTGGAGCTGGAAAAAATGCTATATTGTAAGCAAGGTACCTAATTTTAAGGATCCTAATTTACGTTTAGTTTGGCTTATCAAATAAAACCTACACCATTCAAAACAGTGATGCAGTATGATGATAAACACAAAATGCTGGAGTAACTCAGCAGGTCAGGTAGCATCTCTGGAGAAATGGGATAGGTGCCGTTTTGGGGCGGGACCCGTCTTCAGTCTGAAGAAAGGTCCTGACCTGAAACGTCACCCATTGATTTTCTCAAGAGATGCTGCCTGACCCGCTGAGTTACTCCAGCATTTTGTGTCTATCTTTGGTACAAACCCGCATCTACAGTTCTAATCCTACTCTAAATCAATTTTATTTATTGAATGAAGTGTTATGGTTTGTAGTCATAAAAAGACCCAGAGCAGTGAAAAGAGGGGAAAGGAACCAGGTGCACGGGGGACAGGAGGGAGATGCAGGGCTAAAACAAGCTGCTCAATAAGGTCAAGTTGGGGGGGAGGAGAGGGGGATTGATTTATCCAACTTTGGAGAATTCAACATTCATGCTGATGCATTGTTAGCTACACAAGTGGCAATGAGGTGTTGTTTGTTCAGTGGAGGAGGCCAAGGACAAAGGTCGTTATAGGGGCGTTAACAGGAATTTACAGTGCCCTCCATAATGTTTGGGACAAACACTGTCATTTATTTATTTGCCTCTGTCCACAATTTGAGATTTGTAATTAAAAAAAAATCACGTGGTTAAAGTACGCCTTGTCAGATTTTATTAAAGGGTATTTTGTACATTTTGGTTTCACCATGTAGAAATTACAGTTGCGTTTGTACATAGTTTCCCCCCCCATTTTCAGGGCACCCTAATGTTTGGGACACATGGCTTCACAGGTGTGTGTTTAATTGCCTCAATGCAGGTATAAGAGCTCTCAGCACCTAGTCTTTCCTCCAGTCTTTGCATCATCTTTGGTGTTTATCAACATGAGGACCAAAGTTGTGCCAATGAAAGTCAAAGAGGCCATTATGAGACTGAGAAACAAGAATAAAACTGTTAGAGACACCAGTCAACCCTTAAGCTTACCAAAATCAACTGTTTGGAACATCATTAAAAGAAGAGAGCACTGGTGAGCTTACTAAATGCAAAGGGACTGGCAGGCCAAGGAAGACCTTCACAGCTGATGACAGAAGAATTCTCTCTATAATAATGAAAAATCCCCAAACACCTGCGCGACATCAGAAACACTCTTCAGGAGTCGAGTGTGGATTTGTCAATGACCACTGTCTGCTGAAGACTTCATGAACAGAAATACAGAGGCTACACTGCAAGATGCAAACCACTGGCTAATCACAAAAATAGGATGGCCGGGTTACAGTTTGCCAAGAAGTACTTGAAAGAGCAACCACTGTTCTGGGCATGGATGGCTGCTGAAGGTACTGGCTCACTTATCTTCATTGATGATACAACTGCTGATGATAGTAGCATAATGAATTCTGAAGTGTACAGACACATCCTATCTGCTCAAGTTCAAACAAATGCCTCAAAACTCATTGGCCCATGGTTCATTCTACAGCAAGACAATGATCCCAAACATACTTCTAAAGCAACAAAGGAGTTTTTCAAAGCTAAAAATTGGTAAATTCTCGAGTGGCCAAGTCAATCACCTGATCTGAACCCAATTGAGCATGCCTTTTATATGCTGAAGAGAACTGAAGGGGACTAGCCCCCAAAGCAAGCATAAGCTAAAGATGGCTGCAATACAGGCCTGGCAGAACATCACCAGAGAAGACACCCAGCAACTGGTGATGTCGATGAATCGCAGACTTCAAGCAGTCATTGCATGCCATGGATATGCAACAATATATTAAACATGACTACTTTCATTGACATGACATTGCAGTGTCCCAAACATTATGGTGTCCTGAAATGGGGGGGGGGGGGGGGCTATGTATAAACACTGCTGTAATTTCTACTTGGTGAAGCTAACATGTATAAACATTGCCTTTATTAAAATCTTACACTGTGCACTTTAATCACATGTGATTTTTTTCTATTACAAATCTCAAATTGTGGCGCACAGAGGCAAATCCGTTCCCATAGCCGACTTCCGAGACTGACTCTTTGGGCTGGTATCTCAACCCGTCACCCCATAACCCACCCCAACCCAGAGGCCGTGACTTCTGCTGGTCTGGCAAAATGGATAATCCAGCAAGGGTCTGGAATCAAGGGTGCCAGGAAATTGGTGGTGGACCTGAACTACCATTTAGCTAGGATAGTAGATCTGGGTAGAAGTCACACTAAAGCATAAAGAAAGTCATGTTTTAGTCACTCTTGGTGTTCAATTTGCAGTTATCCACATCTCACTAGGGAGTGGTGCTAACAATCACTAGGATTATAGCTGGATTCCAAGAGCTAAATTGCAAGAAGGCTACACCAATGGGTGCATTTCCAGAATTTAGGTCAAAAAGAAGTTTGGTGAAAGTTTTAAATATTATGGAAACCAATAGTGGTAGGTAGAGAAAGCCAAGTCTAAATTAGAATATCAGTTATTCTTGGATTGAAGTTTGGAAACATTTCTACATGCAGAGTGATTGAAATTGATGCTAGGTTAGATGTTAATTTTCAATCTGAGAATGTTCATCAGAGGTATTAATGGATACAGAGAAAAAATGAGCGTACAGATGTAGGCCATACCTCAAAGGTATGGCCTAAATCTGGACATCTTAATGATTGTTTTTATTGTATTTTAATGTTGCTGTTTTACCTGCGTTTAACTATTTATACTGTTTCGTCAGGGACTGGATTGTTTTTACTGTTATTATGTGTGAAATGTTTTAAGTTTCATGTGCGATGCTCCGGTATTTCCTGGGAAACGTCTTCTCATTTTGCACTGTACAACTGTTGCTTTGCAAGATGACAATAAAGGTTGATTGATTAATCTCATTGAACGATAGAGCTTTGAGGAGTTAAACAGCTCGTGCCTATTTCAGTGTGCCTTTAGGTTTTTAATATTTACTTTTAATACACAGAATACAGTCAAATACCAATGGCAATTGTGGCCTGTTGTGAAAAGATATAACTCTCTGCTTTGTCCTTTACAGGCACGTGTTAGCATAGCTAGAAGCATAGAAAAGATGGAATACCAGCACAATAAAGCACAACAACACAACAGCTGGTTTCAGCAAGCTGCTGAAGCGCTTGAGGTGGATTTGGACGACAACGACCTGATGGGTGAGCAACATCCTAATATTTGCCTGGACACATACGGGTGTTCATATTTGCTTATAAATCCAGTGTTGAGATGCACTACTCTCCCTATGTCATTGCCTTCCTCTTTTCCTGACAGCACTTGTTATCAAGTGTCCTCAGAAATAAGCAACAATTATGTCATCAAGCAGCCTAATCCCATTGATTTCTCAGTCAGACGAGGAAAAGTTGGATTTTTGTTAATATACAACATCTTGCATACAGTTTGAAACAAGCATTGAAGCGTACATGAGAACAGTATGGAAGCTGAAATATCATGGTACTTAAATGTTAAATCTCTTATTTAATCTTTGAGCCTCATTCTCTTATCACTTGCAATTCTGTATATTTTCAAGTGTGATTCATTATCACTGAATGTTACTCATTTTACAACCACAAAAAAAACAATATTTTCCTTTTTGATAATATACCTAGCAGCTATTATTCCAAAAGGATTTGAACTTGGTCCCCAATTAGTTGAAGTCTGAAGATGTATGAAGAGCACATTCAACATAACACTATACTTATTTTTAGGTGGAAGGGATAATGATGGTGAAGAAATCCAGAGGCAAAGAATGTTGAAAGGAATGAAGAAGGAACTAAAGAGTTTGATTTCACAGCCAGTGTTTAAGAACTACATGAAGACAAAATATCCAACACAATTTGGTGGACTAGGATTGCCTGCTCTACCATTGGCAAGCCAAGAAACTGCTTTAACCACAATTCAAAAGCATAAATTCAAAAAAAGACTAAGGTTATGTGAACAAATATCTTGAGACGCATTGTTTAAATAACCCATACAACTAGCTATTGGCAAAATATGTAATAACATGTTCAGTGGCTATACACCATTTATTGCATTTAATAAAAATCCAAAACTTGCGCGATACTGTCATCTTCAACATGAAGATTAGGAGCAACCTGGTCATACCCTCAATAAGAGGATACAGCATTTTGAAAAGTTGCATGGGATTTTGATTATTAAGCGTGACTAACAAGTCTGTTACAATGGGACCATGCTTAATTAGATAGTATTTTCTTTGAAATGGATGAAATGCTCCACCTCCTGCAACTGGTCACTCAAACCACTCAAATCCAATAATAAAATGAAAGTTTACATATTATTTAGCTTTTCCTTTTTGTAAGCTAATTTTTAAAGTAGGTAGCTGACAAGAATTTGGTTGTACTGCATCATTTACTTTTTTCTGTATAGGCCTTTATAAAGCACGATTGGGAGGATGATACAAAATGTAGTTGTGTGGTAGGTAGATGGTCAAGTTACTTTGCCTGTAAACAATTTCATTTGAAATATAAATTTTTGCACTCAGTATATGCCACACAATGAATCAGTTATCGAATTAGTCACCATTAGATAAGTGTTTAAATCGGAATCCAAATTAAACTTCCACACACTTTCAAAAATGGGGTTTAAATCAGAGTTACGGCCCGTTTTAAAAGCAGGACTAGTGTAAACCTTCCAGCAGGAGGAGCCATTGTTGTGCACAAAACATTGAAGTGTCAACAATTAAGCCGTCACCTTTGGATGCAAGTACATTAAATCCATTGTAGAATTTACTTTATAATTACAAAAATTTAACTGAACTTCACTCTTTGTAATTTAGTGTGGTAAAATGGAAGGAGTCCCAACCTACAAATCCAGTATAAACAAAAATGTGTGTGGGGGGGGGGGCTGCGCTGTTCCTTTGGAAAAGTATTAGGAATATGTTAATTAATGGATGAAGATTTTTAAACTAAATTTAAAAGTATGATGGAAGCTATATCAAAATGGTATAGACTTTGTACAACTATGCCCACTAATATATACAAAATTCTAAATGCACTTGATTTTTGTTGGGGATAGACATTAATTGTGTATGTCAAAAGATGCCTAAGAGGTGCTCCATTTATCTTGATTCATTTTCTTCCCCACAAATATTGCACCTGTCCTCTCTCATCAAAACGTTCCCCCAACTAAATAGTACCCAAAGCACTAAAACCTCTAGATGCAAGGTGAAATTAAGTCTATTTGGTATTGCTCGTTTTGTAAAGTATATCGTAATGGCCCGGTTTGTAAAGCAGATAGACCAAAGGCTTTGATCCCTCCGGAAAGATGTGATGGTTGATTTCAGTGTCTGTTTTGTCCATATACTCCACTTGGATTGATATACCCAATGCTTGGGTCAGTGCGGTGATATGAATGTGGTCACTTTCCACAGCCATCGGTTCCACTTCCTATGGGAGAAAAACTAGGTATTACTACATATATAAAACAAGTTCTACAAGAGCAAGGCTGCAGAAAGTAATTACCCCACCACATCTCAATTACCCATCCATACCCCTATATCAGCAATCATCCTATAATTAACAAATCTATTTTACATTAAAAGATGGGCCAAAATATTTTTGGTCAGAAATTCAACTATGATTATTTTTATATTATGATCTTTGTTTGGAAATGAAATGAATTGGTATTAAATAGAATGAGGAAGAAAAATAATCTATCAATTTTTCTTAAGTTATTTATCTGGATCCTTTCCTCAAACTACGATGAACTCCAATGTTTTGCTGTACTTCAAACACTATAAAAAGAATAATGGGCATCTTAAATATGATCAAGCATATATCTTTCATAAAACCAGAATGGTGTTATGTTCAAAGGTTATTTCATTTCACATCAATGATTTTCCCTGTTAAACCTTACAAGGATTACAGATTACATCTGTGGTATTGTAATGTTTCAATCCCACACTTATAGGTCAACATATATTCGTTCAGAACCGTGGACTTATAATACTGTTCATAATTAACTTTTACCAACATTTTTTATTACTTCTGAAGTTTGACGGCAGACTCCATCAATGAATAAAACTAATCAATATAACCAATTCTAAAACTGACCTGAGCACAGAAGTCTTTAATACTTATTCCTCCCTCGAGGAAAAATTCAAAGAACTCGGACTGTTTCTGCAAGTATGCGGATGTTAGTAGTCGAAGATATTGCACTAAATGATCTGAAGCACCACGATCATTGAAAACAGCAAGTAGTTTAGAGACCGAACCATCCGATTCTACCAGGTCAATCACATCCATAAACTAGAACCAGAGAACCTAACAGTAACATCTGTATCAATGCAATTTTTTTCATAAAAAGGAAACTACAGCTCGTAAACAAACTTAGAACAATTGGAGTGACTCTTTTAGATTAATACTCATCAAGGTATGTTAAGCAATTTCCCCAATAAAAATATTCTGAGATTAAACACCATCAAATACACCAAAAAGAAAACATTTCCATTGCAGCAAAATAAAAATCGGCAGATGTAGGATAGCCAAAAATATACAAAATGCAGGAATCACTCAGTAAGTCAAGTGCATCCAAGGGGGAGAGAAAGCGTTTAGGTTTTTGACCAAATGATTCCTCACTGGAACATTAAAAGTAAGGTAGACAATTTCAAGTTGCGTTGAGTTAGAGGATGGGGTAGTGTGCATGAATGGGTGCAGATCAAAATTGTCATAAAAATAATTTAAGGACCACCATCCAAAAACAAAAAAAATGAAACAGAAAGTTAAGATTGAAGTCATGTCTGGTGATTGAAGGAGATGGAAATTATAACGGAAGACGGTGAATGTGGAGGCTGGTCGGCTGGAAAACTAGGACAAGAGGAACCCTACTGTTCTGGCTCTAGGAAGGCAGCATTCATTGAGAGCCCTGTCAACTATGGTATGTTAAGGAAATAAGGAAAGAAAACAGTTAAAGAAAAAACAAACATTTTGAAGGGACCAGAGTGAATAAAACCTCCTATCAGAATAGATACAAAAGAGATGGAGAAACAGGGAGAATGGAATGATTCCACAATTAACATTTTTCCCAAGGCAGACAAAAAAATGCTGGAGTAACTCAGTGGGACAGGCAGCATCTCTGGAGAGAAGGAATGGGTGACGTTTCGGGTCGAGACCCTTCTTCAGATTCAGACATATTTCCACATTGGTTTATTAGCTTATAAACAACTGATTGTTTTATCTTAAGGGGAGGTTAGCAATAGAGTCTATCTACCCTCCCTGGTGGGATCAAACATAGAAGAATGCCAAAAAACAAAAATCCCCCCTGGGCTCAGATCAGAAGAGCTCTTGGTTTTAGTAGAGGTGGTTTAGTGGAGGTTGGCTAGCCCAACAGGGCCCAACTGCGTAGGTTAAGTAGGAAAAACTAATTATGCCCTTGGTCTGGGTTTGGACAGGTCAGTCGTTAACCAAGCAGATGTTCAGTTCAAAGGTCTTTTATTGTCACGTGTACCAATTAAGGTACAGTGATATGCGAATTAACATACAGCCATACTAAAAAAAAGCAACAAGACTGAAGGCTTTGTGTCTCAATGCAAGGAGCATTCGTAATAAGGTGGATGAGTTGAATGTGCAGATAGCTATTAATGACTATGATACAGTTGGGATCACGGAGACATGGCTCCAGGGTGACCAAGGCTGGGAGCTGAACATCCAGGGATATTCAGGAGGGATAGACAGAAAGGGAAAGGGGATGTGGTAGAGTTGCTGGTTAGAGCAGATTAACGCATTAGAAAGGAAGGACATTAGCTTTGAGGATGTAGAATCGATATGGGTAGAGCTGCGAAACACTAAGGGGCAGAAAATGCTAGTGGGAGTTGTGTACAGGCCACCTAACAGTAGTAGAGTTGGGGATGGCATCAAACAGGAAATTAGAAATGCGTGCAACAAAGGTAAAACAGTTATAATGGGTGACTTCAATCTACATATAGATTGGGTGAATCAAATTGGCAAGGGTGCTGAGGAAGAGGATTTCTTGGAATGTATGCGGGATAGTTTTCTAAACCAACATGTAGAGGAACCAACGAGAGAGCAGGCTATTCTAGACTGGGTATTGAGTAATGAGGAAGGGTTAGTTAGCAGTCTTGTTGTGCGTGGCCCCTTGGGCAAGAGTGACCATAATATGCTTGAGTTCTTCATGAGGATGGAGAGTGACACCGTTAATTCAGAAACAAGGGTCCTGAACTTAAAGAAAGGTAACTTTGAGGATATGAGACATGAATTGGCCAAGATAGACTGGCGATTGATTCTTAATGGGTTGACGGTGGATATGCAATGGAAGGCATTTAAAGACTGCATGGATGAACTACAACAATTGTTCATCCCAGTTTGGCAAAAAAATAAAGCAGGGAAGGTAGTGCATCCGTGGACAACAAGGGAAATCAGGGATAGTATCAAAACAAAAGATGAAGCATACAAATTAGCCAGAAAAAGCAGCCTACCAGAGGACTGGGAGAAATTCAGAGACCAGCAGAGGAGGACAAAGGGCTTAATTAGGAAAGGGAAAACAGATTATGATAGAAAACTGGCAGGGAACATAAAAACTGACTGTAAATGCTTTTATAGATATGTGAAGAGAAAAAGATTAGTTAAAACAAATGTAGGTCCTTTGCAGTCAGAAACGGGTGAATAGATCATGGGGAACAAGGACATGGCAGACCAATTGATTAACTACTTTGGTTCTGTCTTCACTAAGGAAGACATTTGTACTCCCTGGCTTTTGACCATGCCTGAGACTTTGCTTCTGTTTTTATTTTTAATGTTTCTTTATTTTACATATCTTTTCCTACTATTTCTTTTGATTGTTATTATTGGTGTGTATTAACTTTTTTGTCAATGATTAGTGATGTACAGCACTTTGTTGCAACTATGATTGTTTTTAAAGTGCTCTATAAATAAAATTATTATTATTATTATTAAGGAAGACATAAATAATCTTCCGGAAATAGCAGGGGACCGGGGGTCAAATGAGATGGAGGAACTGAGTGAAATCCAGGTTAGCGGGGAAGTGGTGTTAGGTAAATTGAATGAATTAAAGGCCGATAAATCCCCAGGGCCAGATAAGTTGCATCCCAGAGTACTTCAGGAAGTAGCCCCAGAAATAGTGGATGCATTAGTGGTAATTTTTCAAAACTCTTTAGATTCTGCAGTAGTTCCTGAGGATTGGAGGGTAGCTAATGTAACACTACTTTTTAAAAAGGGAGGGAGAGAGAAAACGAGGAATTACAGACCAGTTAGTCTAACGTCGGTAGTGGGGAAACTGCTAGAATCAGTTATTAAAGATGGGATAGCAGCACATTTGGAAAGTGGTGAAATCATTGGACAAAGTCAGCATGGATTTATGAAGGGTAAATCATGTCTGACGAATCTTATAGAATTTTTCGAGGATGTAACTAGTAGAGTGGATAAGGGAGAACCAGTGGATGTGGTGTATCTGGACTTTCAGAAGGCTTTCGACAAGGTCCCACATAAGAGACTAGTATACAAACTTAAAGCGCACGGTATTGGGGGTTCAGTATTGATGTGGATAGAGAACTGGCTGGCAGACAGGAAGCAAAGAGTAGGAGTAAATGGGTCCTTTTCACAATGGCAGGCAGTGACTAGTGGGGTACCGCAAGGCTCAGTGCTGGGACCCCAGCTATTTACGATATATATTATTGATTTGGACGAGGGAATTGAACGCAACATCTCCAAGTTTGCGGATGACACGAAGCTGAGGGGCAGTGTTAGCTGTGAGGAGGATGCTAGGAGGCTGCAAGGTGATTTGGTTAGGCTGGGTGAGTGGGCAAATGCATGGTAGATGCAATATAATGTGGATAAATGTGAGGTTATCCACTTTGGTGGTAAAAACAGGAAAGTAGATTATTATCTGAATGGTGGCCGATTAGGAAAGGGGGAGATGCAACGAGACCTGGGTGTCATGGTACACCAGTCATTAAAAGTAGGCATGCAGGTGCAGCAGGCAGTGAAGAAGGCGAATGGTATGTTAGCATTCATAGCAAAAGGATTTGAGTATAGGAGCAGGGAGGTTCTACTGCAGTTGTACAGGGTCTTGGTGAGACCACACCTGGAGTATTGCGTACAGTTTTGGTCTCCTAATCTGAGGAAATACATTCTTGCCATAGAGGGAGTACAGAGAAGGTTCACCAGACTGATTCCTGGGATGTCAGGACTTTCATATGAAGAAAGACTGGATAGACTCGGTTTGTACTCGCTAGAATTTAGAAGATTGAGGGGGGATCTTATAGAAACTTACAAAATTTTTAAGGGGTTGGACATAGGCTGTGGGCCGAGCTTCAAAAATGTGTCTAGAAATAGGATTTCATGACCCAAGTCACCAAACTACATGCAATTTTCACATATTGTGTAAAAATATTTATATACATCACCCCTGAAACTCAATATGAAGAAGACTTGCACATTTTTATTAAATTAGAGAAAATCCGGAAAAATGTCAGGAATTTTTTAGTCCTATTAAAGCACGCTTTTTCCCACTAAATACAATTACCTGCTGCAAGTTTCCACGACATTTATTCCACAGAACAACAAATCGGAATCTCCAGTAAAACAGGCATCTGTGAAGCCCCCTCAGCCATTTTGTGTGCTAGCCTGAAACAAAGCGCGTGATTGGCCAACTGGCAGACAACTCAATGTTAAACGTGCTTTGATTGGACTAAAAAATTCCCGACATTTTTCCGTTTTTTTCTAATTTAATAAAAATGTGCAAGTCTTCTTCATATCGAGTTTCAGGGGTGATGTATATAAATATTTTTACACAATATGTGAAAATTTCATGTAGTTTGGCGACTTGGGTCACAAAACTGCAGAATAAAGCTCCTCGGCCCACAGCCTAACAGGCTAGATGCAGGAAGATTGTTTCCGATCTTGGGGAAGTCCAGAACAAGGAGTCACAGTTTAAGGATAAGGGGGAAATCTTTTAGGACCGAGATGAGGAAAACTTTTTTCACACAGAGAGTGGTGAATCTCTGGAATTCTCTCCCGCAGAAGGTAGTTGAGTCCAGTTCATTGGCTATATTTAAGAGGGAGTTAGATGTGGCCCTTGTGGCTAAATGGATCTGGGGGTATGGAGAGAAGGCAGGTACAGGATACTGAGTTGGATGATCAGCCATGATCATATTGAATGGCGGTGCAGGCTCGAAGGGCCGAATGGCCTACTCCTGCACCTATTTTCTATGCTTCTAACTACATAAAAGTCAATATAAACATCCACCACAGTGGATTCCCCACATTCCTCACTGTGATGGAAGGCACTGTGATTAAAGTCTAATCATCCCTCATTTGCATCCACTCTGCAGGTAAGGCTGTAATTGTGGCAATTTGAGTAGTTGAGACAAAGGGTTGTAGCAAAACCTTAAAACTATCACTTTTCAGAAAATATATACTTACTGTGCTGCAAGAATTTTCAAATGTTTTTTCAGCAAATCCAGCAGCTAAAAGTTCTTCTCTACTCTGTATTACTTTTTTTCGAAGTCTAAATAAAAAATAATTCACATTAGGTGAAATATGGTATTAACGCACGAGCACGATACTAGGCAAAGTTATGATTTTGCCATATGTTCACTAGTAACTATGACCATAATATTTCCCATAAAATAAACGCAGAAAATTCACCATGATTCAGTTGGATTCTTTAAATGGTGGTTTCTTTTTCCAGTTTATTTCTTGGCACACATCTATGGCAGTAACTAGGCTGGTCCAGAAGACTAAGTCACATGGGATCCATAGTGTGTTAGTATGTTGGATACAAAATTGGCTTGGTCATAGAAGACAAAAAGTTGTGATAGAAAGGGGTTTTTGTTTACCAGAGGTTTGTGATCAGTGGGTGGCACAGCGGTAGAGCCTCAGTGCTAGTGCTAGTGCTAGAGACACGGGTTCAATTCTAACTATGGCTGCTGTCTGTGCCGAGTTTGTACATTCTCCCGGTGACCTCATGCGGTTTCTTCAGGTGCTCCGGCTTCCACCCACATTCCAAAGATGTGCAGATTCGTAGGTTAATAGGCTTCTGTAAATTGCCCCTAGTGTGTAGGATGCAAAAGTGTGATAATAAAGAACTAGTGCACGGGTGATTGATAGTCAGTGTGGACCTGGTGGGCTGAAGGGTTTCTTTCCACCATGTATCTCTAAACTAAAAGGTTCAGCAAGGATCATTGCCGGGACCTGGTTTACAACTAACAAATGCCCAAACATCTTATGGTAACCAACAGCCAGGTTTGAAATATCATTTGCAAGTCAACTTTCTCATCAATAATTCTCATGAAGTTAGTGTTGGAACTGATGGAAATGCAGAAAAGCTATGTAAATATATCAGATACTTTGGTGAAAATTGATTTCAGTTTTGCACTGAACATTGGGGATTTGTAATGTTAATATGTGATTCGTAAGTGATAGAAACATCGAAATATAGAAAATAGGTGCAGGAGTAGGCCTTTCGACCCTTCGAGCCTGCACCACCATTCAATATGATCATGGCTGATCATCCAACTCAGTATCCTGTACCTGCCTTTTCTCCATACCCCCTGATCCCTTTAGCCCCAAGGGCCACATCTAACTCCCTCTTAAATATGTGGATCTGCCACAAGATAGGTCATAGGTGATAAGAGTAGCATTGAGCCATTCAGCCCATCACGTTTACCGCCATTCAATCATTGCTGATCTACATTGCATTCAGAAAATATTCAGACACTTTCACTTTTTCCACATTTTTCTACGTTACAGCCTTATTCTAAAATAGATTAAATCCTTTTTTTTTTTATCATCAAACTACACTCAATACCCCATAATTAAAAAGCGAAAGCAGGTCAGGTGTTTAGAATTTTTTGCTAGGTAATTAAAAAGAAATAACTGAAAGATCACATTTACATAAGTATTCAGACCGCGGGGCGCGGACTTAACATTGGAGCAGATCCCTTCGCTCCCACCGCGGAACCAACACCAAGGGCTCGCAGTCTCCGGTGAGGTCGAGTCGGGAGCTCCAACGTCGCAGAAGGTTCACCAGCCCCGACGCGAGGTTCGATCACGCGGCGCGGGGACCCGACATCCCCCGATGCGGGAGCGGATCACCTCGACGCGGAGGGCCTGAACGCCGCCGGCTACGGGAGTCAAGATCGTCGCATCAACGGGGGCTCGAGGATCACGACCGAGGAAGAACTATGGGAAGGACTTGAACTTTATTTCGCCTTCCATCACAGTGAGGAATGTGTAGGAGTCACTGTAGTGGATGTTCATGTTAAAATGTGTTTTTGAGTGATCTGTTAATTTTAATTGTATGACTGACCTGGCCAATGAAATTCCTCGTATGTTGCAAAACATACTTGGCGAATAAAGTGTGATTCTGATTCTGATTGTTGCGGCACCTTTGACAGCGATTACAGCCTCAAGTCTTCTAGGGTATGACGCTACAAGCTTGGCACACCTGTATTTGGGTAATTTCTCCCATTCTTCTCTGCAGATCCTTTGAAGCTCTGTCAGGTTGGATGGGGAGCATCCATGCACTTCTATTTTTAGGTCCCTCCAGAGATGTTCGATCGGGTTCAAGTCCGGGCTCTGGCTAGGCCACTCAAGGACATTCGCAGACTTCTCATGAAGCCACTCCTACGTTGCCTTGGCTACATGCTTAGAGTCGTTATCCTGATGCAAGATGAACCTCCGCCCCAGTCTTAGGTCCAGAACGCTCTAGAGCAGGTTTTCATCAAGGATCTCACTGCTTTGCTCTGTTCATCTTTCCCTCGATCCTGATTAGTCTCCCATTTCCTGCCACTGAAAAACATCCCCACAGCATGATGTTGCCACCACCATACTTCACCGTAGATATATTGGCCAGGTGATGAGCAGTGCCTAGTTTCCTCCAGGCGCGATGCTTGGCATTCAGGCCAAAGAGTTCAATCTTGGTTTCATCAGACCACCACATCTTGTTTCTCATGGTCCGAGTCCTTTAGGTGCCTTTTGGCAAACTCCAAGCGGGCTGTCATGTGCCTTTTACTGAGGAGTGGCTTCCGTCTGGCCACTCTACCATAAAGGCCTGATTGGTGGAGTGCTGCAGATATGGTTGTCCTTCTGGAAGGTTCTCCCATCTCCACAGAGGAACTCTGGAGCTCTGTCAGAGTGACCATCGGGTTCTTGGTCACCTCCCTGACCAAGGCCCTTCCTCCCCCGATTGCTCAGTTTGGCCGGGCAACCAGTTCTATGAAGAATCCTGGTGGTTCCAAAGTTCTTCCATTTAAGAATGACGGAGGCCACTGTGCTCTTCGGGACCTGCAATGCTGCAGAAATTGTTTTATACCCTTCCCCAGATCTGTGTCTCGACACAATCCTGTCTCGGAGGTCTACGGACAATTCCTTCGTCTTCATGGCTTGGTTTTTTGCTCTGACATGCACTGTCAACTGTGGGACCTTATATAGACAGGTGTGTGCCTTTGCAAATCATGTCCAATCAATTTAATTTACCACTAGTGGAGTCCAATCAAGTTGTAGAAACATCTCAAGGATAATCAATAGGATGAACCTAAGCTCAATTTTGAGTGTCATAGCAAAGGGTCTGAATACTTATGTAAATATGATATTTCAGTTATTTATTTTTAATTACTTTGCAAAAATTTGTAAACACCTGTTTTCGCTTCTTCATTTTGGGGTATTGTGTGTAGATTGATGATTTAAAAAAAATGAATTAAATCCATTTTAAAATAAGCCTAACGTAACAAAATATGGAAAAAGTGAAGGGGTCGGAATACTTTCAATGCACTGTATCTCTCCCTCCTAACCCCATTCTCCTGCCATCTCCCAATAATCTCTGACACCTGTACTAATCAAGATTCTATCTATCTGCCTTAAAAATATCCACTGATGGCCTCCACAGTCTTCTGTGGTAAAGAATTCCACAGATTCACCAAATAAATGTCTCCTCATCCAAAAATAATGTCCTTTTATTTTGAGGCTATGACCTCTAGTCCTAGTTCCCATCTAGGTCTTGAACACTTCCTTGGGTACTTGACATCTTTTCCACGTTCCCCTTCATTGAAACAGGACACTAGCGCACATGTAAGGTGTGTACATGTGCGCCCTGTACTTCGAAACCAAATCTAAAATTTACATTTCACTCTACTTATCTATTATTCTCCAATATAATGTGCAGCAGCACTTACTTTTTGACTCCTTTTTTATTTTCAAGCAGTGACTCCAGATAAGCAAAGCTTAGTGCACGATAAAAGCAATTTCCATCACCAAGTGTCCTTCTGAAGAAAGCATACTTTCTACTGATATCCTGAATGAAAATGAAAGAGATATCTAAAAAACATGAAATTAATTAAAGCATAAATGTTTACAAAAACAAGGTACTACAAGTATGATTTCATGGCCATTTCCTTGTACATTTTACATAAGGAATATTGAGGGTCCACCTTGAGATAATAGGGAAAATCACTTTGCAACAGAGTTTGCTGTAAATTTTTCAAGACATAAGCAAAAAGAGTCTCATGTATATCCTGGTAATGATACACATGCAGGAAGTTTTGGAAACTGGGGCCTGGGAATGTTTGTTTTAATTTTGAAAATAAATTCCATGTTAACATCTGTATTTCCAACAAAGCATCAACATTAAGATTACTTTTGTTGTTTTTCTAGAGTCGAGTATTTTCTCAATCTATTTCAGATTACAGAAGCAAATCTCCTACTTCGAAGGGAATGATTGGATAATCATATCCTATCCAGTGCCTACCATAATGTTTGGGACAAAGACCCTTCATTTATTTATTTGCCTCTGTACTTCACAATTTGAGATTTGTAATAGAAAAAAAAAATCACATGTGGTTAAAGTGTACATTGTCAGATTTTAATAAAGACCATTTTTATACATTTTGGTTTCACCATGTAGAAATTACAGCAGTGTTTATACATAGCCCCCCCCCCCCCCCCCCCCCCCCCCCCCCATCCCCCCCCCCCCCCCCCCCCCAGAGCAACCACAGTTCTGGAAAAAGGTCTTGTGGACAGATGAGACAAAGAATAACATATCAGAGTGATGGCAAGAGCAAAGTATGGAGGAGAGAAGAAACTGCCCAAGATCCAAAGCATAGCACCTCATCTGTGAAACACGGTGGTGGGGATATTATGGCCTTGGCATGTATGGATGCTGAAGGTACTGGCTCACTTATCTTCATTGATGAT
The DNA here is from genome assembly GCF_028641065.1 of Leucoraja erinaceus. NCBI lineage: Eukaryota > Metazoa > Chordata > Chondrichthyes > Rajiformes > Rajidae > Leucoraja > Leucoraja erinaceus. Next base: position 2,293,814 of record NC_073385.1, on the reverse strand, counting down.
ACAACTGCTGATGGTAGTAACATAATGAATTCTGAAGTGTATAGACACATCCTATCTGCTCAAGTTCAAACAAATGCCTCAAAACTCATTGGCAAGACAATGATTGCAAGTATACTGTTAAAGCAACAAAGGAGTTTTTCCACATCTAAAAAATGGTCAATTCTTGAGTGGCCAAGTCAATCACCCGATCTGAACCCAAGTGAGCATGCCTTCCATATGCTGAAGAGAAAACTGAAGGGGACTAGCCCCCAAAACAAGCATAAGCTAAAGATAGCTGCAATACAGGCCTAGCAGAGCATCACCAGAGAAGACATCCAGCAACTGGTGATGTCCATGAATCGCAGACTTCAAGCAGTCATTCCATGGAAAGGATATGCAATAAAATACTAAACATGACTACTTTCATTTACATGACATTGCTGTGTTCCAAACATTATGGTGCCCTGAAAAGGGGGGGACTATGTATAAACACTGCTGTAATTTATACATGGTGAAACCAAAATGTATAAAAATGGCCTTTATTAAAATCCCACAATGTGCACTTTAACCACGTGATTTTTTTCCATTACAAATCTCAAATTGTGGAGAACAGAGGCAAATAAATAAATAATGGGTCTTTGTCCCAAACATTATGGAGGGCACTGTGGATGCGACTTGAAGAACAGGCTGCACATGACCCATGACTAGACAATAAATAAATATTTCTAAATTATTTAGTGAAGCTGAAATGGATTTTAACTTTGCAACAAGAGCTTCTTGATTGCTCATTTTTGGTTGGGTATCCAAATCAACTAAAAAATGTATGATAATTATTTTTTAAATATACACTTTGGTACTATGTTTTGTAATGTTTCTTAATAATCCGTAATGATGAAGAAATTATGATAAACGTGCCACATACTGTCCAATTCCAAGAAATGACCAAAGTTGATCATTCCTGAGCAAACCCTTACTACTGTGGACTTTCAATATCCCAGTGAGCTTTTATTTTTGGTTATGAGTTTACTATAGATCTTCAACATTAAAAGTAAAAGTTTTAAATGTAATCTATGCAAATAGAATCAGTACTAACCACATCATTGAAAGAATATAAAATTATAAAAGGACTGGACAAGCTAAATTCAGGAAAAATGTTCCCAATGTTGGGCCAGTCCAGAACCAGGGGCCGCAGTCTTAGAATAAAGGGGAGGTCATTTAAGACTGAGGTGAGAAAAAAACCTTTTCACCCAGAGTTGTGAATTTATGGAATTCCCTGCCACAGAGGGCAGTGGAGGCAAAGTCACTGGATGGATTTAAGAGAGAGTTAGATAGAGCTCATGGGGCTAGTGGAGTCAAGGGATATGGGGAGAAGGCAGGCACGGGTTATTAGACACATAGGTATTATTGATAGGGGACGGTCAGCCATGATCACAATGAATGGCGGTGCTGGCTTGAAGAGCCGAATGGCCTCCTCCTGCACCTATTTTCTATGTTTTTAATGGCTTTGTTATCTAATCCACACCTACCAACAGCAGACCAAAGAGGCATGCTGTTTACTTAAAATGTTGGTAAAACTGCACGACCAGGCAAGTACAATTATTTAAGATATTAGTGTTTTCACTGCTCCATGTGCATGTAATACACAAGATGCAATAAATCCACACTCTTGCACTACATAGAGACATATCCAATTCTGTTTGCATTTTGTATACATGTCTGACAGATTATAATGATTTACGGCATAATTTAATATGCAAAATAATAGTGAATGCAAAGAAAAATAGGAGCGTTAGCCTCCACCAATTTGCAATTAAAAATATCATACCTGTACTTTTTGTTGATAAATTCTGTCTTCAGGATGGTCCTCTCCAAGAGACCTTATTTCACTTTGATCAGAGACTATTCGCACAGATCCATGCTATTTAAATAATAATAGGAAAGATTATTTAATTGACAAGTAAATTCAGTCGCCTCCTGATGACGACAGCAATTCGTTATTTATGACTAACCAAGAAATCACAATTTAAAGACTGCATATGGAGCATTGTGTGAAATTCTGGTGGCCCCATTACAGGAAGAATGTGGAGGTTTTGGATAGCGTGCAAAGGAGTTTTACTAGAATGATGCCAGGCCGAGTGGGGTTTAGATATTGAGACCATTTGGACGGATTTGGATCATTTTCCCTGGAACAAGGGAGGTTGGGGGGAGACCTGACTGTCTACCTTAAATATCAAATAGGACAGGGCATGATGAAAGGGGCAAAGTTTAAAAGGAAATATGCGGGGCAATTAAAAAAAAGAGTTGTGAGTGCCTGGAACACGCTGTCATGGGTGGTGGTGGACGCAGATACAATAGTGGCCTTGAAGATACTTTCAGATAGACACATGGATATGCAGGGAATGGAGGGATATGGATTATATGCAGGCAGATAAGAGTCGTTCTTGCCATCATGTTTGGCACGGACATTGTGGGCTGAAGGGCCTGTTCTTGTGCTGTACGGTTCTATATGCCACAAAACAAATGTTCTTTTCTTCAAAAATGACAACAAAAGTTGATGACAAAATACTTAAGTATCTGGATAAGCACTTAAATAACCAAGGAATAGAAATCTATGGCCAACGTGGTGGTAAATAAGATGAATGTAAGAGAGTATTTGATGATTCGTATGAACATCAAGTCAAGTCAATTCAAGTTTATTTGTCACATACACATACGAGTTGTGCAGTGAAATGAAAGTGGCATGAGCTGAAGGGTCCGTTTCTGTCCTGTACCACGCAGTGGTTCAATGACACTGGACAAAAAGATTAAATAATGGCACCATCCACACATGAGAAAATTATTTCATAACATCATGAGACCTGAAGTACATTATTTTCATCTGTTTAAGAAAGAACTGCAGATGCTGGAAAAATCGAAGGTAGACAAAAATGTTGGAGAAACACAGTGAGTGAAGCAGCATCAATGGAGCGAAGGAATAGGTGACGTTTCGGGTCGAGACCCTTCTTCAGACTGAGGTGGAGGTGGGGGGAAAGAATAAAGGAAGAGGCAGTAGGCTGTGGGAGAGCTGGGGAGGGGAGGGGAAGGAGGGAGAAAGCAAGGACCACCTGAAATTGGAGAAGTCAATGTTCATACCGCTGGGGTGTAAACTACCCAAGCGAAATATAAGGGGCTGTCCTCCAATTTGCGGTGGGCCTCACTCTGGCCATGGAGGAGGCCCAGGACAGAAAGACTGGATTCGGAATGGGAGGGGGAGTTGAAGTGCTGAGCCACCGGGAGATCAGGTTGGTTATTGCGAACTGAGTGGAGGTGTTGTGCGAAGCGATCGCCAAGCCTGCGATTGGTCTCACCGAGATTAATCATACGCTGAATAATCCAACCACATTTTTGTTTGGAAGTGGAAAGAAATAATAGAAATTGCATTCATTGCAACGTGTAAAAAGAGTTGAGATACTGTATATCGTTGGAGCGAGAGGAGGAGTTACCTGGGCGGTGAGTTAAAAATCGAGCACAGGGCTTGCTTTCACAGAGGCCCGGGGAGTTCTTCACTAGGATGGAGAGGAGGAGTTACCCAAATCTGCAGGGTCCATCTCACTTCAAGAAAGGGACTTTGAGGTGAAAGCCAAGATAACTGGCATTGGGTGCATCCCCAGGTTTACGGTTCTGCTTTCAAAGGTTAAAAAACTGCTGGATGAGTTAAACAGTTCAGTGAGTTTGGCAAAAGAATACTCAGTATTAGTGCATCCGTGTAAACAAGGGAAATCAGTTTAAGACAAATTAGCCAGAAAAAGATTTTTATAGTGTGGAGAAAGTTGATTTAATTTAGGACAAAAGTTAAGCTATGCCAGTGGAGATTGGCCCCGTGGTTTGCTCAAACCTGCAACATTTGGGAGATATGAAGAGATATTAGTCGGTGTCCCTGGTGACTACGTTTGCAGGAAGTGTGTCCAAGGCTGGCAGACCAATTGAATAACTACTTTGGTTCAGACTAAGGAAGACATAAAAATCTGCCGGAAATAGCAAGGTTGGGGTTAAATGAGGGATGCTGAGTGAAACGAGGTTAGCTGAGAAAGTCGTGTTAGGTATTGAATGCACCGTACAGTGAGTTAAGTTGTCCCAGAGTACTTAAGGACCGCAGAAATAGTAAATTAGTGATAATTTTTCAAACTCTTTAGAAAGGGAACTGATGGAGGTAGCCATTAACCCCACTTTTTAGCGTAGCAGTAAACGGGGAATTACAGACCAGTTAGTCTAACATCGGTGGTGGCGAAAATTCTGGAGTCAGTTATTAAAGATGGGATAGCAGCACATTTGGAAAGTGGTGAATTCATTGGACAAAGTCAGCATGGATTTATGAAAGGTAAATCATGTCTGACAAATCTTATAGAATTTTTCGAGGATGTAACTCGTAGAGTGGATAAGGGAGAACCAGTGGATGTGTTATATCTGGACTTTCAGAAGGCTTTTGACAAGGTCCCACATAAGAGATTAGTATGCAAACTTAAAGCACACGGTATTGGGGGTTCAGTATTGATGTGAATAGAGAACTGGCTGGCAGACAGGAAGCAAAGAGTAGGAGTAAACGGGTCCTTTTCAGAATGGCAGGCAGCGACTAGTGGGGTACCGCAAGGCTCAGTGCTGGGACCCCAGCTATTTACAATATATATTAATGACCTGGATGAGGGAATTGAATGCAACATCTCCAAGTTTGCAGATGACACGAAGCTGGGGGGCAGTGTTAGCTGTGAGGAGACACAAGGTGACTTGGAAAGGTTGGGTGAGTGGGCAAATGCATGGCAGATGCAGTATAATGTGGATAAATGTGAGGTTACCCACTTCGGTGGCAAAAACAGGAAAGTAGAATATTATCTAAATGGTGGCCGATTAGGAAAAGGGGAAATGCAACGAGACCTGGGTGTCATGGTACACCAGTCATTGAAAGTAGGCATGCAGGTGCAGCAGGCAGTGAAGAAAGCAAATGGTATGTTAGCATTCATAGCAAAAGGATTTGAGTATACGAGCAGGGAGGTTCTATGCAGTTGTACAGGGTCTTGGTGAGACCTAGTGTCTATAATTCCCCATTTTCACTCTCTCCCTCCTTTCTTAAAACATGGGTTACATTGGCTACCCTCCAATCCACAGGAATTGATCCAGAGTCTTGAGAACATTGCGAAATGATCACCAATGATTTCTTGGGCCATCTCGAGTATTCTAGATTGCAGACCATCTGGCCCAAGAGATTTATCTGTCATCAGTCCCAACAGTTTACCTAACACTATTTTCTGACTAATGTGGATCCCCTTCAGTTCCTCCATCCCATTAGATCCTCGGTCCCCGAGTATTTCCGGGAGATGGTTGGTGTCCTCAGTGAAGACAGAACCAAAGTACTCATTTAACTGTTCTGCCATTTCCCCGTTTGCCATTATAAATTCACCTGTCTGACTGTAAGGGACCTACATTTGTCTTAACTAATCTTTTCCTTTTTACATACCTATACAAACTTTTAGTCAGTTTTTATATTTCCCACAAGCTTTCTTTTATGGCATTTTCCCCCTCTTAATTAACCTTTTTCCACCTCTTAAACAACCCCTGTTGAGTTCTAACTTTCTCCCAGCCCTCTGGTCATCAGGCTTTGCATACCATTGTTACAATACACAAGCTTGAATATTTCGCCATAGATATTGGCCAAAATGAAAGAAGCAACAATAAATTGACGTGTTTGGGAAGTTATTTTTGTATACTATTAATTGCTGCTTCTTCAAAGTCAATTGTTATCGAAATTGGAACCTGAACTCCTTTATTGTTCAAAAATGTAAACATTCTGTTTATTGTTTTCTCTTCCTTGTTGCTTGCAATACACTAATGGCAAAATGGTGCTTTCTGAACTAATAGCATGTATAGTATAGCTTTCCTAGGGGAGCAGAGTCAAATGTGCCATCGCCAAACCATGTTTTTTTTTGGATAAAAGTTACAAATTCTTCTCTGTCGATAAAATAATTACGGTGGTACTTTCATACATTCGAACGTTTCCTCCTCGTGTTATTGTACTCACATCGTCACTCGTGTCTACATTTCTTGCCCGTCTTACCATTCTTCCTATTGTTTCTCTCTTAGGCAGAGGTCCAGCAACACTAAGTGGTAATTCTTCTGTGATATTATTAATTACACTGCCTATGACCTCCTCATTATGCTCAGCTCCAGTTTCCAAGCTGTCCGAAACTTTCAGAACACAATTACAAGCACCATCAGGAGGGTGTGAATGATTAGAAGCATTACCCTGCTCAGTATCGTTTATAGTTCTAATTCTACCATTACACTCTTTACGTTTCACACACCGCCAGCATGTGGTTTCATTAACCTTTTGTCCACAACATATGAGTAACCATTGAGAAGGAACTTTCTGCCAACTTTCTGCTAACGAAACCCATGGTTAAACTAAAAGGTTCCTCAGAAAGTAAAAAAGTCGATTACTATTTACCCCCTACCTGAGGGGTTAAAAGTAAATAACTCGATTACTATTTACCCCCTATATGAGGAATTAAACAAAATTATATTTGTTTCCTTTTCGATATGTAAAGTTGTTTTTCAACTATTCGATGTCAGGGATTCAAAGAAATTTATATTTGTTTTCTTTTCGATAAGTAAGATATTTTTCTCAGCTTTTCGACGTCATGTCCGTTGTTTTGCGGCCTAAAATCTGACGGGGAACGAGCATGACGTTGAAAAGCCTCTGTGGCATTCGCAGCAGCTTTGAGTCACTGTCACCATTTTACAAGCAAAAGCTTAAGCTCACCGCCACACTCTCGTCTCCCCGCCCCCACCCTCCCGTCTCCCCCCGGCCAATGAAGTGATGGACGCGGGGGTCTGGACCACTCGCTGACCTTTGTCAATGACTGACAAGGTGTTAGACCAATCCCGTACCCGGAGACGTCATGTCCGTTCGGCGTCTTTTCTACGTCATGTCCGTTCTGCGTCTTGTCCAATCGGTGTCGTGTCTGTTCGGCTTTTGGCGCCATGTCCTTTCGGCGTTGTGTCCTTTCGGCGCCATGTCCTTTCGGCGCCATGTCCTTTTGGCATCGTGTCCTTTCGCTGTTGTGTCTTTTCGGCATCGTGTCCATTCGGCGTTGTGTTTATTCGGTGTTGCGTCCTTTGGGTGACGTGTCCGTTCAGCTTCGTGTCCTTTCGGTGTCATGTCCGCTCGGCTTCTCGGCTTCGACTTCTTGGCTTTGGCTTCTCGTCCTTCGGCATCCCGTCCGGGTACCGCTAGACACACCCCTAATTTCCTGCTTGATGCTATCCCAAACCTCCCTATTGCTGTTTGGTGGACTCCAACAAGTGATTTCTGCCCTTGGCTATTTCGCAGTTCTACCCATACTGATTGTACAGCATCCAAGCTAATGTCTCTCCTTGCTATTGCATTAATTTCTGCTTTAATCAGCAATTCCACCCCACCCTTTCTGTCTATCCTTCCTGAATATCAAAATCTTTCCCATTGCAACAATCCTAATTCTGGACTTGCTGCCAGTCCTGCCCCTCTCCCAGCCATGTTTCCTTATGGTTATAATATCCCTGTCCCATACAGCAATTGAGATCTACTGCCTGCCCAGTCAGGCCTCTTGCATCCAATAGCATCCATAGATCTATCAGAGTTTCCGCACTCTGACTTGCCACTGCGTTTGCTTTCTACTGAACTTTCTCACACTAACATTATTAATTATTAAGTAAGTGGGAACGTGACATTTAGAAAAAAATAGGATTGGCCAGAATCTACGTGGATTATTTGAGGGAAAACCATGTTTGATAGATCTATTTCCAGCTAACACAATACAACCTTCATGTTATGACACATTTCGATTTTCAAAAAGCCATAAATGTTTAGAAGTATTAATCAGTGCACATTTGAGAATAAGTTAACATACAGAAAACACAGTAGGAATAAATAGGTTGTTTTCATTGCGGGCTCTAGCTAGTGTGATGTTGCAGGCATCAATGCCATGACCCCAGCTGTTCACCATCTATGTCAATGATATGGATGGAAGGCATTCAAGTGGAATGTGTCCAAGTTTGCTGATGATGCAGAATCATGAGGCCCTTGGCTATTTCGCAGTTCCACCCATACTGATTCTACAGCATCCAAGCTAATGTCTCTCCCAGCTGGACAGTGTGAGAAGGATGCTGGCGACTTTGGAGGGATGCTCATGTCCATGGGCAAGGACATGGCATATAATGAGAAAAATGTGAGTTTATCCACTTTTTCCTGGAATAAAAATAGAAAGGTGGAACATTTATTTTATTATGGCAAAAGAACAATTGGTGATGATTCTCCTGCTGTGCTTTATGTTCCTGGTGCCAGGGACCTGGTAGCCTTGCACACATATCACAGAAAATGCGTATGCAGATATTGCGAGCAATTAGGAAGGCAAATGATAATAATGGCATTTAGTGCAAGAAGACTGGAGTACAAATAACCTCTGTGGTACGGCAGTTTGGGCAATAGAAATTCGCCCTTATGGAATTTATAAATCACCACAGAAATTACGGGCATACAGAATTTTAAAAAATCATTCAATTTACGTGAAAGAATGTAAACACCACAAAATATTTTATTCAACTTGCATATCTTGACATGACTCTGTGTTATGGAAAATAGTAATATGGGATATTTCCTAAGAAAGCAACCCCAAAATACAGGGGTCATCAGTCGCAGGGTGGGGCCATCTGATAATTAGATAAACCCATGATGAGACAAATCTGGAACATGTTTTACAGGTCTCTCTTTCAAAGGAAGAATAGGCAGTAAAATGTGCAATGAAGGTTCATTAGATTGATTCCTGGGTTAGGTGTATATTGTGAGATTAAACAGATTGGGCCTATAGTCTTGAGTTTAGAATAACAGAGCACGACCTAATTGAAAAAAGACAATAGGACTGACAGGTATGCCTGAATGGGAGTCAGCACTCTATTGACTAAGTGGTCAATACCTGTGCCATATTAACTTGTGAATGTTTTATGACTGGACCAAATTTAACTGCTGTCATTCACTTATATCCATCAGTGGATTTCTTTAACACCAAGAGAGATGCTATCAACATTAAAGAATCATAATGGAACACCAGGTCAGCAATAATATTACATTTCTGGAGCTTGCTTTCCAATCTACTAGCAACCACACTGAGAGGCCAAAAGGCTACCAGACATGCAAAATGGAAATGAAAACAGATTCATCAGCATGTCAAACAGCGTCTAAATAGTAAAACAGTTAACAGTGCAGAGCCAGATGTGAAACATTCACTCTTTCTCTCTCTACATATGCTACCTGACCTGATTGGAATTTTCAGATTTTTTTTTCCAGATTTCCAGCATCTGCAATATTTTGAATTCTGTTTAAAAAAAAGGAAGCTTAACAAGTGGACGAAGTGATGCTCTGCGGAGTTGTGGGTATGAGGCACCATAGGGATAGTAAAGGAAGTGCTCGAATCCACCTGTTCCATTAAAACTAGAAAGACACTAACTGCCCCCTTTAAAAATTGGCCTGCATCAGAAACTAAACTATGTTGACTTGATGAGTAACCCTAAAACAAAAACAATTGCACCATCATTTTTGGCTGTCAACACAATTCATGGACTAACTATCCAATGTTTTTTTTTCCCTTGATAAAGCAAACAAATACTTCACTGTAAAACCGTTTGGACATGTTCTAAAGAAAACCTGTAGAGAGGAACTGCAGATGCTGGTTTACACTGAAGATAAGACACAAAATGCTGGAGTAACTCAGCAGGACAGGCATCATCTGTTTGGATGGAAGTTTGGATATAGTTGACAGTAGATTATACTACAATGCCCAGGTTTGCCAATTAGACTAGGTTGAGTCTGCTGCTATGTGTAGCAACATCAACGATGGAGTCATTGGTGAATGGTACCAATTATAATCGTGCACCTGCCTCTCACCCTTCAAACCCGGTTAGTAATGCTACTCTGAAGATACATACAAAACGCTGGTGTAACTCAGTGGGTCAGGCAGCATCACTGGAGAAAAGGAATAGGTGACGTTTCAGGTCAAGACCCTTCTGCAGATTCCTGGGTGTTCGTATCCTTTTGTTATTACCTCTTCCCCACCCAACAACGGACCATTGTGGGCTTCACCTATCTTGGCTCATCGATGCCGGCTCTGTTCTGTTCCTTTTCATACATCTAGACTCAGTCTGAAGAAGGGTCTCAACCCGAAACGTCACCTGTTCCTATTTCTCCAGATATGCTGCCTGGCCTGCTGAGTTACTCCCAGTATTTTGTGTATATCTACGGTGTAAACCTGCATCTGCAATTCCTTCCTACACAATGAACCATTCTACAATTCCTTGCTCAACATCTGCTTTGATCTGTCATTTTCACACCTTACCCTTCCATATCTATAGTCTCTCCCCCCTCTCCCTACTCTATTCCTCCACCCCACCCCCCCCCTCCTCTATTCCTCCTTCCCTCCCCCCCCTCTCTTCCTCCTTCTCCCCCCCCTCCTCCCCCTCTCTCCTCTATTCCTCCTTCTCTCCCCCCCTCCTCCATTCCTCCTTCTCTCCCCCCTCCTCCATTCCTCCTTCTATTCTCCCCTCCCCCTCCTCTATTCCTCCTTCTCTCCCCCCCCCTCTATTCCTCCTTCTCCCCCTCCCCCCTTCCTCCTCTCCCCCCCCCCCCTCCTCTATTCCTCCTTCTCCCCCCCCCCCCCCCCCCTCTCCTCATCCTCCTTCTCTCCCCCCCCTCCCCCCTCCTCTTTCCTCCATCCCCCCTCCTCTATCCTCCTTCTCTCCCCTCCCTCCCTCTCCTCCCCTCTCCTCCTTCCTCCTTCTATTCCCCCCCCCCCCCCCCTCCCCCTCCTTCTCTCCCCCCCTCCTCTATTCCCTCCTTCTCCCCCCCCTCTATTCCTCCTTCTCCTCTCCCCCTCCTCTATTCCTCCTTCTCTCCCCCTCCCCCCCTCCCTCTATTCCTCCTCATCTCCCCCCCCCCTCTATTCCTCCTTCTCTCCCCCCCTCTATTCCTCCTTCTCTCCCCCCCTCTATTCCTCCTCCTCTCTCCCCTATTTCTATTCTCCTCTCCCCTCCTCTATTCCTCCTTCTCTCCCCCTCCTCTATTCTATTCCTCCTTCTCCCCCCCCTCCTCAATTCCTCCTTCTCTCCCCCCCCTCCCCCTCCTCCCCCTCTATTCCTCCTTCTCTCCCCCCTGCTCCATTCCTCCTTCTATTCCCCCCCCCCCCCCTCCTCTCTCCCCCCTCCTCTATTCCTCCTTCTCTCCCCCTCTATTCCTCCTCTCTCCTCTCCCCCTCCCTCTATTCCCCCCTCCCTCCTCTCCCCCCCCCCTCCTCTCCCCCTCCTCCTTCCTCTACTCCCCCTCTATTCCTCCTTCTCCTCTCCCCCTCTATTCCTCCTTCCTCTCTCCCCCCCCTCCTCCTCTCTCCCCTCCTCCTCTCCCCCCCCCCCCCTCCTCTATTCCCCCCTCCTCTCCTCCCCCCTCCTCCATCTCTCCCCCCTCCTCTATTCCTCCTTCCCTCCCTCCCATATGTCATCGCGTCGGGTCAATGGAGAACTCTTGACTTACTGCACCGTCCATCGTGCCCCTCGAGGCGCCACCAGGCGGCCGGCCGGCCGGCTCGCGCTCCGGGCTGACAAGCGGCGCGTGCCCCGGGGACTGACACATCGCCCGCGAGCCTGACGGGTCGCTGAAGAGACGCCGCCGCCGCCGCCAGCACCAGTTACTCGGCCGCCGCCGCCACCGCCACCGCCGCCGCAGGAAGTGACGCTGCGAACAATTGACAATCGCAGCGATCAGGCCTTGGCCCCCGGCCCCGACAGCCAATCAGAGCAGCGTTGCCCGGGGTACCATCTGGGCCCGCTCACAGCGCGAGGCAGCCTGCTCCCGGGGACCGGGGTCGTGCAGCCTTGACACCGCCGGATGCAAAGCCTTGACACCGCTGGATGCAAAGGCTGACACCGCTGGATGCAAAGGCTGACACCGCTGGATGCAAAGGCTGACACCGCTGGATGCAAAGCCTTGACACCGCCGGTTGCAAAGCCTTGACGCCGCCGGTTGCAAAGCCTTGACGCCGCCGGTTGCAAAGCCTTGACACCGCCGGTTGCAAAGCCTTGACACCGCCGGTTGCAAAGCCTTGACACCGCCGGTTGCAAAGCCTTGACACCGCCGGTTGCAAAGCCTTGACCCCGCCGGTTGCAAAGCCTTGACACCGCCGGTTGCAAAGCCTTGACACCGCCGGTTGCAAAGCCTTGACACCGCTGGTTGCAAAGCCTTGACACCGCTGGATGCAAAGGCTGACACCGCTGGATGCAAAGCCTTGACACCGCTGGTTGCAAAGCCTTGACACCGCTGGTTGCAAAGGCTGACACCGCTGGATGCAAAGCGCTTGTTGCAAAGGCTGACACTGCTGGTTGCAAAGCACTTGTTGCAAAGGCTGCCATCGTTCGTTGCAAAAGCTGCACCACTCGTTGCAAAAGCTGCACCACTCGTTGCAAAAGCTGCACCACTAATTGCAAAAGCTGCACCACTGCAAAGGCTGACAGCTCTCGTTGCAAAAGCTGCCATCGTTCGTTGCAAAGGCTAGTACCGCTCATTGCAAGGCTGGCAGCGCTTCCAATGCAAGGAATGCTGTCGGTATGTTCCATTCATCCACTCCCAACAGAGAGCATCGACTCTGAAGAAGGCTCTCGGCATCTAAACGTTGCCTATTTCCTTCGCTCCATCGATGCTGCCTCACCCGCTGAGTTGCTCCATCATTTTTGAGTTGCTCCATCATCTACCATCGCCTCTTTTAAAATATGCAACAGTACAGCACAGGAACAGACCTTTCGGCCCACATTTAGTTTAGTTCATTGTCACAGAGAAGGTTCACCAGACTGATTCCTGGGATGTCAGGACTTTCATATGAAGAAAGACTGGATAGACTCGGCTTGTACTCGCTAGAATTTAGAAGATTGAGGGGGGATCTTATAGAAACTTACAAAATTCTTAAGGGGTTGGACAGGCTAGATGCAGGAAGATTGTTCCCGATGTTGGGGAAGTCCAGGACAAGGGGTCACAGTTTAAGGATAAGGGGGAAATCTTTTAGGACCGAGATGAGGAAAACATTTTTCACACAGAGAGTGGTGAATCTCTGGAATTCTCTGCCACAGAATGTAGTTGAGGCCAGTTCATTGGCTATATTTAAGAGGGAGTTAGATGTGGCCCTTGAGGCTAAAGGGATCAGAGGGTATGGAGAGAAGGCAGGTACAGGATACTGAGTTGGATGATCAGCCATGATCATATTGAATGGCGGTGCAGGCTCGAAGGGCCAAATGGCCTACTCCTGCACCTAATTTCTATGTTTCTATGTCACGTGTACCGAGATACAGTGGAAAACGTTTTGTTGCGTGCTATCCAGTCAGCGGAAAGACAATACATGATTACAATCGAGCCATTCAGAGTTTAGGAAGGAACTGCAGATGCTGGTTTACACGGAAGATAGACACAAAATGCTGGAGTAACACAGTGGGACAGGCAGCACCTCTGGAGAGAAGGAATGGGTGATGTTTCGGTTTGAGACCCTTCAGACTGAGAGTCGGGAGGGGGAGACGATAGATATTGAAGGGTGAGGTGTGAGAGTGACAGATCGAAGTAGACGATGATTAAGAAAATGTAGAATGGTTCATTGTTAGCTGAGGGGAAGTTGACAACGAGGCATACAAACAGTAAAATTAATCAGGACAGTGAAACTAATCAGAGAACTAGGGTGGGGGAGGGATGGAGAGAGAGATACATCAATATAGGGGGGTTGCACGTAAGGTCACAGGGTCATAAGGCTTGACGCACGGAGCCGCTCAATCCATCTGGAGGACATCCGTATCCTCCGGTATATGTTATTAATGCAAGAAACGCGTACTTTCCTACCTGTTAAAAACCGCCAAAATGTTGAATTTTTGCGCTGAAAAAAATTGTGGAAGTCGGGGTAAGTGTGAGAGACATGTACCCAACTTCAGAATTCCAAAAGTGAAGCGAAATGAAGGTAAAGAGAAGCGAGAACTGAAGGGACAACAGCAGCTAAAGTGCTTGGCGAACATTGGCTGTGCAGATATCGGAATTGAAAATATTGGGAATTATTGTGTTTTCTCACTGCATTTCATCAATAGTTAGGCATTATTTGTGTTTTTTCTTGATTCCTTTGGCATCTAAAAAGTTTCAGAAGTGATAAATCTGGCTGTAAATTTTTATTCAGATGCGTTTTCATTTTGTATGTAAAAACCCACTTGAGAACCATGGGCGATTTAAAAATTTTACAGCCAGATTTATCAATTCTGAAACTTTTTAGATGCCAAAGGAATCAAGAAAAAACACAAATAATGCCTTAGTTGATGAATTGCAGTGAGCAAACGGCCAATGTTCGCTAAGGGCTGTTGTTGTCCCTTCAGCTCTCGTTTCTATCTACCGTAATTTCTCCTCACTTTTGGAATTCTGAAGTATGCTAAATGTCTCACATGCTTATCCCAATTTCCATAATTATTTACAGCTCAAAAATTGACAATTTCAGCTGGTTTTAACGGGCCCGCTACGCTGGAAACAATGTTAAGTGCCTACCTGCAGTTCATCGCGTGTAATCCATTTGGAGCAGCGTAGCAACAGTACAGGTCATGGGTCGTGACCCAACTGCCGTGAAACCTCCGTATACCGAGGGGGTGTAAGCTGCGCAAACGAAATGTGAGGGTTTGTTCCTCATTGCAAGGCTGGCAGTGCTTCCAATGCACCCTGTCCTGCTGAGTTTCTCTAGCATTTTGTGTCTATCTTCAGTTTAAACCAGCATCTGCAGTTCCTTTCTACGCAAACAATTCTGTACGCTGGAGGAACTCAGCAGCATTTGTGTAAGAAAAGGAATTGTCAACATTACGTCAGGACTAAGAGTGGAGAGGGAGGAGAGGCAGTATAAAGAGGAGAGGGGGAGTGTGAGATAGGGACCAGTGGATCACTGGTGAACTGAGGAGGGATCAAGGAAGGCATGGATATTGAGTCAGGTAGTGGAGGTGGAGAGGATGGTAGGGGGTGGAGTTGGAAGACAAGGACAGGTGAATGATAGATGGGGAAAATAATGGGGGGGAAAAGTCTCAAATAAACTAGAGGAAATCAGCAGGTCAAGCAGCATCTGTGAGAGGTAAGGAAGTGTCGATGTTTCAGATCTAAATCCTGCATCAAGACCAGGTGTTATTTCTGTTACAATAGCAATGTTTTACTCTCATGACTACGTGGTGGTTAAAAAGTTACTTTAACCAATATATAGAGAAACTTTAGCAGACATGGCTACAGTTATGAGATTATATTTTTTTTATAGTTATGAGATTATACAGTAATGTTGTAAACTGATTTTTCTGACAGAAATATGGTTTGCAAAGCATACCAAAAAATCAAAAGCCTCATTATAATACTCGTACGATTCTAAATTATGCATGCCTGTGGAATATACTCTAGTATGGGAAACATGCACACAATCAAAGGCTCATGAATGGAAAGAATACTTTTAATCTTAATGCGACAGATTGGCTGAAGTGTGACCCATTGAGATTTTATTTAGCAGGTACATGAGAATAATACTCTTGACATTGTGGTTACAGTGAACTTTAGAAATCAACTCAAACAAATGTTTTATAGTTTTATCAGGAATTTTACCTATTGTTCCATTATGCATATCATAACTATAATTCCTGAGACAGCATGCTACATTCCTTAGGGAACTCATTTAAGGTCCTTCATTTACCCCCAGCTACTTTGCATCAAGAAAATAAATTTTCATCAATTGTAAAAAAAATTGCTTAGTTTTGGCATTATCCATATAGCAATAAAACTCTGATCTTCAGATTCAGATTCAGATTCAATTTTAATTGTCATTGTCAGTGTACAGTACAGAGACAACGAAATGCATTTAGCATCTCCCTGGAAGAGCGACATAGCAAACGATTTGAATAAATAATAATAAGTGTCCGGGGGGGGGGGTGGTGATTGGCAGTCACCGAGGTACGTTGTTGAGTAGAGTGACAGCCGCCGGAAAGAAGCTGTTCCTCGACCTGCTGGTTCGGCAACGGAGAGACCTGTAGCGCCTCCCGGATGGTAGGAGGGTAAACAGTCCATGGTTGGGGTGAGAGCAGTCCTTGGCGATGCTGAGCGCCCCCCGCAGACAGCTTGGATGTGGATGTGGATGTGTGTGTGTATGTGTGTATTTATTTGTTTGTGCGCGATCACATCTACTCGTAGAAACGACGAGCTAACGGGAACATTTTTACATATTCCGGTAGAGATTTATCCCTGAATATTTCATGTATTATTTCTCGAGTTAATTATGAAAATCTTCACAAATCTCAAATAACTTAGAAAATAAACGAGATGGTCTCGCTGATGAGGTCATAATGGATCTGACTGCCTGCCTCTGCTCGCGCTGCGAGTGACGTCACCCCCCTGTTTTGTCTTCTGCACTTCTTGGCTTCTTAAACTTTACTTCCTTAAATTTGTCACTTAGCGTTTTTAAACTGCTGCTCAGGTCGTGCTGCGCGCTCCGCTGGGCTCCTTGAAGTTCTAGAACAAGGCGGCGGTGGCCGTTATCGTCGCGCGGACGCGGGTGAGGGTGCGGGGAAGCGCGAAGGGAAGGTGGCCATGGCGGCCATTACTCCCTCTGGGCCAGGCCGTCTTTGGAGACCTGCGATTCCTCCATCGATCGCAGGGTCTTGGGGAATCGTGACGCCTTTTCCTCGTTGGTGATCCCGATCCCACCTGGCGATCTCTGGCTGTCATGGGGGACGACCTCCTCTCCGCCCCCCCCCCATCTCTCAATCTCTACCTCCCTCCCTCTCTCTCTCCACCCCCCACCCCTCTAGCCGCGCCTGCACAGTTAAGGGTTATGCATGAGTGTGCAAAGGGCGGGGGAATGGGGTAAAAGGAGCAAATGAATAATATTAATATAATATCAAGGGGGAGGTTAATGTGTGTGTATGAGAGGGGGGGGTGGTTAGTGTGTGTGTGACACCGCTGGCCGCCGCTCCCCCCGCAACCATGCAATGAGGGGACGGGACCCAAGGGTGAAGCCACCGTAAATCTTTCCATTTTCCATATTACTAGAAGAATTAATTATTTAAATTCTTTAATACAGTGCCCTCCATAATGTTTTAAACAAAGATCCATCATTTATTTATTTGTCTCTGTACTCCACAATTTGAGATTTGTAATAGAAAAAAATCACATGTGGTCAAAGTGCACATTGACAGATTTTATTAAAGGCCATTTTTATACATTTTGGTTTCACCATGTAGATATTACAGCTGTGTTTATACATAGTTCCCCCATTTCAGGGCACCATAATGTTTGGGACACATGGCTTCACAGGAGTTTGTAATTGCTCAGGTGTGTTTAATTGCCTCCTTAATGCAGGTATAAGAGAGCTCTCAGCACCTAGTCTTTCCTCCAGTCTTTCCATCACCTTTGGAAACGTTTATTGCTGTTTATCTACATGAGGACCAAAGTTGTGCCAATGAAAGTCAAAGAAGCCATTATGAGACTGAGAAGCAAAAATAAAACTGTCAGAGGCATCATCCAAACCTTAGGCTTACCAAAATATACTGTTTGAGACATCGTTAAGAAGAAAGAGAGCAATGGTGAGCTTACTAATCGCAAAGGGACTGGCAGGCCAAGGAAGACCTCCGCAGCGGATGACAGTAGAATTCTCTCTATAATAAAGAAAAATCCCCAAACACCTGTCCGACAGATCAGAAACCAGTGATGGAAATGAGGGGATACGCAGGGGGACGACATTCCTACTTTTCAATTTCCAGTTTATGTCCAATACCTGTGCACGAAGTGTCAGAGTTGTTAAATACGTATTGTTTTTTTCAAATGACCATGGATAATCGTTACAATGAATCACGCTGCATCGGCCATGAGATGAAAACGATTTGTTAACTACCACTGTTAGCACTTGTTAACAGCCAGTAGTTAGCACGTAGTTATACAATGTGTTATCAATACATCGATCCACATTCCTCAGTAAATGTAATTGTGTTTTGACCACGTATTAATGACACCGAGTTCCTTTGAATAAAATTCATGGGGGAATTTAATAAACTCACTGTCATTGCCCCGGACCGCGAGCACGGGCTTCTTCTGGTGTGCAGGTAGTCACGTTATTTTATTATTCCATGTTATTTTATTCTCTCGCTCTCTCTCCCTCTCTCCCTCGTCCTCTCTCTCGCTGTCCCTCTCTCTGTCTTTCGCTCTCTCCTTCCTCCCTCTCTCGCTGTGCCTCTCTGTCTTTCGTTGGGGCAACTCAGCGGGTCAGGCAGCATCTCTGGAGAGAAGGAATAGGTGACGTTTTGGGTAGAGACCCTTCTTACAATACAATACAATTTATTTGTCATTTGAACCTCATTGAGGTTCAAACGAAATTTGGTTTCTGCAGTCATACACACAAGAAAAAGACCCAAGACACAACGCAATTTACACAAACATCCATCACAGCGCATCTCCTCCTCGCTGTGATGGAAGGCAAAGACTTCTCTCCCCTGCACTCCCCATTCCCCTCCCGATGGTAAGTGTCCCGCGGCCATTCAAAGCCGCGCTGGGCGATGTAAGGCCCCGCTCCAGGTCATCTTCAACCCCGCAACTCGGGCGGGGGAAGTCGCCGTTGCGGAAGCCCCGAAAAGCGGTCTCCCAGCAGGGACCCACGGGCTCCCAGTGTTACCGTCCACCAGAACTGCGGTATTTTCATTGTTTTCTTCGGACCCTCCATAGATCCGGCCTGACCTGCTGAGTTCTCCAGCACTTTATGTTTTGCTCTTAAAATAAATCCGTGGTCCTCTGAAGAAACAACACGATAGACCACTCTGGAAGTGCAAGTTTTGCTGTACACTTCATGCTGTAGAACATATCATAATACACCCCGAGTGATTTAATGGGGTTAGATTTTTTTTTAATCTGTTGTCTAGAATTAATTGATACCCACCCTATGTACCTCATATCAGATTTAAATCGGAATTCCGATTTTTTTGTTTTCCTATTTGTCAATTTTTTGTGGACCGGGGTAGAGCCCAAGACCTCCCTACTCCCCTCACAACCTCCACCGACCCCGTGCCCCTGTTTTAGTTTCCTCAGGAAGTGCAGTCGCTGATGGGCCCGCTTGACGGTCCCAGTGGTGTTCCTGGACCAGGTGAGGCTGTCCGTTATTTGCACACCGAGGAACTTTATGCTCTCCACTCTCTCCACTGCAGTGCCACTAATGTTGACGTTATTTGGTGGCCAATCAACCGCTGTCTCTAAGGGGGTTGCGTCCAATCACCAACGAGCTTCCCTTAAAATTCCCATCCAATCAACAAATCGGTCTCCTCCCGTCCAATCAGCCGCTGTCTCCAAGGGCATTACTTTGTCTATTATCTGTCCCCAATAAGAAACTGCATTTTCAGATTAAGTGTTTCAGTTAAATTAGAATGGATGGGGAGAAAATTAAATAAGTAGTAACAATAGTTTTTTCCGGCCTAAATCGTGAGCGGTGAATATTTTATTGTGGGTGGTTTCATTTAGCAAAATATTAATGCCAGTCACAGGCTTGAACTCAGTGTAGGTGATGCTATGTGAAGTTGCAGGTTTGAATCATTTCAGATATTTTGTGATAAATTGTATTCCTTATATCATAAGTCTCCTAAGAATCAGGATGAGTTAACTGCATGTGCTGAGGCTCTTCACTGTCAACTGTTGACAATTGGTGGTGTTTTCAGTGTGAGAGGGGTTGTTTCGTTTTACTGAATTGTAAAGGCTTATAAAGCTTTTTGGGAGCATTTTGGAAAAGCAAGCTGTGATGCTTCAAGATCTAGAGCAAAGTACAAGGGGCTGAGAAATGTATTAGAATCATCAGCTTTCGTAAATAATTTGGGCTTGTTGATGGATAGTTTACTAAAGTTGTCTGAACTGTCACTTGAACTACAGAACCGAAATTGCACACTTAGTAAAGCACATGAGGAAATTAAACAAACTATCAAGGTTCTTGAATGTCAAATAGAGAAGCCAGGAAAATGTTATACTCAAGTGGAGAAAGCAACAAGCCAGGTGATATTTAATGGAATACATTTGAGAGCTGGTAAAGTACCTACTATACACAGACAACAGTTTTTGAGGAGTTTGGTCAATAATATGAAATCCAGGCTGCTTGAATCTACAACAGCTTCCAATGATAAATGTAAAAAGTTTATTAACAAGTCAAAATATTTAGATATTATCAATATTCCAGAAGATTCACTTTTTACCTTTGTGGATAATGATGTAGAAGAAATGGCAGAACAACTTGGCTTAAATGGTCGGCTTTATATCTTTCAGAGAATTCAGGGAATCTAAAGGGAGGTAGTTTCTGCAGATTTTCAGCAGCTGATAATGGCTGTAAATACAATTCCGGTATCAAACAGTAAGAAGCTTCAGTGGCATGAATGTCTGCATGTACCACAACGTGCAAGACTTCAAACTGATCATCTCTCAACTCTTCTATTTATTAAGTTGGTGGGACCTCGTATGTCAAAATTCAACCCCGAAGTATATGTGAGGACATCGCTTCTTAGTGGCAGAAGGCGTGCTGAAGAAACGACATGCAGACAGAAAGAGGAGGTGACAGAAAAAAAATGGAGATTATATACCATTACTAGACTAAGTGGGACCCATTGGGTCCCAGCATCACACAGCAGGGCTGGTCATCCAACGCAATATTCCACCTCTCCACCAATTCTAATATTGGTGGCCAGTTGGGGGGGTGGGCTTTCTGGAGCACTAGTATGGGTGTTGCGGGCTGAAGGGACTGGATTCCAGAGGGCTAGTATGCAAATTGTGCGCCAAATGGATTCTTGGGCTGGCGTCTCAGTCAATCAAGCCTGTTGTGCTGGCAACTCGCTCACTCACGGCTGGTGGGCTGGTAGTTGACTCACGGCTAATCCTTGAAATTCTATTTCAAGCAGGGTATAAGGCCACCAAATTCAAGTGCAGTTTCTTACCACTTCTAGCAGGGTGCAAGGCCACTAAATTCGTGCAGTTTCATACCATTTGAAGTAGGGTGCAAAGCCACTAAAGACAGCGAGTCGTGACCTATCCCTCCTCCATCTTGCAGAGACTGAGCCACACCCACATTTCCGGGTTTTATAACCCCCCCTCCACCGGAAAAGGTGTGGCTTTCATCGAGTGATTGACAGGAGAGAGATTCTCAACATTAAAAAAAAAAAACTAATAACACTTTTATTTTTCATTAATGGGAAGAATTCTCTGCACCTGCTCAGCGGAGGGGGACTGAGTAAGATAGCCAAAAATCGCAGCCGTAAGTGGTAGCGTTTTATCTAAAATCAATATACAGTGCAAACAGGAAGTAAGTGCATTTACAGTAGTGCCTTTTAACTTCAAGCCAAAGCACCCAAGCCACCATTTGCAGTAAGTAGTGCATTTCAACTTCATGCCACCATTTGCAGTAAGTAGTGCCTTTCAACTTCAAAGCTCCCAAGCCACCATTTGCAGTAAGTAGTGCCTTTCAACTTCAAGCCAAAGCACCCAAGCCACCATTTGCAGTAAGTAGTGCCTTTCAACTTCAAGCCAATGCAACCAAGCCACCATTTGACAATAAGTAGTGCCTTTCAACTTCATGCCACCATTTGCAGTAAGTGGTGACTTTCAACTTCAAGCCACACCCAAGCCACCATTTGCAGTAAGTAGTGCCTTTCAACGTCAAGCCAAAGCAACCAAGCCACCATTTGCAGTAAGTAGTGCCTTTCAACTTCGCCACCATTTGCAGTAAGTAGTGCCTTTCAACGTCAAGCCAATGCAACCAAGCCACCATTTGCAGTAATAGTGCCTTTCAACTTCAAGCCAAATCTCCCAAGCCACCATTGGCAGTAAGTAGTGCCTTTGAACTTCATGCTACCATTTGCAGTAAGCAGTGCCTTTCAATTTCAAGACACACCCAAGCCAAGTCAACCAGGGGAGGGGAGGGAGGGGGGGGGGGGGCTTTCTGGAGCACTAGTATGAACAATATTAGAACCAATAGACATTTTTTTTTGCAAGCTTTTAGAACCAATAGAGACACTTTTTGCAAGCTTTAGAACCAATAGACATTTTTTGCAAGCTTTAGAACCAATAGACATTTTATTTGCAAGCTTTAGAACCAATAGACATATTTTTTGCAAGCTTTAGAACCAATAGACATTTTTTTGCAAGCTTGAGAACCAATAGACATTTTTTTGCAAGCTTTAGAACCAATAAACATTTTTACAAGCTTTAGAACCAATAGAGACACTTTTTGCAAGCTTTAGAACCAATACACACATTCTGCAAGCATTTTAGAACCACTAAGGGCACTTACATTTGAGTAGACATGTGTTCAGTGTTATTCCCAGCTCAGAGAAACGTGACCCTCTGCCTTCCACCAGCTTGCAGACACTGATTGAGGCACACCACTTCCTGGTTTTACAGTCCCTCCCCCCTGCCGCCAGCGGGGACAGAAGAGAGAATGGGGAATTTTGTAAAAACATTAATATCTCTGTCATTTTTAATCAACGGGAAAAATCCTCGGCACACATGCGGCGGA
Organism: Leucoraja erinaceus; assembly: GCF_028641065.1. Lineage (NCBI taxonomy): Eukaryota > Metazoa > Chordata > Chondrichthyes > Rajiformes > Rajidae > Leucoraja > Leucoraja erinaceus. The sequence continues at coordinate 2,271,231 of NC_073385.1, read as the reverse complement.
GGGGGGCTCTGAGCAAGGTGGCCATAGATGACGGCCGTAGGTGGCGGCGTTCTCTCGGAAATCGCAGCACAGATGGCCAAAACCGGTCAAGAACAGACTTTTAGTAGTATAGATAGATGGAACATTTTGTAATGTAAACAGAGTGAGAGAGAGATCCAAGCAAGCAGCTATGACATATAAAACACAACTAGACTAAGTGGGACCCGTTGGGTCCCAGCATCACACGATGGGCTGGACCCCAAACGCAATATTCCACCTCTCCATCAATTCCAATTCCAATATTGGTGGTCAGTGGGGGGCTTTCTGGAGCGCTAGTATGGGTGCTGTGGGCTGAAGGGACTGGTTTCCAGAGGGCAGGTATGGACATTGTGGGCTGAATGGATTCTTGGGCTGCCGGCTCAGTCACTCAAGCCTGTTGTGCTGGCAGCTCACTCACTCACAGCTGGTGGGCTGGCAGTTGACTCATGGCTATTCCTTGAAATTCCATTTTAAGCAGGGTGCAAGGCCACCAAATTCAAGTGCAGTTTCATACAATTTCAAGCAGAGTGCAAGGCCACTAAAGACAGCGAGTCATGACCTCTCCCTCCTCCATCTTGCAGAGACTGAGCCACGCCCACACTTCTGGGTTTTATAGTCTTTATTGCATTTTTTAAACACTAATAACTCTTTTATTTTTCATCGATGGGAAAGATCCTCTTGTCCTGCGCAGCGGAGGGGGACTCTGAGTAAGATGGCCAAAAATCACAGCCATAAGTGGCAGAGTTTTTTCTAAAATCTATATACTGAACAACAGGAAGTGGTCAAGATCAGACTTTTAGTAATATAGGTAAACTATATTATAAATACACAATAAACAAGTTATGCATTCTTGTACTCTTACATGGGTATGACCGCACATTTTCCGCACATTTTCACGCAGAGAGTGGTGAATCTCTGGAACTCTCTGCCACAGAAGGTAGTTGAGGCCAGTTCATTGGCTATATTTAAGAGGGAGTTAGATGTGGCCCTTGTGGCTAGTAGGATCAGGGGGTATGGAGAGAAGGCAGGTACGGGATACTGAGTTGGATGATCAGCCATGATCATAATGAATGGCGGTGCAGGCTCGAAGGGCCGAATAGCCTACTCCTGCACCTATTTTCTATGTTTCTATAAACCCCCCCCCCTTGCTTCCCAACCTCAGCCTCACGGACCTTAGAGTGCCGCTAGATCCTAAAACCCATTTCCATCATGGCAAACACTCTTCAGGAGTCAGGTGTGGATTTGTCAATGATCACTGTCTGCAGAATGAGACAAAGATTAGCTTATATCAGAGTGATGGCAAGAGCAAAGTATGGAGGAGAGGAGGAACTGCCCAAGATCCAAAGCATACCACCTCATCTGTGAAACACAGTGGTGGGGGTATTATGGCCTGGGCATGTATGGCTGCTGAAGGTACTGGCTCACTTATCTTCATTGATGATACAACTGATGATGGTAGTAGCAAAATGATTTCTGAAATGTATAGACACATCCCATCTGCTCAATTTCAAACAAATGCCTCAACCCATTGGCCAGTGGTTCATTCGACAGCAAGACAATGATCCCAAACATACTGCTAAAGCAGCAAAGGAGATTTTCAAAGCTAAAAAAGGTCAATTCTTGAGTGGCCAAGTAAATCACCTGATCTGAACCCAATTGAGCATGCCTTTTATATGCTGAAGAGAAAACTGAAGGGGACTAGCCCCCAAAACAAGCATAAGCTAAGGATGACTGCATTGCATCACCAGAGAAGACACCAGGCAACTGGTGATGTCCATGAATCGCAGACTTCAAGCAGTCATTGCATGCAAAGGATATGAAACAAAATACTAAACATGACTTTCATTTACATGACATTGCTGTGTCCCAAACATTCTGGTGCCCTGAAATGGGGGTGCTATGTATAAACACTGCTGTAATTTCTCCACGGTGAAACCAAAATGTATAAAAATGGCCTTTATTAAAATGTGACAATGTGCACTTGAGTCACATGTGATTTTTTTCTTGTACAAATCTCAAATTGTGAAGTGCAGAGGCAAATAAATAAATGATGGGTCTTTGTCCCAAACATTATGGAGGGCACTGTATTTAACCTGGGTTAATATGTCAATGAGACAAGATAATGTAACTGTAGATTTCAACTTAAACGGAAGGAAAATAATTCTGAAGATGAATTGATTATCTGAGATACTTTGCCAGAATTTGTAAGACTGAGAACTATTTGTGTACTATTGTTTTAACTCAATTGCATTCATATTTTCTTTCTGTAATCTTTCTTGGCAAAATCAAGCATGTTTTACCGCCTGAGCTCGAAAATGTGAAATCAAATTATCTGAAAACAAATTTTTATCGCAAAGTTTAAGAAACATTTAGACAGGAACATGGATTTGATGGATTTAGAGGGATATGGACCAAATGCAGACAGGTGGAACAAGTGTAGATCAGACATGTTGGTCGTTGTTGGCAAGTTGGGCTGAAGGGCCTGTCTCCACACTGACTCTCTCTCTCTGCCTCTCTCTCTATGTTTTGATGGATGTGGGCCAAATACAGGCAGGTGAGGCTAGTGTAGATGGGATATGTAGGTCAGTGTGGGCAAATTGGACCAAACGGCCTGTTTCCACACTGTATGACTCTAAATCCCCAACATCTACAAGGATTAGGCTGTGGTAAACGTGGTCATTTAGGCTTACAAACTTGTATATGATTAGAAACATAAGTGTTATAATTTTTTCACTGATGAAAAGAATCTCATTAAGCTAATGTTTGTTATTCATGAAATGAGCTGAAATCCAATTATAACATAACACTTTTCTATTTATAAATATTAATGACAGGTGCAAGTAGCAAGTCGTACATCACTAGCAAGGCAGGAAATCCGAGATGTCCTCATTCTTTAGGGAATGGGGGTTCACTTCCCCCAACATAGATGAGGCCGTTACTCGTGTCTCCTCGGTACCCCGCAGCTCTGCCCTTGTCCCCCCTTCCCCTAGTCACAACAGAGGCAGAGTCCCCCTAGTCCATACCTTCTATCCCATCAGCCATCACACACGACACGTAATCCTCCGAAATGTCCGCCACCTCCACTGGGATCCCACCACGAGCCACATTTACCGATCTACACCCCTTTCTATCTTCCACAGATTCAGATTCAGATTCAATTTTAATTGTCATTGTCAGTGTACAGTACAGAGACAACGAAATGCATTTAGCATCTCCCTTGAAGAGCAACATAGCAAACGATTTTGAATAAAAAAAAATAATAAGTGTCCGGGGGGGGGGGGGGGGGGGGGGGGGGGGTGGGGGGGGGGGGGGGGGGGGGGGGGGGGGGGGGGGGGGGGGGGGGGGGGGGGGGGGGGGGGGGGGGGGGGGGGGGGGGGGGGGGGGGGGGGGGGGGGGGGGGGGGTGGGGGGGGGGGGTGGGGGGGGGGGGGGGGTGGCAGTCATCGAGGTACGTTGTTTAGTGGAGTGACAGCCGCCGGAAAGAAGCTGTTCCTCGACCTGCTGGTTCGGCAACGGAGAGACCTGTAGCGCCTCCCGGATGGTAGGAGGGTAAACAGTCCATGGTTGGGGTGAGAGCAGTCCTTGGCGATGCTGAGCGCCCTCTGCAGACAGCGCTTGCTTTGGACATTTGCACAGAGACCGTTCCCTCCGCAACTCCCTGGTTAACTCATCCCTTCCCTTCCCACGCGAAGGTTAGGCAGAGGTTCACTTGCACCTCCTCCAACCTGTTCAAGATGTGGACTCTTACACATCGGCGAGACCAAACATAGACTGGGCGATCGTTTCACGGAACACCTTCGCTCAGAACCGACCTGATCTCCCGGTTGCTAAACACTTTTATTCTCCTTCCCATTCCCACACAGACCTTTCTGTCCTTGGTCTCTTCCATTGTCAGAATGAGGCTAAACAAAATTGGAGGAACAGCATCTCATATTTAGATTGGGCAGCTTACAGCCTAGTGGTATGAATATTGATTTCTCCAACTTCAGGTAGCCTCGACATTCCCTCTATTTCAAGCACTCCCCCACCAAAGTCGCACTAGCTTCTTGTTTTCACACAACAAACAGCTAGCAATGGCCTGTTTCCTTTATCATCTTTACTTTTTGGAAATCTTTCATTCATTGTTCTTTATCTCTCTACATCATCGTTTATATCTCTCGTTTCCCTTATCCCTAACCAGTCTGAAGAAGGGTCTCGACCCAAAGCGTCACCCATTCCTTCTCTCCAGAGATTCTGCCTGTCCTGCTGATTTACTCCAGCTTTTTGCGTCTATCTTTAATTCACTGATAATCAGCCAAAGTCTTGACCTGAAATTAAAATGTGTAAAAATGCCCAGAGCAAGAGTTCAGAGCTCCTATTTGTCGGGGACACAAGAGACTGCAGATGCTGGAATCTTGAGCAAAATGTAAAACTGCCGGAGGAACTTGCAAGTCAGATAGCATCTGTGTGTCAGGAAATGAACAATCTTTTGGGTTTGAAAAGCGGTCCTAATTCATGATGTGTCAACTTCCGTTCATGAATGCTGCCTGACCTGCTGAGTTCCTCCAGCAGTTTGCTTATTAGTTAGCACGGTCTGAGCATCTGCTGCAGAAAGTCAGTTACAAGTAGATGGTGCTTTTTGTTTTTCCCTAATCAAAAAAATCACCTTAAAAGTTTGTAGTTTGGATAGGAGCTAAAAATAAAGTAATTACCACCAAATATACAAAACATGGTTGCCAAGGTAAAAGGTGCTCACACAAGCAGGTGTTAATCAAATGTCCCTTTAAGCTACTCTGCCATTCATGTTTGATTCGCTTCAGATCTGTTCAACATCTGTTCCATTTCTCCTTAGCCCATCATTCTCTCATAGAAACATAGAAATTAGGTGCAGGAGTAGGCCATTCGGCCCTTCGAGCCTGCACCGCCATTCAATATGATCATGGCTGATCATCTAACTCAGTATCCCGTACCTGCCTTCTCTCCATACCCTCTGATCCCCTTAGCCACAAGGGCCACATCTAACTAAATATAGCCAATGAACTGGCCTCAACTACCCTCTGTGGCAGAGAGTTCCAGAGATTCACCGCTCTCTGTGTAAAAAAAGTTCTTCTCATCTCGGTTTTAAAGGATTTCCCCCTTATCCGTAAGCTGTGACCCCTTGTTCTGGACTTCCCCAACATCGGGAACAATCTTCCTGCATCTAGCCTGTCCAACCCCTTAAGAATGTTGTAAGTTTCTATAAGATCCCCCCTCAATCTCCTAAATTCTAGAGAGTATAAACCAAGTCTATCCAGTCTTTCTTCATAAGACAGTCCTGACATCCCAGGAATGACATCCTCTCGATCATATGCAAGGACATTCAAAATTGTTCAAGAGTCAGGTCTCAAGTAAATGCCCTAGTAAACATCAAGTAAACTATAAGGCTGCAGCTAGGCAACTATAATTGCAAAATGTGACAGAGCAAATGGCAGTGGAAGCAGTATGGATGGTTGTCAAAGCCAATCTTATCATTAAATAACACAATAAATTAATCAAGCCCTTCTCAAAACTGCTTCCCGTTTGCAATGGTGTTGTGGAATGAAAGTGATTGCTAATTTTAATTTAACTAATCATACTGAGCTGTCCTAGATACTTATTAATGTGGGATCCCACAAGTTTTTTTTTTTTTTTTTTTAAACACAGTTGCAAAACCATTAACATCTTCTCACCAGGAACAGGTAATCTCCATAGAGCAGAAACTACATGGTAAAATGTCATCATTCTTGTGCCTGTATTGCTTCAACTTCACTCCTTCGTTATGTTTGCTTCCTTTGTCTTACATTTTTGTTTCTTATTTCTTCCTTGTCCTCCAGTAGTTATATTTTCAGACCTGGCTCTCCAATTCTGCTTGGAGGATGAGTAAACAAAAGATAGACACAAAATGCTGGAGTAACTCAGTGGGACAGGCAGCATCTCTGGATAGAAGGAATGAAAATGATTTTTTGTGATGTTTCGGGTCGAGAAGGGTCTCGAGATGCTGCTTGTCTCGCTTAGTTACTCCAGCATTTTGTGTCTATCTTCCGTTCCTTCCTACAACATGAGTGAACAAAAGCTTTTTATTTGCATGAGACCCATTCATCTTTATCTAATGTAAAGGTAATTCCTTCCAATTGTTTGCTATATATTAGAAAAAAAATTATTTGCAAAAAAATGACTTCAAATAGCAGTTATATTATTTAGTAGTTAGAAAATAATATAGATCAGATTCAGATTCAATCAGATCAGATTCAGATTCAATTTTAATTGTCATTGTCAGTGTACAGTACAGAGACAATGAAATGCATTTAGCATCTCCCTGGAAGAGCGACATAGCAAATGATTTGAATAAATAATAATGTGTCCGGGGGGGGGGTGGTGATTGGCAGTCACCGAGGTACGTTGTTGAGTAGAGTGACAGCCGCCAGGAAGAAGCTGTTCCTCGACCTGCTGGTTCGGCAACGGAGAGACCTGTAGCGCCTCCCGGATGGTAGGAGGGTAAACAGTCCATGGTTGGGGTGAGAGCAGCCCTTGGCGATGCTGAGCACCCTCCGCAGACAATATAGAGCTGTCCTGACCCACTATCTACCTCATTGGAGACCCTCGGACTATCATTTATCGAACTTTACTGGGCTTCAACTTGCACTAAACATTATTCCCTTTAAACTGCATCCATACACTGGGCAGTTTGATTGTAATCATGTATAGTATTTTCGGTGACTGGATCGCACGCAATAAAAAAGCTTTTCACTGTACCTCAGTACACGTGACAATAATACATTAAGATAAAGAGCTAACAGCTCAAATGCCAATTTTGATATTGATTTTCTAGTAACGTTTTATTTTTTGCTTTTCAATAGGATAAAGAGAAAAGTGGGGGGGATTGTATGTATCATCAGACTGGGTTTATCGTATCTTTGCCTTTAAATTCTTTCTTCAAATACATGCAATTGTGAAACAAATAAGCTAACACAGAATTAAACATTACTTGCCTATTGTGTTCCAGTCATTAACATATTATCTAACAGTTATGTGGTAATCAAAGAGCTATTATTGAAAAACGTGTTACTGGAGCACTGGACCAAATGATTTAAATTATTTTTTGTGAAGAAGGAAGTTTTTTTATTATGCCAATCAACAATACTTCATTACTGACAATAATCAGATAAAGTATCTATATTTTACTCTGCATCTCTTTCCATTGTTAGTTGCTTCTTCCACTAATAGACACATCAACAGTCCTTACGGATCAATGGCATATATTGGATTCCCTTCTGAAACAAAAATATTTAAACTGCTCATCGTGCATTGGAGTTTGTTTGCTTTTTTCTATTCTTTTGTTGGGCTATTAATTTATTGGAATTTACAAGTAGAGTATTGGTCTGTGGTTTCATCCAGTTAGTTACTCCTGGTTTGTTCTGAGTTTGGTCTGAGCTGCCAGTGACTGTTGTTGAATTTATGTGTACTGCCATTTGACTAATAGTTTTCTTTTCCATGATGAATTCCTGTTAATAAAAACAAAATAAATCAGCTCCAACATACTAATTATACCTCCATACATTCAGGTAGTGTTCACTATTTTAGATTATTGCAAGACTTCATTTTGTAAAACTCAATTACACAAACCCAAATATATTTTGGTAGTTTCTGCACAGAACACACAGGCCCTAAACTCCAAAGCTTTAACTTGAATGTACCCGTTTCCTTTATCATGGTAACTTTTTTGCATATCTTTCATTCATTGTTCTGTATCTCTTCTATATCATCGTCTATATCTCTCGTTTTCCTTTTCCCTAACAAGTCTGAAGAAGGGTCTCGACCCGAAACGTCACCCACTCCATCTCTCCGGAGATGCTGCCTGTCCCATTGAGTTACTCCAGCTTTTTGTGTCTATCTTTAGTTATTTAGAAACATTACCTATGTGGATATTCATATATTCTACTCGGGGAAACTTGGTGAAAAACATGGATATATATTACACTCAACAAATGAGTTCAAATTGCTTGTGTGTGAACTACTGTTATGTTCAATAATAAATGATGACTGATATAAAGATAAGAATCTTCCTTTCCTTCCTTTCAACCTGCTGCCCTCTGGAAGGCGCTATAGGTGCATCAAATCCAGGACAAATAGACTCAGAAATAGTTGCTTTCCAAGAATTATAACTACTATTAATTCAAATTCACACATGCACTGACTTCACTGCCCATCACCCGGACTTCCATCTGTATATATGTATATATGTATATAGCGCCGCAGAAATTGTGCACCTATCCCCCCCCATCCACCCCCCCCTTCTCCCTTCTGTTTTTTGTTTTTCTGTTTCTTGTTTTTTTGTGCTAAATTGTATGTATGCACTGAGTACGAGCAGCTTTCAGTTTCACTGTACATGTATAGTGACAATAAATGGAATATCATAGCATATCATATCCAATATTTAACAGTGCTTCTCTACAATCCTTTGTGAATGTTACATAATAAACACTATGACATGTTAGGAAAAGTTAGACAAAAGACAAATGTTTGGTCAAAGAGATGGGTTTTAAGAGTGTCCTGAAGAAGGTAAAATGGTTGGAGGGAAGCGGATGAAAACACAGATCGGTCATGTTCTTAATGAACTGTGAAAAAGGCCGAAGGGATTGAATGGCCTCTTCCTATTCCTATGGTCATTAGTGTTTCATTGTGGGAATTTCAAGCTCAAGGTAGCTAAAGGTATCGGGGAGGGGGGGTAATAGAAGGCAGGTCAACCATGGATTAGATTTACAGTAAGACAGAAGTAACAACATCTGGTGCTGGGGACAATTGCAGAGACAGTTGAACCCAAGGAGACAATTGCATAGTAAATTCCCCAAAACACATTGCAGAGTATTTCAAATAAAATAATTGGTTCAAATAACAAGAGGAAGTAGTTAGCAAGCAATGGAGCAAACAATTGAGTAAAAAAAACTAATGCTGGAACATCTGCATGATACCCACCCGCAGAGTCTTTCTAGCATCTACAATCATTTTTGTCTCCACGCATGCTGCCTGACCCATTGAGCTTTTTCGGGTAATTATTTTTTTGCTCAAGATTCAAGCATCTGCTATCGTTTGTATCTCCATTGGACTACAAATGGAGATGATTTATGATGCAAGCAGAGAAATAACAACTTTAATATTCTGACCTTCACCTTGTCCAGCTTTGAATAAGTACATCAAAAAAGGAGAAAGATAAAATGGAAATAGGTTTAAGAGGGAACTCCAAATCTTGGAACCTCCAAATCTTGGTGGGACTAAGGGAAAACAGTTGTTTTGGCACGGACTTGTAGGGCTGAGATGGCCTGTTTCCGTGCTGTAATTGTTATATGGTTGTTATATGGTTATCACATTGAATGGCGGTGCTGGCTCGAAGGGCCGAATGGCCTACTCCTGCACCTATTGTCGATTGTCTAAGTATTTGAGAGCCTGGCTGGGAATGGTAGGTGATGGGAATCAGATCCACAACAGACTGCAAGGGAGGAATTCATTTTCAGATATGCTGAGGCCGTGGAAGAAATTAAAAATAAGATAAAAGATTTCAAAAATCGGGGTATTTTCAAATTAAGAACCAGTGTAACTTGGGGTCATTTGTTAACTTAGAGTTGTAGAATCATACAGCATGAAAATAGGCCCATCAGCCCAACAAGTCCATGCCAACCAAGATGTCCCATCTACACTAGTCTCACCAGCCCACATTTGGCCCATATCCCTCTATACACCTCCTATCCATACACCTGTCCAAAAGTCTTTTAAATGTTGTTATATTATCTGTCTCAACTACCTCCTCTGGCAGCTCGTTCCATATACCCACCATCCTCTATGTGAACTTGCAGGATATGAGTCAGGTACCAGCAGCATGGTTTTGAATAAGTAAGTTGCAAGTTGAGAAGAAGATGAAAAACTAATTGGAAATGTCAAGGCCGGGAATAACCGTGATAAATTGGAGAGATCAAGGACAAATGTATTTTATGACAATAGCTTATAATAGAGGTAGAAGTGACAGCTTTTACACAGATAACAAATATTCTTACCTTCACCATGTCCAATTTTGTCAAAATACTCATCTCCTCCAGAATCCCATAATGCTTGGCATGGCACTGTTCTGCCAGATTGTTAATAGCCAACAAGAGAGCACCAACCTCTTCACTCTAACAATAAACAAACAATGAAAGATCGCTTTGAACATTGTCTTAAGTTGCCAATATTTACAGCAGATCATTTAGATGCTGTATTACAGATCTTAAACCAATCTCTAATGAGGTCGTTGAGGCAAGTACTATAACAATATTTAGAGTCATAGAGTGATACAGTGTAGAAACAGGCCCTTCAGCCCAACTTGCCCACACTGGCTAACATGTCCTAGCTACATTAGTCCCACCTGCCAGCATTTGGTCCCTATCCCTCCAAACCTGTCCTATCCATGTACCTGTCTAACTGCTTCTTGAATGCTGGGATAGTCCCTGCCTCAACTACCTCCTCTGGCAACTAAAAGACATCTGGACAGAAACATGGATATGAAAGGATTTAGAAACATAGAAACATAGAAATTAGGTGCAGGAGTAGGCCATTCGGCCCTTCGAGCCTGCACCGCCATTCAATATGATCATGGCTGATCATCCAACTCAGTATCCCGTACCTGCCTTTTCTCCATACCCTCTGATCCCCTTGGCCATAAGGGCCACATCTAACTCCCTCTTAAATATAGCCAATGAACTGGCCTCAACTACCCGCTGTGGCAGAGAGTTCCAAAGATTCACCACTCTCTGTGTGAAAAAAGTTCTCCTCATCTCGGTTTTAAAGGATTTCCCCCTTATCCTTAAGCTGTGACCCCTTGTCCTGGACTTCCCCAACATCGGAAACAATCTTCCTGCATCTAGCCTGTCCAACCCCTTAAGAATTTTGTAAGTTTCTATAAGATCCCCTCTCAATCTCCTAAACTCTAGAGAGTATAAACCAAGTCTATCCAGTCTTTCTTCATAAGACAGTCCTGACATCCCAGGAATCAGTCTGGTGAACCTTCTCTGCACTCCCTCTATGGCAATAATGTCCTTCCTCAGATTTGGAGACCAAAACTGCACGCAATACTCCAGGTGTGGTCTCACCAAGACCCTATACAACTGCAGTAGAACCTCCCTGCTCCTATACTCAAATCCTCTTGCTATGAAAGCCAACATGCCATTCGCTTTCTTTACTGCCTGCTGCACCTGCATGCCTACCTTCAATGACTGGTGTACCATGACACCCAGGTCTCGCTGCATCTCCCCCTTTCCCAATCGGCCACCGTTTAGATAATAATCTGCTTTCCCGTTTTTGCCACCAAAATGGATAACCTCACATTTATCCACATTAAACTGCATCTGCCAAACATTTGCCCACTCACCCAGCCTATCCAAGTCACCTTGCATTCTCCTAGCATCCTCCTCACACCTAACACTGCCCCCCAGCTTAGTGTCATCCGCAAACTTGGAGATATTGCCTTCAATTCCCTCATCCAGATCATTAATATATATTGTAAACAGCTGGGGTCCCAGTACTGAGCCTTGCGGTACCCCACTAGTCACTGCCTGCCATTGTGAAAAGGACCCGTTTACTCCTACTCTTTGCTTCCTGTTTGCCAGCCAGTTCTCTATCCACATCAATACTGAACCCCCAATGCCATGTGCTTTAAGTTTGTATACTAATCTCTTATGTGGGACCTTGTCGAAAGCCTTCTGGAAGTCCAGATACACCACATCCACTGGTTCTCCCCTATCCACGCTACTAGTTACATCCTCGAAAAATTCTATAAGATTCGTCAGACATGATTTACCTTTCGTAAATCCATGCTGACTTTGTCCAATGATTTCACCACTTTCTAAATGTGCTGCTATCCCATCTTTAATAACTGACTCTAGCAGTTTCCCCACTACCGATGTTAGGCTAACTGGTCTGTAATTCCCCGTTTTCCCTCTCCCTCCCTTCTTAAAAAGTGGGGTTACGTTTGCTACCCGCCAATCCTCTGGAACTACTCCAGAATCTAAGGAGTTTTGAAAGATTATTACTAATGCATCCACTATTTCTGGAGCTACTTCCTTAAGTACTCTGGGATGCAGCCTATCTGGCCCTGGGGATTTATCGGCCTTTAATCCATTCAATTTACCCAACACCACTTCCCGACTAACCTGGATTTCACTCAATTCCTCCACCTCCTTTGACCCGCGGGCCCCTGCTATTTCCGGCAGATCATTTATGTCTTCCTTAGTGAAGACGGAACCAAAGTAGTTATTCAATTGGTCCGCCATATCCTGGTTCCCCATGATCAACTCACCTGTTTCTGACTGCAAGGGACCTACATTTGTTTTAACTAATCTCTTTCTTTTCACATATCTATAAAAACTTTTGCAGTCAGATTTTATGTTCACTGCCAGTTTTCTTTCATAATCCATTTTTCCGATTTGGAGGGATATGGGCTTAACACAGGCAGGTGCGATTAGTATAGATGGGACACTTTAATCAGCATGGGCAAGTTGGGCCGAGGAGCCCGTTTCCATGTTTTATGACTCCATGGCATTCTTCCAGCCTTTACCACCCATTATTTCTTCGGATATCATCATTCCTTCCCACCTATGTCCTTCCCAATATGACTCGGCCACTCTTTTCTCAACTTTAGACTTACAGCATGGAAACAGGCCATTTGACCCACCGAATCAGCACCAACCGATGATCATCCATACACTAGCACCATATATATATATAGATATGCCATTTATTGTCACTATACATGTACAGTGAAATTGAAAGCTGCTCGTACTCAGTGCATACATATAATTTAGTACAAAAAACAAGAAACAGAAGAACAAAAACAGAAGGGAGAAGGGGGGGGGGGGGGGGGGGGGGGAGATAGGTGCACAATTCTGCGGCGCTATATACATATATACATATATACAGATGGAAGTCCGGGTGTTGGGCGGTGTAGTCAGTGCATGTGTGAATTTGAATTAAGAGTAGTTATAATTTTCGGAAAGCAACTATTTCTGAGTCTATTTGTCCTAGATTTGATGCACCTATAGCGCCTTCCAGAGGGCAGCAGGTCGAACAGTCCAAACGCAGGATGGGAGCTGTCTTTGATGATCTTCTTTGCCCTGCTAAGGCAGCGGGAGGTGTAGATATCCATCAGGGAGGGGAGAGAGCAACCAATGATCTTCTGCGCTGTCCTAGTTACCCTCTGAAGCCTCTCCCTGTCTGCCATGGTGCAGCTGCCATACCATGCTGTAATGCAGTATGTCAGCAGGCTCTCGATGGACGAGCGGTAGAAGGTCAGCAGCAGGTTAGAGTCCAGGTTGTGCTTCCTGAGGACCCTCAGGAAGTGCAGCCGCTGCTGAGCCTTCTTGATGACCGCTGTCGTGTTGTCTGTCCAGGAGATATCAGCAGCGATATGGACACCGAGAAACCGGAAGGTGTTGACCCTACATACTACATCCTACATACTAGGGACAATTTACAAAAACCAATTAACCTACAAACCTGTACATCTTTGGACTGTGGGATGAAACCAAAGCACCCAGAGAAAACCCACGCGGTCACAGGAGAACATACAAAATCCATAGACAGCACCCGCAGTCAGGATTGAACCCGGATCTTTGGTGCTGTAAGGCAGCAACTCTACTACTGTGGCAATCTGCCGCCTAAAAGTGTTGCCATTCTCCACTCATCACCATCTCTCCCAAACCTTTGTTTTGAACTTAGTTTAGAGATTCAGTTTGGAAACAGGCCCTTCGGCCCACCAAGTCTGTGCTGACCAGCGATCACCCATACACTAGTTCTATCCTACACACCAGGGACAATTTACAGAAGCCAATTAGCCTACAGACCTGCATGTCTTCGGACTGTGGGAGGAAACCAGAGCACCTGGAAGAAACCCATGCAGTTACAGGGAGAAGGTACAAACTCTATACAGACAGCACCCGTTGTTAGATCGAACCTGGGTGTCTGGTGCAGTGAGGCAGCAACTTTACTGCTGCACCACTGCATCTCATGCTTATATTACAGCATTCTGACCCTGCATCAGGAACTGGCAGTGGATTTTGCATGATATTATGTCAATATATTTTAATAGGTGGAAAATTAAGAAGAAATCCTCCATTAATATCCATTGTCCTCTTGATGGGTGGGCCTAAAGAAGAATGTCCAATCAAAACTTATTGACCCAATTCAGTTTATCTGCCCAAATGGCAGAGCTGCTGAGTACTTCAAGCATTTTCTGTTTATTTTAATAACTGGATGAACAGGTTTAACAGCCACACCTGTCTTTGCAAATGCACCAAGAGATATTTACAGAAGGTACAAGATACAAATAATGAAACCTGGTCAGAGTGAAATAAGAAACCATTTTTAAAAAAATATTTCTGACTGTACAGGAAAGTAGATCAAGATTAAAATACAGAATTTACAAAGTAAGCTATATAAAGAGGAAATACTTTAGACTGAGCAATACTGAGGAAATTGACAATATGTTAACACATCATGTATTGCCCTTCATAACAATCTTGTCATAAGCCAATGTATTTCTACCCATAAATTAGGTTTGAAAGTTAAATAGCAAGATCTTTTACTACATGTTGCTTAGTATCTTTTGTAAATAATTCAAATGCTTCATATTTCTCATTTTGAGTATTAACTGAAATTTCTGGTAGTACTAAAAAGTAAATGCAGCTTAATAATTTATTTAATTTTCTCCTTGATCATTCTGCAATTTACCTGTTGAATAAAATGGCCTCGGTGCAGGTTTATCTTCTGTTCCATCCGTTTGTTCTTCTCCTTCATTTCATCGCATTCCATTCGGAGTTGTGAAAGCTGACTAGTCATCATCTATTGAAGAGCAAAGATTTATGAGAAATGCCAAAAAACCTATAATGTAGTGAATACCATTTCCCACAGCGAAAAGAGGCAAATTGTCCTTGCATAATATTGAATTAATATCCGATAGTTTAATCCGAAGTTAAGGTTCAAGATGTTTATGGAGCCATGTCAAATAGCCAGCCCTCAAACCTAAAGTCATAAGGTCATAAGTGTTAGGAGCAGAATTAGGCCATTTGGCCCATCAATCATGACTGATCTATCTCTCCCTCCTAACCCCATGCTCCTGCATTCTCCCCATAACCCCTGACACCCACCCGTACTATCAAGTCAGTGCAGACCACCATACTAGTCAGAGCATTGCTATTCTCTATGACATTTCATTAATTCAATCATGAACTACACAATTGCAACAACATGGCTGATTACACAAATGGATGCAAATATTTACACAGGTAAGCAGTATTTGCAGTTCAGAAACAGTCTTTTCATCCAACAGGGTTAGGCCTCTGAAGACAGACGCAAAATGCTGGAGTAACTCAGCAGGATAGGCAGCATCTCTGGAGAGAAGGAACGCTTGATGTCCCTTCTTATTATGCCTCTACTGTACTTAGCTTTCCATATGACCCACTTCCCTTATCCGATCCCTTCAATGGTTTTGAAGGACTTTATCAGATCATCCTTTAATCTTCATTTTTCTACAAGAAAGAGGAACATCCATTTTTAATCATTTCCATTAGTTGCAACCTCCCAGTTCTATTAAATGTTTTAGTTCTTCCCCCTTCTAAAGAAGGTCCCCAGCCTGAAACACCGCCTGTCCATTCCTCCCACAGATGCAGTCTAACCCACTGACCTCCTCCAGTACTTTATATATTGCTCAAGATTCCTGCATCTGCAGTTCCATGTGTTTCCTCAAGTGTTTTGTGGCTTCCCCACGAACAAGCTTTTGGTACAACTGTTCCTGGTTGCAGTAGATGGGGGAGCATGTTATCCAGTGAACTCTCCGCTGGGTTTATTGGTGGCCACCTTATATCTATGGATCCTACTTTGGATCTCCTCTACATGTTATATATACCCTTTCCCTAATCAGGTTTAGTTTTGATCACATAAAACAAAGCGTACATGATCATTGAGTAGGCTGGGACTCAATTCCCCAGAGCGCAGGAGGATAAGGGGTGATTATGGAACAAGCTGCCAGAGGAGGCGCAGCAGTAGAGTTGCTGCCTTACAGAGCTTGCAGCGCCGGAGATCGGGGTTCAATCCCGACTACGGGTGCTGACTTTACGTAGTTTGTACGTTCTCCCCATGACCGCGTGGGTTTTCTCTGAGATCTTCGGTTTCCTCCCACACTCCAAAGGCGTACAGGTTTGGTGTAGGTTAATTAACTTGGTATAAATGTAAATTGTCTCTAGTGTGTGTAGGATAGCGTTAATGTGTGGGGATCGCTGGTGGGCTTCTCAGGTCCCTTTTTAATCTTTCCTTTTTCAACTTAAACCTATGCCCTATAATTTTAGGCTTGCCTAGACTGGGGAACGGACTATGGCTATTCACCCTATCTATGCCACTCGTGGTTTTATTAACCTCCACAAGGTTTCCCCAGCTTTCAGTGCTCCAAGAAAAAAACACCCACCCAGAGCTAGATAGGGCTCTTAAAAATAGCGGAGTCAGGGGATACGGGGAGAAGGCAGGAACGGGGTACTGATTGGGGATGATCTGCCATGATCACATTGAATGGCGGTGCTGGCTCGAAGGGCCAAATGGCCTACTCCTGCACCTATTGTCTATTAAGTCTCTCCTTATAACTCAAATCTTCCAGACACGGTAATATTCGTGTAAACCATTTTTGCACCCTTTCCAGTTTAGTGATATCGATCCTGTAGCAGGGTGACCAGAACTGTACACATTGATGCCACATAAGTGTGAGACAATTGGTTGAGAGGATTAAGTATTATTTAACTCTCTTGACAATCAATGGTGTTCTAATCACAAATTCTACACCATCAGCCTCTTAATGAGTGTGGGTATCAATGTTAAATAAATACTGAACTGAACTGACCAGATGTATCAGGCAATTTTAACTGCATATTCTTATCCTGTAGAATCATCACATTAGGAGATTGAAGAAATTCAGCATGTCCCCGATAGTTCTTAAGGGCCTGTCCCACTTTCACAACCTAATTCACGACCTTTTTTATTCGTGGCTATTTTTCATCATGTTAGAATAACGGCGCAACCTACTTGATGCCAGGAGTATCTACGACCTACCTAGGACCTTGTGACGACCATGCTGCGAGTACGAGTCAAGGGCAAACGGCAGAGGTCGTGAATTAGGTCGTGAAAGTGGGACAGGCCCTTTACAATCTTCTACAGATATACCATTGAAAGCATACTGTCGGGTTGCACCACGGCTTGTATTGGGAACAGCTCTGCCCAAGACTGCAAGAAAATGCAGAGAAGTGTGGGTGTAGCCCAGTCCATCACACAGACCACACTTCCCACCATTGGCTCCATCTAACAGCACGCTGTCTCGGGAAAGCAGCCAATACTCGTTAATCAAATACTTTTCCCGCCCCCGTCATTCCGTCTTCTCCCTGCTCCCATTGGAAAGAAGATGCAGAATGTGCACCACCAGACTCAGGAGCTGCTTTTTCAGAGTCATGAGAGCTATAATGTGTCAGAAGATACGTAAGATGCTATTCTTTGAGCTTGCATTGCACTTAGCTGGAATAGCATGGGAGGCCAAACACAGTGAAGTGGGGGTGGAATGGAGAGTTTAAGTGACAACCCACTGTAATAAAAACAGAAAATGCTGGGAACACTCAACTGCTCAGGCAGCATCTGTGGAAAGAGAAACCAAATTAATGTTTCAAGTCTGTGACCCTTTGTGAAAACTAGGAGAGGCTCAGGGTATTCCCGGCAGTCATTCCCCCCCCCCCCCCCCTCCCACAACGCCTGTGTTTACCTAGGACCTGTGCGCTTGGTCCTGCTCCTCCTCTATCCTTTCCCCCCTGCAATCAGTCCAAAAAAGGGTCCTGGCCCAAAACGCCACCTATCCATGTTCTCCTGGGAAGCTGTCTGACCCACTGAGTTACTCCAACATTTTTTGTCTTTCCTTGGCAAACCAGCATGCGCAGATTGTAAAGGGTGCTCTGCAAAATGGTCACCCAGTCTGTGCTTGATTTCTCCAGTGGAAAGAAGATCAAATTGTGAGTACTGACTGCTTACTGCACCACTACACAAGCAGTGGCTTGAGCAAGACAGAAACTCAGCAGGTGAGGCAATCTGTGGAAGGAATGAACAGACAACATTTCGGGTCGGGACCCTTCTTGAGACTTACTGTGGCTTTGATTATACCTGCGTCACCAAATTATAACTTATACGGATTGAGCATCAAGATTGTGCAAATATAAATGGTGTTAATTTGAAATAAAATCTGATAAAGTCGAGCAGGTTAATAAACAACCAAGGGGAAAGACAGCTGCACATTTTTAATTGGCTGCCATGGAAACATTGGACTCTCCTTTAGGCTTTAGAGATACAGCACAGAAACAGGACCTTTGTCCCAACGACCCATGTTGATAGTACACTTGCACTATCCTACACATTAGGGACAATTTACAATTTATATTGAGGCCAATTAACCTACAAACCTGTACATCTTTGGAGTGTGGGAGGAAACCGGAGCACCTGAAGAAAACCCATGCAGTCACAGGGAGAACATACAAACTCCATATAGACAGCACCCGTAGTTAGGGTCAAACCTTGCGCTGCACTACAGCAACTCTACCGCTGCACCACCGTGCCACCCGACAACGCCACTGAGCTGCCCCACATAGCTGCTTTTGGTTCTAAATATTAAATGGCCCAATTAGCTTTCCATTTCTTACATAAGGTGAATATTATGATATAACAGGCGGGATGAATAGAATACATCAACAAATCATTGGTCTCCCTTTGTCATTATATAGGTGAAGAAATTCCTGTGAAGAGACATGAAGATTCCTGGGATGTCAGGACTGTCTTATGAAGAAAGACTGGATAGACTTGGTTTATACTCTTTAGAATTTAGGAGATTGAGAGGGGATCTTATAGAAACTTACAAAATTCTTAAGGGGTTGGACAGGCTAGATGCAGGAAGATTGCTCCCGATGTTGGGGAATTTCAGGACAAGGGGTCACAGCTTAAGGATAAGGGGGAAATCCTTAAAACCGAGATGAGAAGAACTGTTTTCACACAGAGAGTGGTGAATCTCTGGAACTCTCTGCCACAGAGGGTAGTCGAGGCCAGTTCATTGGCTATATTTAAGAGGGAGTTAGATGTGGCCCTTGTGGCTAAGGGGATCAGGGGGTATGGAGAGAAGGCAGGTACGGGATACTGAGTTGGATGATCAGCCATGATCATATTGAATGGCGGTGAAGGGTCGAAGGGCCGAATGGCCTACTCCTGCACCTAATTTCTATGTTTCTATGTAAGCTAGTTTCTAACAAACCAGGGAACACTTAATAAAAGGCATACAAGTTTTGAAGTATCATATTCTTGATGCACAGCTTCCAAGTTGTGCTGTTGCTGCTCCAACTCATCCGACAACCTGGTCAGGTTGATTATCAACGTCTCGTTGGTGGACTGGTGCGTTTCGTATTTTTGAATGATACTCATCACCAGAGATTCTACACCATAGTCCAAGTAGTCTGGAACGTAAACAAGATTAAACTATACAGGTATACTGCAATCACCCATGATAACTTTTAAATGCAAACAAACCATTATAATAATTCAAAGAGGCAATCACTCTTAAGAAGCAAGGTCTCATAGCACGCCTTGAAGAAATGAGACTCCGACTAATAGATAAATATGACCAATTCTTAAGGAGTTGGTCTCCTTTCATCGACTTTTTGGAATCATGTGATGCAGCGGTACCGTAAGGATGGCTGATTTCAGTTCATGACGCGGATAGATCTACATCTCCGAATACAGATTTGAAAAATTCTCTTTTAAGGGGCCTTCTCTTCTATTTCTACTTTCCACTTTCTCTCTTCCTTTTTTTATTTTTTATATACACACTTCACGTTTTTCTACTCTCTACCATCTATTTTTCCACTTTTTCCCCTTTCTATTGTTTTCTTTTTCTTGTCCTGCTTACTTCCTTCTCATAACATAAAACTAGAGGTTGTACATAGAATGGATTACGGTATTACATAGTTGGCACCTAAAATTAGGTTCCACTGTACTGTTTTGTGCTGTATTAACTTCTAATAAAAAAAAAAAAAAAAAAAAAAAACAAAAAAAAAAAGAAGCAAGGTCTCAACCCAAGACATCACCTATCCATGGTCTCATAAATTCATAAATTTGTATGTTATAGGAGCAGGATTAGGCCATTTGTTCCTTCAAGTCTACTCCACCATTCAATCATGGCTGATCTATCTTTCATTCTCAACCACATTCTCCTGCCTTCTCCCATAAACCCTGAACCCTTACTAATCAAGAACCTGCCAATCGCTACCTTAATAACTTGGCCTCCACAGCCATCTGTGGCTATGTATTCAACAGATTCACCAATCTCACACTAAAGAAATTCCTCGTCATCATCTCCTTTTTATAGGTGCGTCCTTTTATTCTCCAGCGATGCCCCCTAACCTTCCGAGTTACTCCTGCACTTTGTGTACTTTTGTGTATTAATCAGCATCTGCAGTTCTTTGTTTCAATTCTTATGCAGATTCTACCTGGTCTGCTTAGTACAGTACTTCCAATAGTTTCAATTGTACTTGAAGGTGCTTCAACAGGTAGCTACATACTTGTTCATTGAATTTCTTTAGTCACTGATATAAAATGCCTTAAACCAGATTTCTCATTGCTGAAACTGACAATCAACTTCTAATATGTGTCCTTTTATGATAAGTAATTACAAATTTACTTTTAAAGACTTCCTGTTCAGTCAGTAATGTGAATCTGTTGAATTCATTGCCACAGATGGCAGTGGAAACCAAGTAATAGGCTATTTTTAAAGTGGAGAATGACAGGTTCTTGTTTAGTAAGGGTGTGAAAGGTTACTGGGAAAAGGCAGGAAATGGGGTTGAGAGGGAAAAATACATCAGCCATAATCGAATGGTGCGGCATACTGGGCCGAATGGTCTAATCCTGCTTTCATGTCTTATGATCTTATGGTTATGGTGGTCTGTGAGTTGCCAATGTCCCACCACAAACAAATAGAACTCCAAAAGAACTTCAGTGTTCTGGACTTTATTATGAGAATGGAGTGGGGGGAAAAAATCAGAAAGAAATAGAAACAGTGAAAGAAGTCAATCAATCTATCATCATGTTATTGTTAACTCGGGCAAGGTAAGTGAAAGCATAATGTAATGTAACCTCAAACTTCACACTGTTCCAACACAGCAAAGACAAATCATAAACCTCAAATTACACAGTCAATGCAAACTCTTGTACGTTAAATAAGAAAGCACCGTCACTTTTTCATTTTAAAAATATGGCGTATAATACATATTTAGTTCAAGTTCAAGTGAGTTTATTGTCATGTGTCCCTGTATAGGACAATCAAATTCTTGCTTTGCTTCAGCACAACAGAACATAGTAGGCATTTACTACAAAACAGATCAGTGTGTCCATATACCACAATATAAATATATAAACACACATAAACAAATAAACTGATAAAGTGCAAATAGCAGATAATGGGCCACCAATAATCAGAGTTTTGTCCGAGCCAGGTTTAATAGCCTGATGGCTGTGGGGAAGTAGCTATTCCTGAACCTGGTTGTTGCAGTCTTCAGGCTCCTGTACCTTCTACCTGAAGGTAGCAGGGAGATGAGTGTGTGGCCAGGATGGTGTGGGTCTTTGATGATACTGCCAGCCTTTTTGAGGCAGCGACTGCGATAAATCCCCTCGATGGAAGGAAGGTCAGAGCCGATGATGGACTGGGCGGTGTTTACTACTTTTTGTAGTCTTTTCCTCTCCAGGGCGCTCAAGTTGCCGAACCAAACCATAACCGGTCAGCATGCTCTCGACTGTGCACCTGTAGAAGATAGAGAGAGTCTTCCTTGACAAACCGACTCTCCGTAATCTTCTCAGGAAGTAGAGGCGCTGATGAGCTTTCTTGATAATTGCATTAGTGTTCTCGGACCAGGAAAGATCTTCAGAGATGTGCACGCCCAGGAATTTGCGGCTCTTGACCCTTTCAACCATCGACCCGTTGACATAACCGGGACTGTGGGTCCCCATCCTACTCCTTCCGAAGTCCACAATCAGTTCCTTGGTTTTGCTGGTGTTGAGGGCCAGGTTATTGCGCTGGCACCATATGGGCAGTTGCTCGATCTCTCTTCTGTACTCTGACTCATCCCCATCAGTGATACGTCCCACAACAGTGGTGTCGTCAGCGAACTTGATGATGGAGTTCGCACTGTGACCAGCTACTCAGTCATGGGTATAGAGCGAGTACAGCAGGGGGCTGAGCACGCAGCCTTGAGGTGCTCCCGTGCTGATTGTTATCGAGGCTGACACATTTCCACATTTATTCAGAATCCTTCCTACTTTTTCAAGTTGAAAACTATATTTAAATTAATTTTGTTTACGTTCATTTAAAAAAAAACCTGTAAATCCTGTACTCACTTTCAGGCAAATTGTCAACAACCTCCGTGAGGTAATCTTCATACAGCTTATTGTTTGACACCCTTTTCTGCAGTTTCTGTTGCCTGTGGATGGTTGGGAAAGCGATGAAGCATTAATTCAGAGAGAGAAAAAATCAGTTGTGGAACATGGACAAACAGTACTGTACACAATGAACTACTGATAATTCAAAATCTGTTTATTTGAATTAAGTAAACAATTTAAAAGTCAACTGTGTTCAAACGACTTTGTGACATAAATCACAAGATTGCAAAAGATGTCAGAGTGCAGTGCAATAATAAGAATCAGGTCCCGAAGAGAAATGTTACATATGAAAACAGAAATGGAGTCCAATTGAAAAGAAAGCAACATGAGAGATGTATTTTGCTCCACGAGTTGAAGAACCCTTTATATCTTCACTGAATCATCCATATTAGCAACAAGAGAAAGACATGCCCAGTGGAGTTCAGGGGAAGATATTGAAGGTTCCACCCCAAACTGTACATCATCGTGATTTGAAAATGTATTACATCTTCACTAGGTCAAAATCTGTTGTCTTACCAACACTTGAAGATGATGTGGTTCAAGAAAGTAGCTCACCACCACCTTCTCAATAGTAATTCGGGATGGCAATAGGTGCCGCCTTGTAACATCAGCATCCCACAAAAAGGGATAAATGAAATGTGTTAACATTCTGGAGGTTTCTAACCAAAAGGTTGTTTGTGCTGGTCATTTTCGAGTACGTCAAACTCGACCAGAAGAAAGTGAATTGAAGAAGTCACAAGAAACATTGTGGGAATCGAGGTAAATTACCAATGGGAAAATGTAAATAGCTCGTTCTAAGCTTCCCCCCCAGTCTAGTTTGAGTCAAAAACCACTGAGTCAAGCACTTGCGCAACTAATCTTTATTTTGACAAAACACAATTACAGTTCCCACTACTATACCTAACCACCGCAGGTTTGATCCTCGTATCTGCCTGACCAAGCCCTCCTGGGCTCCCTCAAGCAGAGACACTCCAGAAGGTCACACAGTCCCGTGTTCTCCCAGAAGATCGAAATCGGACCTTGTGGGAGCGGACTATTATAGGTCCCCGAACCTTGAGGGGCCGAACCACATGAGGGTGGTCTCTTTACAGTCCAATAACAGATATTGATTAACCCATGATAGACATTTCCTCAACCCAATGACACAGTGACTAATACATTGGATTCAAACGGTGCTTCTCAAAGGAAACGAACATCGCAACATGTGCCTTGATATGCAAGAAAACCAGGCAAGGCTCAATACTTAATCCAATCATCATCTAGCAAAGTAAAGCTTTGCAACGTAATTTACAATGTGTATGTCTGGTATGCATTCATCCAATCCATTCTATGCATTTTGCACCTAATTGTCATATCCTGCAGATGTTCCATTTTCTTCCTGCAGCTTTAATCTAGGCTCTAGACAAACTGGCACCATTCTGCAGCTTGTCCGATTTCTGCAGAAGGCAGAAATGGGACCAATGGCCTAGCAGCCCAGAAGCCTTTACTCAATTTTTGTGTCCTGGTCTCTCCAATTTGGCCAGAATTAACTGAACCCAAGATTTACTGCCTGATAAAGAATGAATGCATAAGGCAACTCATGCTCAGCACAGAAACTATGGCTAAATTGGACACCTGACCCACCGACAGAGAGAGAGATAAGCATTAGCTAGGCATTACCAAAAATTAAAAAGGACTTTATAAAACGAATGTTAATATCATTGATATCTTCCTCAAATAACTTCCCCACAAATGAAGTTATATTTTAGATTTATTTTAAAATATTTTTTTGGTGTTTGGAAAATAATTACCTTTATACACTAAATTTTCAAGTCTGATATCAGTATGCAATGTCGATGTATTCCAAACAGAACTGACCGAGTATGGTGAGGCCTCATTGATGTGTGTGTTGACAGAAACCTTGAGTTGCTTATCCTGCCAGTGGATTTGGACTACGTTAGTATTTCTCCATCGGTAGACACAAAATGTTGGAGTAACTCAGCGGGGCAGGCAGCATCTCTGGAGATAAGGAATGGGTGACGTCTAGGGTCAAGACCCTTCTTCAAACACTTTTCTACACAGTATTTCTCCATTGCTCTGTTGTACCTGCTGTACAACATTACATGATCAGTAACGCAGGACATGATCAGTAACGCAGGACATTGCAGGTCATCAACTTTGAGCTGGTTTTCAGGTCTTGTAGCTCTCTCATCCAACGGCTGTGGCAACGTGTACCTCGGTCGCCTGGTAACGGTGCAAGGCTCCCGTTGCACATCTCTCCCCACTTCCGCCAGGTTACCTAATGAGCTGGCGTCGGTTGCAGGAGCAGAGAGAGCAAGCAGTATGAAGGCGGCAGAAGTACCGTGCCCGTCTGTGTGAGGCCAGGGGCTCTGCGGCTCCCCAGCCTGCAAATTCCGCCCTTGTTTAACCAATTCCCCCTTCCTTGATGTTGCATTTAGGTCATAAGTTCATAAGTATTGGAGCAGAATTAGGCCATTCGGCCCATCAAATCTACACCGCCATTCAATCATGGGTGATCTATCTCTCCAGCGCCTCTCCTTCCTGAGGAGACTGAAGAAGGTCCATCTGTCTCCTCAGATCCTGGTGAACTTCTACCGCTGCACCATTGAGAGCATCCTTACCAACTGCATCACAGTATGGTATGGCAACTGCTCTGTCTCCGACCGGAAGGCATTGCAGAGGGTGGTGAAAATTGCCCAACTCATCACCGGTTCCTCGCTCCCCTCCATTGAGTCTGTCCAAAGCAAGCGCTGTCTGCGGAGGGCGCTCAGCATCGCCAAGGACTGCTCTCACCCCAACCATGGACTGTTTACCCTCCTACCATCCGGGAGGCGCTACAGGTCTCTCCGTTGCCGAACCAGCAGGTCGAGGAACAGCTTCTTTCCGGCGGCTGTCACTCTACTCAACAACGTACCTCGGTGACTGCCAATCACCACCCCCCCCCCGGACACTTATTATTATTTATTCAAATCATTTGCTATGTCGCTCTTCCAGGGAGATGCTAAATTCATTTTGTTGTCTCTGTACTGTACACTGACAATGACAATTAAAATTGAATCTGAATCTGAATCTGAATCTGAATCTCCCTTCTAACTCCATTCTCTTGCTTTCTCCCCATAACCCAGGCTGCGTTTCTTCCAACCCAGCCTTGGATTAAACTAGGTAATATTTCCCTGCCACACTCGCATATAGCGGACCAACGGCAATAACAGATACCATCACCACCCACCCCTCCATAGTCCATAATAGCAAGGGTTTATTGTGCTGGTGTATTCTCACTTTTATTTCTGAAGTAGTACCACTAGGTGGCGGAAGAGTCAGCAGGAGCAGTCCCAGATAGAGTTCAAGTATATTGTCACATGCACAGTATAGTGTCTCACAGGTACAATGAAAATTCTCTCTTGCAACACCGTCAATAGTACTTAGACTCAGCAGGTCAGGCAGTGTTTTGGAGGAGAATGGATAGTCAATGTTTAGGCTGCAGATAGGCTGCATCCCAGAGTACTTAAGGAAGTAGCCCCAGAAATAGTGGATGCATTAGTGATAATTTTTCAAAACTCTTTAGATTCTGGAGTAGTTCCTGAGGATTGGAGGGTAGCTAATGTAACACCACTTTTTAAAAAGGGAGGGAGAGAGAAAAGGGGGAATTACAGTTATTAACGTCGGTAGTGGGGAAACTGCTAGAATCAGTTATTAAAGATGGGATAGCAGCACGTTTGGAAAGTGGTGAAATCATTGGACAAAGTCAGCATGGATTTATGAAAGGTAAATCATGTCTGACAAATCTTATAGAATTTTTCGAGGATGTAACTAGTAGAGTGGATAAGGGAGAACCAGTGGATGTGGTATATCTGGACTTTCAGAAGGCTTTCAACAAGGTCCCACATAAGAGATTAGTATACAAAATTAAAGCACACGGTATTGGGGGTTCAGTATTGATGTGGATAGAGAACTGGCTGGCAGACAGGAAGCAAAGAGTAGGAGTAAACGGGTCCTTTTCAGAATGGCAGGCAGTGACTAGTGGGGTACCGCAAGGCTCAGTTCTGGGACCCCAGCCATTTACGAAATATATTAATGATTTGGACGAGGGAATTGAATGCAACATCTCCAAGTTTGCGGATGACACGAAGCTGGGGGGCAGTGTTAGCTGTGAGGAGAATGCTAGGAGGCTGCAAGGTGACTTGGATAGGCTGGGTGAGTGGGCAAATGCATGGCAGATGCAGTATAATGTGGATAAATGTGAGGTTATCCACTTTGGTGGCAAAAACAGGAAAGTAGACTATTATCTGAATGGTGGCCGATTAGGAAAGGGGGAGATGCAACGAGACCTGGGTGTCATGGTACACCAGTCATTAAAAGTAGGCATGCAGGTGCAGCAGGTAGTGAAGAAGGCGAATGGTATGTTAGCATTCATAGCAAAAGGATTTGAGTATAGGAGCAGGGAGGTTCTACTGCAGTTGTACAGGGTCTTGGTGAGACCGCACCTGGAGTATTGCGTACAGTTTTGGTCTCCTAATCTGAGGAAAGACATTCTTGCCGTAGAGGGAATACAGAGAAGGTTCACTAGACTGATTCCTGGGATGTCAGGACTTTCATATGAAGAAAGACTGGATAGACTCGGTTTGTACTCTCTAGAGTTTAGAAGATTGAGGGGGGATCTTATAGAAACTTACAAAATTCTTAAGGGGTTGGACAGGCTAGATGCAGGAAGATTATTCCCGATGTTGGGGAAGTCCAGAACCAGGGGTCAGTTTAAGGATAAGAGGGAAGTATTTTAGGACCGAGATGAGAAAATCATTTTTTACACAGAGAGTGGTGAATCTCTGGAATTCTCTGCCACAGAAGGTAGTTGAGGCCAGTTCATTGGCTATATTTAAGAGGGAGTTAGATGTGGCCCTTGTGGCTAAGGGGATCAGAGGGTATGGAGAGAAGGCAGGTACGGGATACTGAGTTGGATGATCAACCATGATCATATCGAATGGCGGTGCAGGCTCGAAGGGCCGAATGGCCTACTCCTGCACCTATTTTATATGTTTCTATGTACTTTTTTTTTACCAAGGCCAATTACGAAGGCCAAACTTGGAAGTCTTTAGCATGTGGGAGGAAACTGGAGCACCAAGAGAAAACCCACATGGACACAGGGAGATCGTACAAACTCTGTACTGACAGTACCCATTGTCAAGATTGAACCTGGGCCTCTGGTGCTGTAAGGTAGCAACTCTACAGCTGCGCCACCTTGCCGCCCCACAGTTTCTGTTTGGCATCTGATGCAATTGTTTCACCCTACAGAGGATAAGTAGAAACATAGAAACATAGAAAATAGGTGCAGGAGTAGGCCATTCAGCCTGCACCGCCATTCAATATGATCATGGCTGATAATCCAACTCAGTATCCTGTACCTGCCTTCTCTCCATACCCCCTGATCCCTTTAGCCACAAGGGCCACATCTAACTCCCTCTTAAATATAGCCAAATGAACTGGCCTCAACTACCTTCTGTGGCAGAGAATTCCAGAGATTCACCACTCTCTGTGTGAAAAATGTTTTCCTCATCTCAGTCCTAAAAGATTTCCCCCTTATCCTTAAACTGTGACCCCTTGTTCTGGACTTCCCCAACATCGGGAACAATCTTCCTGCATCTAGCCTGTCCAATCCCTTAAGAATTTTGTAAGTTTCTATAAGATCCCCCCTCAATCTTCTAAATTCTAGCGAGTACAAGCCAAGTCTATCCAGTCTTTCTTCATATGAAAGTCCTGACATCCCAGGAATCAGTCTGGTGAACCTTCTCTGTACTCCCTCTATGACAAGAATGTCTTTCCTCAGATTAGGAGACCAAAACTGTACGCAATACTCCAGGTGTGGTCTCACCAAGAACCTGTACAACTGCAGTAGAACCTCCCTGCTCCTAGACTCAAATCCTTTTGCTATGAATGCTAACATACCATTCGCTTTCTTCACTGCCTGCTGCACCTGCATGCCTACTTTCAATGACTGGTGTACCATGACACCCAGGTCTCGTTGCATCTCCCTCTTTTCCTAATCGGCCACCATACAGATAATAGTCGACTTCGCTGTTTTTGCCACCAAAGTGGATAACCTCACATTTAGTACTTCTGGAAAAGGATTTATACACTTATGACAAAAAGATAAATGGTTCTAGGGGGAAAGAAATTCTCCACATCATTACATGATATAAGGAATTACAAGGGTTAACCTTCAACCCTAAATTAATACCTTTTACCCTCCTGATCATGGCTTTAATTCCACTCACGGCTATAAATAACTGTTGCATACATCACATGCCAATCAGGTCACTTTCATCATTCCAGCTAGTACAGCTTTGCATTGTTCTAAGTGGAAGCAAACAACTGCATTGCTGAAACAAGCAGGGTCGACTTTTGTTCAACTTATTCAGGAGCAAAAATGATCATTTCTGGTGCCATGTGCATTGTTGTACTCGATGTCGGAGCTGAGATCTTCTTCCTTACAGATGGTAAAATACTGATGAAGCTACTTGCTGGTTCGGTTGTACTAATTTTGAATGTTGTGCTCGTTGAATCCAAAGGAAACAGTGAAGAGATATTGGCATGCATCACTCCATGTGTTAGTGTTATGAGAAACTAGCACTTGGGGCTAACCTAGATAGATCGCCCGTACATCTGCGACACTCGGCAATCACTTTGCCGAACGCTTGTGCTCGGTACATCAAGCCTCTGTGTCTCCCGGTTGCTAACCATTTTGAACTGCCCTCTCTATTCCCATCCTGACCCATCTGTCCTGAACCTCCTCCAATGCCAGAATGAGGCCACACACCAACTGGAGGAACAGTACCTCATATTCCACTTGGATAGCTTACAACCCGACTGGTATGAACATTGAATTTTCCAATAACTCCCTCCCCCTATCCTAAGAATGAATAAGGGCTCAACAAAACATAGCTTATTTATGTTCTTCAGGGATGCTGCCTGACCCGCTGAGTTACTACAGCATTACGTGTGTATCTTTGGAGGCCAAATCCAGAAAGTGCGTGGTTGACTAGTTAAAAGCTACAAAAGCTTCTCAAGATACAAGGTACATTTATTTGTCACATGTACCAATTGGTACAGTGATGTGTGTTCACCACCCAGCCATAGGAATAAAAAAAATCACAACACATGATAGAGTCCAACATAAAACATCCCCACACAGCAGAATCAAAGTTTCCCGTTGTTCCCAAACGTACAAAATTCTTAAGGGGTTGGACAGGCTAGATGCAGGAAGATTGTTCCTGATGTTGGGGAAGTCCAGAACAAGGGGTCACAGTTTAAGGATAAGGGGAAAATCCTTTAAAACCGAGATGAGGAAAACATTTTTCGCACAGAGAGTGGTGAATCTCTGGAACTCTCTGCCACAGAAGATAGTTGAGGCCACAGTTCATTGGCTATATTTAAGAGGGAGTTAGATGTGGCCCTTGTGGCTAAAGGGATCAGGGGGTATGGAGAGAAGGCAGGGATGGGATACTGAGTTGGATGATCAGCCATGATCATATTGAATGGCGGTGCAGGCTCGAAGGGCCGAATGGCCTACTCCTGCACCTATTTTATATGTTTCTATGTGAGGGAAGGCACAAAAAGTTCAGTCTTCTTACTCTGACGATCTTTGATGTTGACCCGTGGTCAGGGCATCCCGAGCCCCCTGCAGTCGTCGCTACGGGTGACCCGATGTTCAGGCCCTCTCGCTGGGATGATGGAACTCCGACGACGGACCGGGAGAACAACCTCAGCGGCTTGGAGCTCCGAATCGTCCACTTCCTACCGGAGTCCGCGGCTCCCGAAGCCCACAGGCCGCGCCAGGCGGAGACCCACGTCGGCGGCCCCCGGCAAAAGGGATCCCAGGACTCTGTGACGCCGAAGTCAGCGCCGCCTGCGCTGGAAGCCCCACGACCCACAGCTCCGCGGTGTTGAAGCAGCAGGCCCAATACTGCGGAGCTCCAAACGGCGATCCAGGTAGGCATCGCCCGCTCCGCGATGGATCCAGCACTGCGCCACCGTTGCTGAAGCTCTGGTCCGGTTCCCGATCCCCAGCAGGAAAGGCCGCGCCAATCCAGTTGGTAGGCCGCGAGGAGGGGGCGAGGACGCGACTCGGAGAAATAATCGCATCCCCGCCAGGAAGCGACTGGGAAACGGTTTCCCCCTTACCCTACCCCCCTCCCCCACATAGAAAAACTAAAGAAACCTCCAAAACAAACTGTTAGGACCGACAAAAATTAAAAAAAGATAGAAAAAGCTGACAGACTTTAGGGAGAGGCTGCCACCAATGCGGTGCCCCTAGTGGTTCACTGTACTACAGTACACGTGACAACTAACTAAACTCAAACCACAAAGCACTGTTCTTAGCTAATATTTTTAGAGCATGCAAAAATTAATTTCAGAAGATACACATACGGTTATGGTAAAAGTTGTAATATTATAACCAGTTTATGAAAATATGAAGTTTCAATAGGATTTCAAAATCTGTAACATTTGGCAAAGTATACCTACGTGAGGTACAATTAGCATGGTAGTTAAATTACCGGACTAATAACAAGAAGTTGAACTATTGACCTGCAGGCATGAGTTCAAATCCCACCATGTAATCTGGGGAATTTTCTGTAAGACTAACAAGAAGCTGGTGTTTTGAGTTTAAGTTAGGAGACTGTCAAAAATCAGTATTTCACGCTGACTGCATTATGTTTATTTCCAGACTTCCTTCATTCATGCTATACATTCCCCAATCAACATCAATTGTCTTAGATAGACACACAGTGCTGGAACAACTCAGCGGGTCAGGCAGCATCTCTGGAGAAAAGGAATAGGTGACGTTTCAGGTCTCCAAATTTGAGGAAGGGAGTGAAGAGAAGGTTCACCAGACTGATTCCTGGGATGTCAGGACTGTCTTATGAAGAAAGACTGGATAGGCTTGGTTTATACTCTCTAGAATTTAGGAGATTGAGAGGGGATCTTATAGAAACTTACAAAATTCTTAAGGGGTTGGACAGGCTAGATGCAGGAAGATTGTTCCCGATGTTGGGGAAGTCCAGGACAAGGGGTTACAGCTTAAGGATAAGGGGGAAATCCTTTAAAACCGAGATGAGAAGAACTTTTTTCACACAGAGAGTGGTGAATCTCTGGAACTCTCTGCCACAGAGGGTAGTCGAGGCCAGTTCATTGGCTACATTTAAGAGGGAGTTAGATGTGGCCCTTGTGGCTAAGGGGATCAGGGGGTATGGAGAGAAGGCAGGTACGGGATACTGAGTTGGATGATCAGCCATGATCATATTGAATGGCGGTGCAGGCTCGAAGGGCCGAATGGCCTACTCCTGCACCTAATTTCTATGTTTCTATGTTTCAGGTCGGAACCCTTCTTCAGACTCTGGAGCCTGAAGAATTCCAGCCTGAAATGTCGCCTGTTCCTTTTCTCCAAAGATGCTGCCTGACCCGTTGAGTTATTCCAGCGCTTTCGATATAAACCAGCATCTGCAGTTCCCTCCTAAGCATCAATTGCCATATTGGAAATGACTTGAGATCCGCTGTGTCGTAACAAAGGGACAATCAGGTAGCCAATGTTTTGGGTCCCTGCATTCTTCAATCCAAAGAGATTGCCCAATATAGAGAATCTTGAGGAGCTAAAGAAGATTTTAAGTGGGAGCAATGAAACCGTGCTTAGCGGACAGTAACATACAAATGCAAATTGCCAAAAAGCTGCTCAGGACTCGTACCAATGAAGAGCTGCAGCTGCCAGAGATCGACAATAAAAACAGTAGAAAATATTAGAAATAGCCAGCAGTCCAAGGACATATTTGTAGATAGAGAACAAGAGTTAGTGTTTTGCACGAATGAATCTTTCAGTGGACTTGACATGTCAACTCTGTCACTTTGCAGTCGCTACGTGATCTGCTGAGCACTTCCAAGATTTTCTATTTTAACTCACCTCAAAAAGCACACAATCAGGTGGCTGAGAATTGGGAAGGACTTTGGGCTTTTATAATAGAGACATCTAATGGATAGGCAAATACTCTAACCAGAGATCTGAATCTCATTGAACACTGACATCGTGATGAAAACCCACCTACCACCAAAGTAATAGCGTTAAGGATGTACTAACTCTTCAATTTATGAACTGCAAAGAGTAGGAGTAAACGGGTCCTTTTCACAATGGCAGGCAGTGACTAGTGGGGTACCGCAAGGCTCAGTACTGGGACCCCAGCTATTTACAATATATATTAATGATCTGGATGAGGGAATTTAAGGCAATATCTCCAAGTTTGCGGATTACACTAAGCTGGGGGGCAGTGTTAGGTGTGAGGAGGATGCTAGGAGACTGCAAGGTGACTTGGATAGGCTGGGTGAGTGGGCAAATGTTTGGCAGATGCAGTTTAATGTGGATAAATGTGAGGTTATCCATTTTGGTGGCAAAAATGGGAAAGCGGATTATTATCTAAACGGTGGCCGATTGGGAAAGGGGGAGATGCAGCGAGACCTGGGTGTCATGGTACACCAGTCATTGAAGGTAAGCATGCAGGTGCAGCAGGCAGTAAAGAAAGCGAATGGCATGTTGGCTTTCATAGCAAGAGGATTTGAGTATAGGAGCAGGGAGGTTCTACTGCAGTTGTATAGGGTCTTGGTGAGACCACACCTGGAGTATTGCGTGCAGTTTTGGTCTCCAAATCTGAGGAAGGACATTATTGCCATAGAGGGAGTGCAGAGAAGGTTCACCAGACTGATTCCTGGGATGTCAGGACTGTCTTATGAAGAAAGACTGGATAGACTTGGTTTATACTCTCTAGAATTTAGGAGATTGAGAGGGGATCTTATAGAAACTTACAAAATTCTTAAGGGGTTGGACAGGCTAGATGCAGGAAGATTGTTCCCGATGTTGGGGAAGTCCAGGACAAGGGGTCACAGCTTAAGGATAAGGGGGAAATCCTTTAAAACCGAGACGAGGAGAACTTTTTTCACACAGAGAGTGGTGAATCTCTGGAACTCTCTGCCACAGAGGGTAGTTGAGGCCAGTTCATTGGCTATATTTAAGAGGCAGTTAGATGTGGCCCTTGTGGCCAAGGGGATCAGAGGGTATGGAGAGAAGGCAGGTGCGGGATACTGAGTTGGATGATCAGCCATGATCATATTAAATGGCGGTGCAGGCTCGAAGGGCCGAATGGCCTACTCCTGCACCTAATTTCTATGTTTCTATGTTTCTATGTAATGCTGTTAACTTTATAAGGCAATTTTCACTGTAGCCAACAGTTCACCTATTGTGTATAGCAACATCCTACACGAAATACCAAGCCTTTTCAATTTACAAAATTTTGCTTAATGATTCATTTTCCAGGAATGTGGCCCTTCCATGAATCAAAGGATGATGTGTTTTAGAGAGCAAGACATCTCTGCTCTTTACCTGGCTTTGACCACTTCAAATTGCTTCAGTAGATCTTGCAGCTCCTGCCGTTTCATCCGATTTTCTTTCACTTCCAACTGGTGCTTTTTAATGGCTCGGCATGTCTTTGCCTCATTTTCCTTGATAAACCTGTCAAACTTCAGAACTCTTTCCTTATTCTGTTGGCAAAATGCAAAGAGTCCAAATTATTCATATGACTGATTTGCTTAAAATACGATCAAAACGTATACATAAACAAGTTTAAATACAGCCCTGTGAATTGACACCGACAATAGTATACAGGTGCACAACCTTTTATCCGAAAGCCTTGGGACCAGACACTTTTCGTAATTCAGAATTTTTCGGCTTTCGGAATGGAAGATATTTAGCGTAGATTTTAACGGCTGGCTCAGTGGTAGAGTGCTCGGCTCGTATCCGCAAGACCGCGAGTTTGCGCCTCGATCCCGGCAGTTACTCGATCGCGAGTTTGAGTCTTCAATGTAGTTTTTTCTTGCAGAATAGGAGAGAATAGGGAGGGTTAGGCTGGGATCATTCTCTGCGAGATGATCTTAGTGCGGGAGACAAATGTAGGAGAGGTGTACTGACTGTGGTTCTCTCAAAAGCCGCTGTGTCTCCCTGTCCCTCCAACTCCAGAGGAATCCGCTCCCCGATGGCCCGCTACGGCGACAAGTGGCAGTTCGCCCTCAGCCCGAGCTGCGCCACCCCAAGAACAATATGTACCTTGCACACCATCAGCTTCTGCCACTACGGGGAGCGTGTTCCTCTGGAGTTGGAGCGGGGCTGGGCTGGAGTTGCTGATATACCCTCACCTTTCTACGAATGGGGATTTAGTTCCCCCTTCTTCGAGGACCGACCGGAGGTTCCGCTGTCACCTCTGCGGGCCGCCCTCGGTGAACGTCTTCAAGGACCTTTCTTCAAGGACCGAAAAAAATGTCCGCTATTCGGAGCTTTTCGTTATTTTGAACTTCGGATAAAAGGTTGTGCACCTGTACTATAAAGCATGCATTCAAACGTTCAATCAAAAGGTTGCAGAGATCCAACTTCAAACAGTTTGAGGCTAAATTTTTCTGTGCAATAGATTGATTTGAAATGTACTCTTCTCAATTGGCAGAAATCTCTATTTATTTTCATTTTTTTCTTACCGCGAGTTCTTTTCTTTCAAATTCTGCCCTCTTCTGGGTGATGGCATCCATGCGTTGGAGGAACTCTTCCCTTTTATCTGCAAGTTCAGCATTAACTTGGTCAACTTCCACCTCTTTCTTCAGCACTAACGTGCTTTGCGGTGTTCTAAAGTCTCTTGCGAGGATCTCCGCAGCGGGCTGAAACCGTTACAAAGTTCAGCAATGAGGGCACCGTCATGAGGAAAGAATATTGGCCGAATGCCTCAATGATCCTTCAACAAATCACGAAGGGAAAAGGGTGACACGGTGACACAGCGGTAGAGTTGCTGCCTTAGAGCGCCAGAGACCCAGGTTCGATCCTGACTACAGGTGCTGTCTGGACGGAGTTTGTATGTTCTCCCTGTAACCTGTGGTGGGTTTTTCGGAGATCTTCAGTTTCCTCCCACACTACAAAGACATACAGGCTTGTAGGCTGATTGGCTTGGTATAAATGTAAATTATTCCTAGTGTGTGTAGGATAGTGTTAGTGCGTGTGGATCGCTGGTCGGCGCGGACTCGGTGGGTCAAATGGACCTGTTTCCGCGTTATATCTCAAAACTAAACTAAAACTAAATGAAACTAAAGTCATTCACCCCATCAATCTGTGTTGGAAACATTCCTCATTTCCTTTGGACCAGTTAGTTCATATCTCTATTTAAATGAATGAATGTATGTACGGCAACATATTGGATCTAATACCGGACTGGTAGACAATGGCTTGGATTAATGATCCAAGGATAAGTTCTTAAGTCATAGGAACAGAATTAGGTCATTCGGCACATCAAGTTTACTCCGCAATTCCATCGTGGCTGATCTATCTCTCCCTCTAAACTCCAACCTCCTGTCTTCTCCCCAGAACCTTTGACACCCTTACAAATCAAGTACCTATCAACCTCACTATGTTCCAAATGGAGAATTCAAGTAAATTTATTAAATAAGTTTGGAATGAAAAGCTTGTATCAGCAATGATAACCATGAAAATGCCGGACTGTAGGAACAACTCACATGAATCAGGTTTAGGTTTATTAATGGTACACAAAAAAGCTGGAGAAACACAGCGGGTGCAGCAGCATGTATGGAGCGAAGGAAATAGGCAACGTTTCGGGCCGAAACCCTTCTTCAGACTGATCGGGGGCGGGGACAAGAAAGGAAAAAGGAGGAGGAGCCCGAAGGCTGGGGGATGGGAGGAGACAGCAGGGGGACTGAGGAAGGGGAGGAGACAGCAAGGACTAACAAAATTGGGAGAATTCGATGTTCATGCCCCCAGGATGCAGACTCCCCAAACGGAATATGAGGTGCTGTTCCTCCAATTTCCGGTGCTGCTCGCTGTGGCCATGGAGGAGACCCAGGACAGAGAGGTCGGAGACGGAGTGGGAGGGGGAGTTGAATTGCTGAGCCACCGGGAGGTCAGCTTGGTTATTGCGGACCGAGCGGAGGTGTTCAGCGAAACGATCGCCCAACCTCCGCTTGGTCTCACCGATATAGATCTGCTGACATCTAGAGCAGCGGACGCAATAGATGAGGTTGGAGGAGATGCAGGTAAACCTCTGTCGCACCTGGAACGATTGCTTGGGTCCTTGAACGGAGTCGAGGGGGGAGGTAAAGGGACAAGTGTTGCATCTCTTGTGGTTGAAAGGGAAAGTGCCCGGGGAGGGGGTGGTACGGGAGATAAGGGAAGAATTGACAAGGGAGTTATGGATGAGCGGTCTTTGCGGAAGGCAGAAATGGGGGGAGATGGGAAGATGTGGCGAGTGGTGGGGTCACGTTGGTCACGTTAGGTTTATTAATGTCAAGTGTACCAAAGTACAGTAAAATGTTTTGATTTGCATGCCATCCAATTAGATCAGATATACTATATGTAAATACAATTAAGTCAAACTCAAGTACTGTAAACCCTCGTTATAACGGACCGTGTTGGGGGAGAGAATGGTGCCCATTGTTGCCGATTGTCCTTTATAACTGAGTAAGGTATTATCATTGTATGTAGTTGAAACAAAGAACTGCAGATGATGGTTGATACACAAAAGGACACAAACTGCTGGAGTTACTCAGTGGGTCAAGCGGGTCAGGCAGCATCTCTGGAGAAAATGGAAAGGTGAGGTTGGGAAGCTTCTTCAGACTAATTCAGTCTGCTGAGCTTCTCCAGCACTTTGTGCACTTTGCGCTTAAAACAAGGCGGTGATGCCACTCCACCGCCATGTCCTCCTTCCCCCCCCCCCCCCCCCCCCACTGTCACCGACATCTTCCAAGGTGGAGTATGTTGGTAACTGCAGGGGAGGAAGAGGAGGAGGTGGCAGTGGAGGGAAGGTGTGCGTGGAGATGTAAGGAGCCCTACAAGGGAGAGAGCAATGCCTGATCTAGCAAGGGTAATGACTGAAGTGTCGCTGGGCAAGCCTTCTGGATCCAGCTGCCTTTGTCTATTTGCTTTTGTGATTTATATCAATGACTTGGATGAGAGTGTGGAAGGTATGATTAGTAAGTTTGCAGTTTAGGTTAGAGATATAGCATGGGAACAGACCCATCGGCCCATCGAGTCCATGCCGATCAACAATCACCCATATACCAGTTCTATCCTACACACTAGGAACAATTTAGAGAAACTAATTAACCTATAAACCTGTACGTCTTTGGACATTAGCAGTTGACACTAAAGTGGGTAGCATCAAAAAAGATGATTATTAAAAATTACAACAGGATCTTGATCTGTTGGGCAAGTGAGCTGAGGAATGGTGAATGGAACTTAATACAGATTTGTAAGTGCGAGATGTTTCACTTTGAGAAGTCAAATCAGGACAGGACAATCACAGCAAATCACACCAGAGCCCTGGTGAGTATTGTAGAGCAGAAGGATCTAGGAGTGCAGGTACATAGTTCCTTGAAAGTGGTGTCATAAGTAGTGACTTCATAGTAGGGATAAATGCCACTTCAACTCAATATCGGTACAGTACAATGTGAATGGAAAATAAAAATTACCTCTTTGATGATTGGAATATATTTAACATCTTCATCTTCATCTCTGAAAGAAAGGAGTTGAATATGAACATTAAAAACAGGTAGCAGACAGTGGTGGACATTAACTTCCATCGCCTGTAGAAAACTTAGGCGAGCCATTTATACATTTTTTTTTGCATTAGGATGGATTTGAGGTTTTTACAACAGGTAGAGAATTGAATTTCTATTTTTATTGAAGTGAGTGGAAATTTTGTAGAAGAAGATATCAAGAGTCTATGTGGAACGTTGTCAGGCCAAGAAACACTAATATCTGAGGACCAGGCCCTAATGGTTCTTAGTTAGTTTAATTTTAACCATTTAACAATTACAGCACGGAAACAGGCCATCTCGGCCCTACAAGCCAGTGCCGAACAATTATTTTCCCTTAGTCCCACCTGCCTGCACTCATACCATAACCCGCCATTTCCTTCTCATCCATATGCCTATCCAATTTATTTTTAAATGATACCAACGAACCTGCCTCCACCACTTCCACTGGAAGCTCATTCCCACTCTCTGAGTAAAGAAGTTCCCCCTCATGTTACCCCTAAACTTCTGTCCCTTAATTCTGAAGTCATGTCCTCTTGTTTGAAAATTTTAATAAATATAAACCACAAGAACAGAGACTAGTTTCTGCATA
This sequence comes from Leucoraja erinaceus, assembly GCF_028641065.1. NCBI lineage: Eukaryota > Metazoa > Chordata > Chondrichthyes > Rajiformes > Rajidae > Leucoraja > Leucoraja erinaceus. The sequence goes on along the minus strand of NC_073385.1, from coordinate 2,232,501 downwards.
AAGCAGCGTCCTTTTACACTTGTTCTGAACTTTTGTACTGGCACTTGGCGTATCTATCACGTTCCAATCTGTATGTAAACTAGTCCCAGAGGGTTCCATTCTGTTGATATTTAAATATGTTGACCATGACTCAGTACTCATACTTTTCCTTCCGAGTTTGGTGCAGTAAGGGTCATATCCTAGTTTGAGCACAACCGCTGGTTATTGGTGAGTACGGTGCTAAAGGAATGCTTAAACATCAGGAACCCCATCAATCGAATGAACACTTCTTCTGCCTTCTGAAGCAAATGCAGAAAGTCCCAGAATGATATTCAATATGCAGGAGAACGTTCTTTCTGAGAACTGTCAGTGAAACTGCTCATCTGGTCATGTGCAGATACTGGCTGCAATATTCCACACTGACCATAATGACAATATTACACATGTACCTCACAGGCTGTTCTTGGAAATCCTGCAGTTATGAAAGCTGCCGTGTAAATGCTGCTCTTTCTGTCCTGTTTATTCAACCACCTTTTAAGAATCTGCTACAGAAGCTCAGGGTCAGCAGGAGGTCAAGCACAAATTTGTCATTTGCCACCAAGATGATATGTGACTGAATGCTCCTTCAGAATATAGACTCTCTGAGATCGAAGCCAGAACAGAGTTCTTGTGCAGCCTCATTCAGATGTTGATGTAATGCTATGGAAAGGGTGCTCCAGACTTTTGCGAGACACACATTTAGTTTAGTTTAGTTGATTGTCAATGCATACACCGAAAAGCTTTTTGTTGCATACGATCCAGTCAGTGGAAAGTCTCTAGATGATTACAATCAAGCCATCCACAATGTACAGATACATGATGAAGGGAGTAATGTTTATTGCAAGACAAAGCCCAGTAAAGTCCGATCAGAGATAATCCGAGGGTCTCCAATGAGATGGAGAGTAGCCCAGGTCTCAACTCTCAAGTTGTTGATGGAATGGTTCAGTTGCCTGATCACAGCTGGGAAGAAACTGTCCCTGAATCTGAAGGTGTGCGTTTTCACACTTCTTCACCTCTTACCTGGTGGGAGAGGGGAGAAATGGTGAGATTGTTCCTTGATTATGCTGGTGGCTTTGGTGAGGCAGCTTGAAGTGTAGATGGAGTACTGCCTCATTGTGTACTATCTATCCCTTGTGGAGGCTAGTGGAGAATTTACATTGATAAATATCTTGAAAGAGATGACTAGAGAAAACATTCCCTCTCATTGAAGGAGACAAAGTGCTGGAGTAACTCAGCGGGTTCTGAAAGCATCTCTGGAGAGCGTGGATAGATGACGTTTTGGGCTGATCCAGACCTGAAACGTCACCCAATCCCTGTTCTCCAGAGATGCTGCCTGACATGCTGAGTTACTCCAGCATATGCCAGGGGTGTCCTGGAATGTCCCCCACTTCCCTGGATAAGCAAAACCCCATCCAGAACAAGGCAGCCATGTGATTGGCACCTCATCCACCACAATAAACATTAATTCCCTCCACTAACAGTTGACAGTACCTATACTATGTGCCACCCAACAAACATGTGGCCATAACTCTCCTGACTACTCTGTGGGACCTCTCAAACCATCCTACCCGGCCACCTACTGCCAGGTTATAGAGGGACAAGGCAGTGAGTGTTCAGAAAGCCACCGCTTGTAAGTTCTCTTCTTGACCCAGACCTCCCAGACTGAAATATGTCACCTTTCCTTCAGCCACATTGGTCGAAATCCTGGAACTGTTGCTCACAGAACTGCACGAGAACCTTCAAAGGAAGAACTTGAGTAAACTTTCTCAAGTGTAACCAGGATGAGCTGGAGGTGCTGACCTTGCCAACGATGTCCACATCCCACAACTGAGTGATAAAGGGAAAAGGGTGATGAGAATGGTGAGGGGATATTGCCTTTAAGTGAAGTGATTTTGAAACGCAAAAATTGTTTAGCCCAGGGATATGTTAGAGGAAGAGAACAGGTTTTAAAGGAAAGGAGACAAATATTTGAAACTGGGGAAAACACAGAACCACAGAGAGAAGACAAAACAAAGGATTTAGTATTGAAGACACAGGATACTGCAGATGTTCGAATCTTGAGCAAAACACAAACTGCTGGAGTAACTCAGCAGGTCAGGCAGCATCTTGATAGTGTGTAAGAAGGAACTACAGATGCTGGTTTAAACCGTAGATAGACATAAAAAGCTGGAGTAACTCAGAGGGACAGGCAGCATCTCTGCAGGGAAGGAATGGGTGATGTTACGAGTCGAGACCCTTCTTCAGACCAGTTAGGGATAAGGGAAACGAGAGATATACACGAGTGATAAGGAACAATGAATGAAAGATATGCAAAAAAGTAACGATGATGAAGGAAACAGGGCATTGTTAGTTGTTTGTTGGGTGATAATGAGAGGCTAGTGCAACTTGGGTGGGGGAGGGATAGAGAGAGAGGGAATGCAGGGGCTACCTGAAGTGAGAGAAATCAATATTCATACCACTGGGCTGTAAGCTGCCCAAGCGAAATATAAGATGCTGTTCCTCCAATTTGCGTTTAGCCTAACTCTGACAATGGAGGAGACTGAGGACAGAAAGGCCTGTGTGGGAATGGGAAGGAGAATTAAAGTGTCCAGCAACCGGGAGATCAGGTTGGTTCAGGCGGATAGGCATCATTCTGGGTCAGGATGTGTGGGAAGGAACTGCAGATGCTCGATTACATTGAAGATAGACACACAATGCTGGAGTAACTCAGCAGGTCAGGCAGCATCTCTGAAGAAAAGGAATAGGTGACACTTCAGGTCAGGACCCTTCCTCGGCCTCTGAGGAAGGGTTTTAATCGAAAACGTCAACTATTCCTTTGTTCCAGAGATGCTGTCTGACCCGCTGAGTTACTCCAGCATTTTGCGTCTATCTTCTATTCTGGGTCACGATCAGGGCCCTTCTTCAAGCTCAAGAAGTCCGAATCCGAAACGTCACCGATCCATTCCCTCCACAGATGCTGCCTGACCTGCTAAATTATTCCAGCACTTTTGCTATAGACTTGTGTTATAGAAAGCAGATCAGGCCATAAATAAGACAACCTTCTGTGCTGAAACATTTTATTGTTCTCCAGCACAAATTGTGACCTTAAGTGGTGTATATCTGTCCCTTGAGCATAAACCGAGGTTCCTAGATCCACTGTGCAGAGATATGAATGAGAGAGCAGTGATCTCTTTATTGGGCACCACTGTTGGAAATATTGTCAACACCTAGGTTAAACTTTTAAAACTTACATTACATACTTCAGTTAGACACAGGGTGGTGAATCTGTGGAACTCATTGCCACAGGCGGCTGTGGAGGCCAGGTCGATGGATAGTGGCCGAGATTGAAGCGGGTGTCAGGGTTTATGGGGGAGAAGGCAGGAGAATTGGGTTGAGAGGAAGTGATAGATCAGCCATGATTGAATGGCGGAGTAAACTTGATGGGCCGAATGGCCTGATTCTGCCCCTAGAACTTATGAACGATGAAGGTGAAAATGCTGGAGTAACTCAGCGTGTCAGGCGGACAGCCTTTCTGGAGACATATTTCAGAACAGCAGCAACAGCCACAATGAAAAGATTCAAACCATCCACGACTATTACCCACACCATTGCAAGTCAACACCAGAAGCAAGTGACCACAGAAACTGCAGCAACTTCGCCAAAGGAGGCAGTGTCTTTGTGCCGAGCAAAATACAGTGAGTGTTGTGGGATAATCATTCTTAAACAAGGCAGTAACTTGCAGAAGGTTACACAAAAAAGCTGGAGAAACTCAGCGGGTGCAGCAGCATCTATGGAGCGAAGGAAATAATTTCCTTCGCTCCATAGATGCTGCTGCACCCGCTGAGTTTCTCCAGCTTTTTTGTGTAACCTTCGATTCTCCAGCATCTGCAGTTCCCTCTTAAACACTTGCAGAACGTTGTTTGGGTCACATTACCTGATTGACGGGATTATTACCCAATTCCCCGGACTACAAGGTTCTCACCAGCAACACCTTTGAAGAAACTTTAAACAAATGCTCTCTGCGAGTAAAGGCTGGACAGACAGAGAGAAGCAACCACATTGCGGGCGACCCGAGGTGGCAGGAACAACTGCTTTTACCTTCGGTCCCCCAGTTGGGTGACAAATATATTTTTCATGGTGTTTTTGATGTGAAGCGGTTGACGGCGAACCGCTGCCAATAGGGATAGTATGCTGGCGTCGCCGGCGCTCATCATTCACTTCTATTTGCACCGCAGTTTCAAGGCAACGTCTCTGAGAAGGAAATAAAATAGACCCCCCCCGCTGCGCTTGTGACTTCTCCAATACTGAAACCATGCAAACGCCGGGCCAGAAACTTTAAGCAACCCGGCCCGGGCCGTGCATTTTGCTTTAGGAAGCGTTGCTGCGAAACCCCGGAGTCACAGAGACGGCGCGGGTAATGTAACAGCGCCTATATCATGTGATACTGCCTGGATAAACAGTGCAACATCGCCATGGGAACCTCTCAAAGACCAGGGGAGCCGCACAAGTGCATCCCTGAGCTCGATCTGCACACACACACACACACACACGTGCAATCCAACAGATCCCACCCCAACCCCTTACCCCGCTCCATAGATGCTGCCTGCTGCACCCGCCGAGTTTCTCCAGCATTTTTTGTCTATGTTCGATTTTTCCAACATAGAAAATGGGTGCAGGAGTAGGCCCCTTGATTCGGCCCTTCGAGCCTGTACCGCCATTCAATATGATCATGGCTGATCATCCAACTCAGTATCCTGTACCTGCCTTCTCTCCATACCCCCTGATCCCTTTAGCCACAAGGGCCACACCTAACTCCTTCTTAAATATAGCCAATGAACTGGCCTCAACTACCTTCTGCGGGAGAGAATTCCACAGATTTACCACTCTCTGTGTGAAAAATGTTTTCCTCATCTCGGTCCTAAAAGAGATTTCCCCCTTATCCTTAAACTGTGGCCCCTTGTTCTGAAACCTCCCCGTCCCATAAGAAGCTGCCATTTAATTCCAAATAAATCAATTACCCCTTGAATTCTCACACTCCATTCCTATCCAGGCAACTGGAAGGAGGGTAATAAATTCCTGATCCCTAATTTCCACCAAATGGAGTGCTCCCAAACATCATTATTTGACCGAGAGCTTCCATTCCAGAAATTGGTTGAAGGCTGTTGCAAGCGGTCGAGGACAAGCATAACATTTTAGTGGCCTGAGAAACGACTACTGGAGTTTTCAACAGATCTTTATTCACAAGTTTGGTTGCCAGTATGCAGGTTGTACAGACACGTCCACCCACAACGGTGGTCAGCGCTGAACTACCCCGCGAAAGTGAAAGACCGCGCAAAACAAACTACCCCTCCCGAGTCATGAGACCGCGGCTTCCGAACGCCGGGTTCGATCTTTGCATACGCCAGCAGGCGCTGCTACATGTCCCCCCCCAGAATCCGCAGTACAGATACGCTCGGGTAAACTAGCAATGTTACAACATTTTGAGATTTTAAAAATCAAGTCTGCAATTTATCCCATCAGATAAAGCATAAAAAAAAGTTTAATTTGACACCTAATTCACTTTCATATCTCAAGTATTTAAAATGTTATGGCCATTTTCATAATCGGAAATTAGCATCTTGTTCCCTATTGATTTTTTATGGACATAACACAAAAGCTGTCGTGGACAGTCAAAAGCCCATAACTTGCTTAGAAATTAAGAGAACTGAATGAAATTTTCAGTTATCATAGATTGAAGCATTCTGAAACAAATATAAAACAATCTTACTTGGATGACCTGACATTAAAGCATATAATTAGTTAGTTACCCAATTGTAGTCAATTCCAAACTTCAATTACTAGATCTAAACATCTATCCATTTCTTAATAAATGATTAACATTTTTAAATAGTCTAAGTGTCCAAATAATATTCACAAACAATTCACAATAAAACATTATTTTTAAATCTTTTACATTAATTTATAGGCCAAATGGAAGGAATTTAGTGTTCAATTGCTGTAAATTAAAGTCCATTTAAATCAGCTTTCTAGTGGGTTCCTGTGAACGCGCTGGTTTAGAACGTTCACATTGTGGTAGATTTGTGCCCTTAAATGCCCAGAAAAATACTGTGGGATATAATGGGCCCAAAATTAGCTACTCACAAGATTAAACTTTGTATAAAGGGATCTTAAGAAGCCCTTTTTAACATAAAAATAAACAGCCTACCTTCCGTTTCCCCCTGTATGAGATCTGGCCCGTTGTCGGCGGTCGGGGGTTTAGAGGTTAATTTTTAACCTACTATAACAATTACATAAAACCCTTAAAACTAATAATAACTAATAACTCAAGCGAGGGAATCTTCCAGCGATTTTTCGTTAATAATTAACTAGGCTGAAAAACCTCGATTTGAACAGCCCAGGGAAAATCGCGTTTTAAAACCCGCCCCCCTCTAAACGGCACCAAAATCGTGCACACGGTCTGGGACAGATTTTCAGCGACGCTTCAGGTACGTTTTGCAACATACCTAGGTAAACGGAAGGTTCGACCGGAACGTGTAGTCCGAGGTCGCGGGGCGAGCGTAACATTAGGGACCGTTAAAACAGGACTGGACGGAGCGTAACAAAGGGGACCGTAGAAACGCGACCGGGAGTAACAGGTGCAGAGGGCGGTAAAGCGGCAGGTGGACGTCCTCTACGCCGTGGAGTAGCCACTGTCACCGGACTATCCTCATCAACGTGTGCAGGCTTAAGGCGGCTCACGGGGACAAACTCGTCTCTGCCACCCATGTCCAACGTGAACGTCAAGACACCAGTACTGAGCACCTTGTACGGACCCTTGTACACCCGCTGTAACGGCGAGCAATGAGCGACTCTTACCAGCGCAAATATCTCGGGCGCTCGGAGGCAGGATACTGGCATGGACACCGGAGTCCACCAGGAAATGGTGGCTGGAATGGCGATCACGGACCTAGAGGCGTTCGTTGGGACCGATCGCGTTCGCCTCTATGGACGATCAGCTGTGGCGTTTCACGGAAACGAGCAGGGGCTCCGACATCATCGTGCTTCGGGTCCGTATCGTTGGTGGTAGTAGCACCATCTGCGTTGGCTGTAGACCACTGGCCGCGGCGATTCCTCTGCAGCGCTGGGCTGGGCTTCTTCCTCCTCCGCTCGATGTCGGCTCGGCTGCACCCGTTGTGTGACCAGGGGGCGGGCAAAAGTGAAAACGTCGTGGGCTCTCTCTGCGAGTTGTTGCGGGTCACGGAAATCAGCTCCGGCGAGCATTAGCTGGACTTCGTCAGGCATCTGCTCTAAGAACGCCTGTTCAAAAAGCAGAGAAGGGCGGTGCCCGTCCATCAGGGCCAACATCTTCGCCATGATGGTTGATGGCTGCCGGTCGCCATACAGTCCATGTGCAGCAGCCTTGCTGCTCTGTCTCTGCGGGTAAGGCCGTAAGCATGAAATAACAGGGCTTTCAACCCTTCATACTTGCCGCTGGACGGCGGGTTTCTGATGTAGGACAACAGCCTCGAGGCACAGTCCTGTGGCAATGCACCCACCACATGGAAATACATTGTGTTGTCCTCCATGATGCGATGAAGGTGGAACTGTGCCTCAACATGGGCGAACCACACCTGAGGTTGATCAGGCCAAAAGGCTGGCAGTTTGAAGGCCGGTGAGCCCTGCCTCGTGCTGGCCGATTCTAATAATAATAATAATAAATTTTATTTATGGGCGCCTTTCAAGAGTCTCAAGGACACCTTACAAAAATGTAGCAGGTAGAGGAAAAACATGTAAGGGGAATGAAATAAATAGTTGAGACATGACTAGTACACAAAGTAAATACAGAATTCAATACAAAACACAGTATGAGGCAATTAATGCACAATTCTGCAGGATTCTGTGGGAACACTCTCTTCCTGCATAATTCATCTTGTCTAACGACGACTAGACAGGTCGGGGTCACCAATTTAGTGGTCTGAGAAACGACTACTGGAGTTTTCAACAGATCTTTATTCACAAGTTTGATTGCCAGTATGCAGGTTCTACAGACACGCCTGCCCACAACGGTGGTCAGCGCTGAACTAACGCGCGCAAGTGAAAAAACGCGCGAAACAAGCGGCCCCTCCCGAGTCACGTGCCCGCGGCTTACGAACGCCGGGTTCAATCTCTGCGTACGCCAGCAGGTGCCGCTACAACATGACCATTGAAGAAGGGTCTCGACCCGTAATGTCACCCGTTCCCTCTCTCCAGAGCTGCCTGTCCCGCTGAGTTACTCCAGCACTTTGTGTCTATGGCCATTGAAGGAATGACTAATGAAATATCTCACAGCCCCGGGAAGGCGGCATTGCAGGACTGATGGTGCCCAACCAATGTCAGTAGTGTGAGGATGAATGGCGGTGGGAGGTAATCGTCACCATGGAGTACTACAAAGTGAGTCGGCATGCATTGGATATCCCCATGTACAACACAGGGTTTCCAAACTTCCTAGGGACATTCTGATTCTTTAAACATTAAAGACAATCTCTTGGCAGGAAGAAAACCCCCCAAAATAAAGAATCCATGGACATCTTTAAGATTTATCTTAACTATTGTATGTGGGAAGTGGAAGAATTGTTTAAAACTGGTCAGAAGGTGCAACTGGAAGGTCATATGATGCATGAAAAAGGGAAACATCCAGGAATATCGAAGATGCCGGAGTAACTCAGCAGGGCAGGCAGCATCCCTGGAGAGAAGGAATGGGTGACTTTTCAGGTGGAGACCCTTCTTCAGACTGCTAGGAATATTTTCAGAGGTAATAACACAATGCAAACCCATGTCAAAGAATTGTTTGATTACTGGAATCAACAGAATCCTGAGCCCCCAAACTGATTAATCTGCAAGATTCATGAGGGTTTTATTGTTGTATGTCGCGAAACAGAAACAATGAAATTGTTACTTGCTGCAGTCCAACGTGTATGTAAATACAGTGACGTTTCGGGTCGAGACCCTTCTTCAGAGATGCTGCCTGTCCCGCTGAATTAATCCAGCATTTTGTGTCTACCTTCGATTTAAACCAGCATCTGCAGTTCTTCCTACATGTGTAAATATAGTACTCTGTAGATACCATAATAAACACAAAAGGAAACTAAATAAATAAATAAAACAATACAGTGCAACACAAAAACAGAGCTCAAGTCAGTTCAGAGTTTAGTTGGAGTTTGTAGAATTCAACAGCCTGGTCGCTGTCGGGAAGAAGCTATCCCTGAACCTGGACGCAGCAGTTTTCAGGCTCCTATACCTCCTCCTAAGGGCAGGAGGGAAATGAGAGCATGGCTAGTATAGTACATGTCCTTGATAATGCTGGCTGCCTTCTTGAGACAGTGCCTCCTATTGATCCCTTCGATGGTGGGCTGGTCAGTATCTGTGATGGACCAGGCAGTGTTCACCACTTTTTGTAATCTCGTTCCTGGGCGTTTGAGTTACCGATCCAGGTTGTGATGCAAACAGCGAATATACTCTCTACCGTACATCACGATGTGCTCTTTTCTAGAAAAAACAAACTGATTTGCAAAACACCACCATTCAATCTACAAAAGTGGCATTGAGCTTCGACAAACTGCCTCACTTTAATTCTCCATTAAACAATATCCACAACTGACCAGTTCTGATGCAAAGTCATCTACTTGCAATGTTAGCGCCCTCCAATGAGTACTTTCAGCATTCTCTGTAACTTGCGAATTGTAGAAACTGCTGTCTTAGACAACGCCACTGCACTTGCATCCCTTTGCCATTCATGGTCATACAGACATATTGTTTGTTCTCTCCAGCCCTTACACTTCTGTAACTTAAAATACATTGTTGACTCACTTTTTCAGTTTTAATGTCTACTCTGCCATTCAACCATGGCTGATATATCTTTGCCTCTTTCCCCATTCTCCTGTCTTCTCCCTATAACCCCTGACACCCATACTAACTATTTCTGTCAAACTCCACCTTAAAAATATGCATTGACATGGTCTCCACAGCCTACTGTTGCAATGAATTCCACTGATTCACTGATCTTCTGACTAAATAAATTCCTTCTTATCTCCTTTATAAAGGTGCATTATTTCATTCTGATGCTATTGCCTCTGGTCCTAGACTCTCCCACTAGTGGAAACATCATCTCCAGGCCTGGATCCATCCATCCATCCTGAAGAAAGGAACTGTATTTTTGTTTATAAATTAATATGGCTATCAGTTTGGATTTAAAACAGTCTACAATATAGACGAAATTAAAATAAACATATTTTTGCACTACTATTATGGTTATTATTATTATTATTTTTTAATTATTATATTTTTCTGTGTGAATTGAGTTTTTGGACTGCAAGGGTTGAATTGTTCTGTTATTGGTACATATGACAATTAAACATTCTTCACTAGATAAATGGAAATATTATTCTATTGAATGATTATTTTCTGTACATACTGTCAGAATGACTGACACTAAAGCTACATTAGAAACATAGAAACATAGAAACATAGAAATTAGGTGCAGGAGTAGGCCATTCGGCCCTTCGAGCCTGCACCACCATTCAATATGATCATGGCTGATCATCCAACTCAGTATCCCGTCAACTTCCTTCTCTCCATACCCCTGATCCCCTTACCACAAGGGCCACATCTAACTCCCTTTTAAATATAGCCAATGAACTGTGGCCTCGACTACCCTCTGTGGCAGAGAGTTCCAGAGATTCACCACTCTCTGTGTGAAAAAAGTTCTTCTCATCTCGGTTTTAAAGGATTTCCCCCTTATCCTTAAGCTGTGACCCCTTGTCCTGGATAATAGTGATAATAGAATGATAATAGTTTGCATTTATACATCTACCTTTTGTGAAAAAATCGTAGTAAAATAACACAAAATGTTCACAACAGATTATATTGAAAGGAGAATGAAACATAAGGGCCCATCTAACTCCCTCAAATATGCCAAATGAACTGGCCTCAAACTACCCTCTGTGCAGAGAGTTTAGAGAGATTCACCACTCTCTGTGTGAAAAATAGGTTCTTCTCATCTTGGTTTTAAAGGATTTCCCCCTTATCCTTAAGCTGTGACCCCTTGTCCTGGATAATAGTGATAATAGTTGATAATAGTTTGCATTTATACAAGACCTTTAAAGTAGTAAAATAACACAAAATGTTTCACAACAGATTTATTGAAAGGAGAAATGAAAATAATGTGAATGCTGCAAGTCTGAAGGAAAAATAGAATATTCTGGAAATACCAGAAGGCCAGGCATTAACGTTTAGAGTTAACATTTCAGTTCAATAACCTTTTTGTGGAATTTACTTAAAACTTGCCTGAAGTGAAATGTTTCATCAGGATCTGAAAGAAGAGACAGATAGAATGGTGTAGTGCATCAGGTTTGGTATTGGTATATTGTCACATCTACCGTGATATTGTGAAAAAATCGTTCCAGCGTACTGCCCAAGTAAATCATCCATACATGATTACAATCAAACCATACATGAATATGAGGTACTGAAAAATGAGAAAGGAAACAGAGTAGCAAATAGTGTTACAGCTACAGATAAAATGCATTTTATTTTAAAAGTGCAACGTGGGAAGATGGGAAGATCAGGAATTCATCCTTATAATGTGAGAGTTCTAATCAAGGGTCAGGCTTAGCACGTGAGACAACAATTCAAGAGTCTGATAACAATTGTATTGTATTGTATTCAAATTTATTGTCGTTGTCTCAATTAGAGACAACGAAATGAATTTCCCTTTACAGTCAGTATCATAAACAATAGCAAAGAGGCAGTGCTTGAATCTGGTGGTATGTGATTTCAAGCTTTTGTATCTTCCGTGCCATGGGAGTGGGGAGAAGCGGGAATGACTAGGGTGTGAGTGGTCCTTGATTATGTTGGCTGCTTTCCTGGGGCAGCATGGTGTAAATGGAATCAATGGTATGATGTACTGGACTGCATCTACTACAATTTCTTGCGGTCTGGAGCAGAGCAGTTGACAAACCAGGTTGTGTTGCACCCCGATAGAATGCTTCCTATGGTGCATTTATAGAAATTGTTCAGAGTCCTATGGGACACGCAGAATTTCCTTAGTCTTCTGAAGAATACCTTCAGGGGGAGAATTTCAGAGTTTATGGTTAATGAAGCTAAATGTACGATCACCAATAATGGAGCAGCAAGAATCGGAAATAAACGAGTGCAGGGAGCTCAGAGGTTGTAGGAATGAACAACAGACCGGGATAATAAGGCCATGGAGAAATGTGTAAACTGTTGCAAATTAACATTAATAAGATACTAGACTGAGAGCTAGTAGAACAAACCTAGCACAGGAGTGATGCCTTGACAGGACTTGGTCTTGGTTACGTTTGAGGCACATTCAGGGTGGGGGTTAATCCAGAGGAAAGAATGGAACAGTTTAGTTTAAGATACAGCACAGAAACAGGCCCTTCGGCCCACCGGGTCCGCGCCGACCAGCGATCCCCGCACATTAACACTATCCTACACCCACTAGGGACAATTATTACATTTTACCAAGCCAATTAACCTACAAATCTGTATGTCTTTGGAGTTGATGCCAAGGGTTACAAAAGCAAGAATGTGGGTAGAACCAGCAGATGAGCTGATAGAAGGGATGTTGGGAGGAGATACTGACTGCGATTTTCCAGAGAAATGTGTTCAGTTCTAAACATTTGTGTTCCGACACTGAGAGTTGAGTGGTAGAGCCAGCTGCAATTCCTAAATAGTTTTGCTGGAAAATCAGTCCTCTGAACTTATGCCACTTAGACCTGGCATGTGTTCAGAAACTGCAATCATTTCAATGGAGAAGAGCAGCTGTGAGGACAGAGGTTTGTTGCATATAATCTGCATCATTTTGAATTAATTGAGGTTAACTTTAAGGTATTCAGTTAGTTTTCAGTGTTTCTGGTGCAAATACTTTTCATTGACTTTTTTTGTAAAAATATATATTTTTATTGTTTTGTTTGTTTTCTATCTTAGAAATATTCAGAAACATTCAAAATCTTTTACCACTTTGACAGTCAGTTCAGCTTGGAGACACGGCGCAGAGGTACAGCTGATAGATCTGCTGCCTCACAGTGCCAGAGACCCAGGTTCAATCTTCATCTCAGGTGCTGTCAGTGTAGAGTTTGCACGTTCTTCCTGTGATCATGTGGGTTTCCTCCTACACCCCAAAGGCATGTGGGATTGTAGGTTAATTGGTATCTGTAAATTGCCTCTAGTGGATGGGTAAGTGGAATAACATGGAACTTGTATGAATGGTCAACGTGGACCTGGTGGGCCCAAGGGCCTGTTTCCATGCTGTATCTCTAAACCCTAAACTCTCAACTTCAAACTCTAAACGTGGCTTAACAAGCTGTCAAACCATTTCTTGTGTTGAGGCTTGTTCTGACTACATGTAGCTGAGAACCCTGCACTGCCCTAGGCTTTGTTGAGCACTTTGCCACATCCGTGTGAAAAAGTGTTTCTCATCTCTGTTCTAAATGGCTTACCCCTTATTCTTAAACTGTGGCCCCTGGTTCTGGACACCCCCAACATCGGGAACATGTTTCCTGCCTCTAGCGTGTCCAAGCCCTTAACGATCTTATATGTTTCAATGAGATATCCTCTCATCCTTCTAAACTCCTTTGCAGATAAAGCTTTATGGTAACGTTTCGAGTCGAGACCCTTCTTCAGACTGATGTCAGGGGAATGGGCGGGACAGAGATAGAATGTAGTCGGAGACAGTAAGACTGGTGGGGGAACTGAGAAGGTGGACGGGATAGAGAGGGAAAGCAAGGGCTATTTCTCCAACTTCCTTGCTTTCCCTCTCCATCCCCTCCCCTTTCCCAGTTCTCCCACAATACATGCATAGAAGCTTTTGTCTCTCTTGCTTGAAGGGAGAGGGAGAAGAGAAGATTGGTGAATTATACTTGATTATGTTGGCTACTGTCCCGGGGCAGCATGAAATGTAGATGGAATTGAAATGGAGGAAGGTGGTTGGCCTGATGGACTGGGGTTCATACAACACAATACAATTTATTTGTCATTTGAACCCCATTGAGGTTCAAACAAGATGTTGTTTCTGCAGTCATACACACAAGAAAGACCCAAACACAACACAATTTACACAAACATCCATCACAGCGCATCTCCTCCTCGCTGTGATGGAAGGCAAAGACTTATCTCTCCCCTGCACTCCCCATTCCCCTCCCGATGTCAGAGTCAAAGCCCCCGGCGGGCGATGGTAATTGTCCCGCGGCCATTTACGCCGCGCCGGGTGATGCAAGCCCACGCTCTGGGTTTGGTGTTGGAGCCCCCAGCGGGCGCTAGTAAGTCCCGCAGCCATTCAAAGCCGCGCCGGGCGATGATGTAAGGCCCCGCTCCAGGTACTCTTCAATCCCGCAACGCGGGCGGGTGAAGTCGCCGTTGCGGAAACCCCGAAAAGTGGTCTCCCAGTAGGGACCCGCGGGCTCCCGGTGTTACCGTCCACCAGACCTGCGGTTGCAGCCTCCGAATCTCCCCGGGGTCGGGTCGCAGCCGCACGCCACCACAGCTCCTCCCGCTCCGAACTCGGCCAGCTCCGCGATGGTGAGTAAGTCCGCAGCTCCGCGACTGGAGCCCCAGGACGTTCCTGTTGGAGGCCGCTCCACGTTGCAGCCCCAATGACAACGGAGACCCGACAGGGAAAAGGTCAGGTTCTCTGTGCAGGGGATAGATTTTAAAAGTTCCCCCCACCCCCCGCCCCCCCCACACACATACACGCACACACCCACACACATACACAACAAAAAATAATAAAAACTACATTCAAACGAGACAAAAAAAATAAAAAAAAGACAGACAGACTGCAGAAGCTCGCCTAACGTGAGTCGCGCAAATTCACATGGTCTTTCACCACAACATTTAGCAAGATGCATCACGACCTGGTTTGCATTTGGAAAAGCTTCAGCCACAGAACATGAAAGGAGATGCAACGTGAGTCGCGCCGCCCACGGTTTCATCCACAACTTTGTGCAAATTCACATGGTCTTGGGCACACACGTTGCTGTACCATTTAGCAGGATGCATCACGACATGGTTTGCATTTGGGAACAGCTTCAAGAACATGAGAAATTGAAGAGAATAGTGGATGCAGCCCAGATCATCACACAAACCAATCTCCCTTCCATTGACGTCATCGACACTTCACGCTGCCTAAGCAAGACCACCAGCATAATCAAGGATGAGTCTCGCCCTGTTCACACCCATTTCTCCTCTCTCGCATCAGGCAAGAGGTACAGAAGTGTGAAAATGCAGACCTCCAGATTCAAGGACAGTTTATTCCCAGCTGTTATCAAGTTCAGGTGAGTGTGTCCTATCCTCAATCTTGTTAATACTACCTGTTCTCTCCTGTTCCCCCCTCTTCTTGCTGTAATGCCCACTCTGTTTTGTAGCGAATAGAGGTGTCTCCCCTTTGTCTCCTGTTCCCAGTATTGTTGCCATTCCTGATTTATTTTCTTCCACACAATGTGTTTTCCTTCAGATTTGGATAGTTGTAAGTTTATCTCTATGTTTCTTTTTTTTACAGCCTCCTTTGCCAATTTATCCACCTTTTCATTCCCTAGAACACCAATGTGTGCTGGGACCCACAACAAAGTCACGTCACCGCCCCTCCTTGTCACTTGGCTTAATAGTAGCAGGATTTCATAAACTAGGTCAGGCCGCCCATGGGATGCACCAGACCCAATACTCTGGATTGCAGATAATGAGTCGCTACATATTACTACTTTACATGGTTGCACCTGTTCCATCCATCGAACTGCCATCAAAATAGCGTACAGTTCCACTGTATATACTGTCAAATAGTTGTTTGTTCTTTTGTAAAGCTCAACATTTATCCCCTGGACTACCACAGCTGCCCCTGTTGTTTCAGCTACTGGATCCTTTGATCCATCTGTGAAAATTAAGAGGTGTTCCCTGTATCTATTATTATATGGCTATGATATTCTGTCTTTGGGTCTGAATTTTTGTTCCTCCTTTTTGCCTCCCATAGCTCCAGCTCAACCTTTGGGATATTCAGTAACCATATTGGCACAGGTGGCCACAATACTGCAGGGCAGAACTCTTTGTCCTCTACTCCCATGTCCCTTGCCACAACTCCTCCAACCCAGCCGAAGCTTCCAGACTGAGCCACCCCTCTCTCCCAGCACTCCTGTACTACCTGTTTTGTTGGATGGTTCTCTCCATGACCCTTAAGGCTTAGCCAGTAATTAGCCATTAGTTGTCTGCGGCGCAGTCTCAACGGCATCTGCCCAGTTTCCACAAGAGGATATTCTTTGCTGCGGCTCCCATGGTTAAATATACATCCCACTCCACTCCAGCTGGCTGAAGCGCCAACTTATGTCCCTTTTTACGATTGGACACGCACTTGTCCCGAAATAGAGCAGCTTTTTTTTTTTACCGCCGTCTAACCTCATACGGAGACAGAGAGAGGGGACAAGCGGACAAGGCAGGACTCACCACACAAGCGAGCTCCAGAAAAAGGCTCCGGCATTGAAGGTCAAAGGGGGGCTTTGAAGTGTTGGTTGTGAGAAGCGCCGTGACACTGACAGCCGGTAAGGTCAGGATTCGGATCCCTGCAAACATTGCGTTGCGCTGCGCCCACCGCGTTGTTGTAATGGGTGAAACTAAACTGTAACGCTAATAACAAAAACAAAATCAGGCGAGACGGCAAAAGATGATAATTTAGATATTATGTGCATACAGAAAAGTAAGCAGCATTTCGAGATACAGCAACTGTCCCTCATTTTAGCACCGGCTATCATTTCTGACCGGTCTAACTGGAGTGCGATTCACCGCTATAACAGGGCGAGTTTGTCTGGTCCACTGTAAGGGGCAAACCCCATGTGAACAGGCTGGCTCTGTACAGAGAGGTCAGAGCCAGAGCTTCACAGCTGTAGGTTTCCATCAGCTTCTGTTTTCATAATCACGTTGGAAAGCCAAGTTGGTCACAGGATAGCCCAGAGGGAATATTCCAGCAATAATATACATCTGAAGCAATTTGTTTGAGTTTCATGGGAACCCGCGCTGCCATCTGCCTTCATCCGGCGACGTGAACACTCATTGAACTATTTCATGTAAAATCTCCCTGCTGGGATAGACTTCTTTTTCGCTTCATCGACCTTGTTTACAAGTGTCCCCATCACGTGACACACGCAGGGTTTACATTTCACATCTTGAAACCCGAGGCAGGAGGTGAAGTGCTGACACAAATACAGCTTCTGGTGCAAGGAAGAGCCACGTGGTATTTTTGTCGGACTGTATTTCCTTGAGGTATGTCTTTCCTCCTTATTTACGAGGTAATCTTCCAGGACTCCTGCCCCATCCCTGCCGCTAATAAGTATCAGAGAGTCGTAGTGTGAGCCTCAACACTTCACAAAGCCACATAAGGGACCATATAACCAAATTTTTTATACTTCTATCAGATCGCTTCCTGACCTCCAATGTTATAACCATATAACCATATAACAATTACAGCACGGAAACAGGCCATCTCGGCCCTACAAGTCCGTGCCGAACAACTTTTTTCCCCTTAGTCCCACCTGCCTGCACTCATACCATAACCCTCCATTCCCTTCTCATCCATATGCTTATAGGTTTATTTTTAAATGATACCAACGAACCTGCCGCCACCACTTCCACTGGAAGCTCATTCCACACCGCTACCACTCTACTCGACGTCCCAAGTTAGTAGGGTGGCTGTTACAATTTGACTGATAACAACCTTTTAAGTACACCTCACTCTGAAAGTAAAAACATTGCAGTAATTGAAATCAGACCTTCCTATTAAGAATCACTATAAGAACTTTCTCTTATTTTACCGAGGTACAGTGAAAAGCTTTTTGCGAGCCGTCCACAGTGACAATACAGATACATGATAAAGAGATTCATGTTTAGTGCAAGATAAAATCCAGCAAAGTCCGATTCAAGATAGTCGGAAGGTACACAAAAATGCTGGAGAAACTCAGCGGGTGCAGCAGCATCTATGGAGCGAAGGAAATAGGTGACGTTTCGTTCCGAAACGTCACCTATTTCCTTCGCTCCATAGATGCCGCTGCACCCGCTGAGTTTCTCCAGCATTTTTGTGTTCCTTCGACCTTCCAGCATCTGCAGTTCCTTCTTGAACAAAGATAGTCGGAAGGTCTCCGATGAGGTAGATAGCAGCTCAGGACCGCACTCCAGTTGTTGATAGGATGGTTCAGTTGCCTGATAACAGCTGAAAAGAGCCTGTCCCTGAATCAGGAGGTGTGCGTCCATTTTTGTAAAATGAGGTTCTGTAAAATAGTAGGTAGGCAAAAATGCTGGAGGATCTCAGCGGGTTAGGCAGCATCTATGGAGCGATGGAAGTAGGCAACGTTTCGGGCCGAAACCCTTCTTTCGCCTGATTCTGTATAATAGTCTTTCCTTTGTTCCTTTGTTCCTCTTGAATAAAAATCGGAAAACTCGTGTGCTAATATGGAACTCAAGAATTGTTTTCAAGCAAAATTTCTAAAGGCAGGATAACCATTCCCTTCGCCGTGGTCATCAAGGGCGAGCTTGCAGAATTTAGACACGTTGATTTGAGCACAGGGGGAGGGTTAGAGGTTGTAAGTCAAGAGGTCTTTTGATTAGGAAGAAATCAACTTAAAGTGGACATTCATGGTGATCGACCAGTGAGACTTTATGGGTGGGACTAAGAAATAAAAAGGGATGACCACGTTGATGGACCCCCAATAGACAGCAGGGAATTGGAGGAAGAAACATGTAGAGAGCTCACGAAAAGCTGCAAGAATAATAGGGTTGTATCGAGGGGGATTTTTTTTTTTTAAATATTGACACGGACTGCAGCATTGCTGCGGCTTGGAAAGGGTGGAATTTATTAAGTATTTCCGGAAATCTTCTCAATCAACATGTAGATCACCCTACTAGAGGAAGAGTAAAACTCAACCTCCTCTTGGGAAATACGGCAGGGCAGGTGACTGAAGTGTTGGGAGGGGGGAACACTTTGGGACCAGTGACCTTAATTCTATTTGTTTATAATAATTATGGCCAAGTTCTAAATTGGGGCCACGCCAATTTTGATGATATTAGACGGGAACTTTGACAAAGTTAATTGGGGAAGATTAGAGGTAAAGGGATGACTGATAAATTGGATCTAAGGGACAAACTTGTCACACAGAGGGTGGTGCGGAAATGAAACAAGCTGCTAGAGGAAGTGGCAGAGGCAGGTACAACTACGAAATTTAAAACACCTTGGACAGGTACGTGGATAGGAAAGGTTCGGAGGGATATGTGCCAGGCACAAGCAACCTCAACATCTCTAGAGGATATGGACAGGCAAGATTTCGGATCAAAGGGCCCATCTTCACCCTGAAGAAGAATCCCGACCCAAAATCCCATCTGACCATGTCTTCCAGAGAAGCTGAGGCAATCTAGTGCTTTGTGTTTTACTCAATATTCCAGCATTTGCAGTTCCTTGTGCCTCCACCATGGCCTTGTGTACTTTCATTATTTTTTAACATCAGTGACAATTAAATTACATTAAACACTGTATTTAGATATAGAAATACAAAATGACAAAGTGAGGGGAAAGGGGGGGGGGGGGGGGGGGGGGGGGGGGGGGGGGGGGGGGGGGGGGGGGGGGGTTGTTGGCAGATCAGATACAAGATGTATGTAGTCCCTTGTCTCAACACAATCAAGAATTGCAAATGGACCCAGCAGTGAGTCCCGCAGCAGAATGTGAAGTCAGTTGCATTGGCATTGAAGTCAAAAACACACAGAACATCAGAGGATGGTGGGTGATGCTGCTTCAGGAAGCTTGATTTAGCCAAACATGTTTTCACAGTGTAGTTAATGATGTGGGAGTACACAAAACACTAGTGCTGGTTAGGCTTTCTTCTCCCTCCTAGTTTCGCTGTCAAATCAAGGCCAGATGAATGACTGCCAAAATAATGCACAACAGTATATTAAGAAAACTGAAACTTCTGCAGTCATTATCTAAACCATTAACCCCATTCACCTGCAAGTACATTATCTTAAAAAAACTTCCACTTTTGACTATGCTTGAAGCAAACCAGCTTTATTTTAGTATTAAAATCTGATTTAATAAGTTCCAACTGTTGGTACCACTTTCTTTTATCTTGTCTCAGTGTTGCCATTTTCACCAGTTGGATAGTTATGATCTCAAGTGTTCTTCCTGATCCCGAGTAAATAACATCGTCTGACAGTTTTATGGGGTACTAGACCAAGTGCAGACCCGTTGGGTCTGCTCCCCCAATGGTGTGATCCCCCAACCCAATATTCCACCATGCACCCGTCTCCTCCAACGGAACTGAACCCGTTCCCAAATGTAAGATTCCAGCACTCCCCTGCCTCCCTCAGCAGTGGATTTAAAAAAAAAATCCAATTGCACCTCCCCTGCCTGCTGCAGCAGTTCCAATTGCAATACTAATTGGCCCTCCCCCTCCTGTTGAAGCACTCGCTGTGATATCCCATTGAGGTGAAAAGTTCAGAGTGTTCCTGTCTTGCAACTTTGCTTTGAAGTGTGTTGGAAGCTGATAGGAAGGAGCAGCGAATCAAAAGGCAGAAAGGCAGCCGGACGCCAGGCGGCAGGCGGCAGCCACACAGTTTTAATATATAATCGATGGCAGCATTGTCGGGGGTGTTCACGTGTGCATGATGTGTTAAATTGCGGCTTTGTCCAGATGGGTGTAAGCAATCTCATGTAACTGTCTGAAGCGTTGGGAATCATGGATGGATGTCTCCATCCTTCAACATGTACACATTATCTGGTAATTTAATTCACTGCTGATTGTGGTACCTTTTGAAGACATTACTCGCCATAGTATATTTTAACAAAATTAAGTGCATTTAGAAACTAATTTATTGAAGTAAAATGCTTTGAGTCATCTTGAGGATGGAGGCAGCTATTTAAATGTGCAATTCTTCCACATACAGGCAAAATAATTTACCCTGACATCCAGCGGCAACCAATGAATTCATGTACTGTTACAAATAGATAAACATATGAAAATACACTGAACTCATTTCACCCTAAGCATATGATCGATGAAGTCACTGAGATATGATGTCTCAACTGCATTGAATATCCTCATATTGCCAATGGTTGTTTATAGTTACAAAATACTCAACAGTCAACCATGTCCAATTGCCACACAGTGAAGTGAAAGATCATGCTGAGGTAATCATTATAAACTAATAAGAAGAAACAGAGCAACTTGTTGTTATAGTTGAGCTGCTTGTTTATTATAATGCAACTCGTCACTTCTCAATTTCCTGCTTCATCAGAACCTTCAAATTTGGTTTCAAATGTCTGCATGCTGCTTATTTTGTGATGTGTAGAGAGAAAGGGGCTAATGTACATTGAAATATCTTTAAAATCATGTATTTAGCAATATGATAGGTTGCAAATTTCCTGGGTTACGTTGTAACAATTCAAATGCTAGGGTTGGACACAAAATGACGGAGTAACGTTGTAGGAAGGAATGGGTGTTGTATTGGCAATGGCAATAGACATAGCAGGAAAGGCATGGTGTCGCAGAATCATATAGCACAAAAGCAGGCATCATCTCCCGCAGGCAATTAATTCCATCCACCAGTCGCACTCTGGGTGAAATCATATATAACCATATAACAATTACAGCACGGAAACAGGTCATCTTGGCCCTTCTAGTCCGTGCCGAACACTTACTCTCACCTAGTCCCATCTACCTGCACTCAGACCATAACCCTCCATTCCTTTCCTGTCCATATACCTATACAATTTATTTTTAAATGATAAAAATGAACCTGCCTTCACCACTTCCACTGGAAGCCCATTCCACACAGCTACCACTCTCTGAGTAAAGAAGTTCCCCCTGTGCATGACAATTACTGTGACAATCGATTGTCCTCTGATATTCTCTACATCTCCTCTCCCTTATTGCAAAATGGAAGCATGTATAATTTACTATGAAGATTCTCATCACCAACGAGCGCTTGCATTAATGCAGTGGTTTGTGATGATGTTATCAAACCAATAAGACCACAATCACAATACAAACTGCTTAAGGATATAGTAAAGGACACGGCTGCAGCTTAGTTCACAAATCAGGTTTTGAACGAAGGAAGAAAAAAATCAAGAGGCAGATGCGTTAGTGGTGAATTTCCAAAGCTTAGAAATTTACCACAAGTGGAGGCATGCTTGTGAGCAGTGGAATTATTAAAGTTGGAGATATTTAAGGGGCCAGGACTATAAGAATACAGGTCCCTCATCGCGCTGTAGAGTTAAGGATAATACAGTGAAAGGGACATGCAAGACCTTGGATTCCAGCATATTTCAGGATAATTGTAAGTAAAACGAGGATAACTGCTGCAGGAATTCAACAGTTCAAGCAGCATCTTGAAGACTCTTGATATGGACAATGATCTAAAAACTGGTGCATTGTTTAAATGGTGACCATGCCGTTCAACAAGCACTGGTTCAATATTACAACATCATGCACTCCAGAGTTTTGGACGACTTTCAATTCAGAGAGGGTAGAATATAGAAGACTGAGAATAGCCCACCCTGGAGATAACAAAAGGTCTGTTGGAGGGTTTCAGCAGCAGATGAACTGAAGGACAGATGAAATGTAGAAACAAACGGACTGCAGATGTTGGTTTATACCAAGATGGGCACAAAGTGCTAGAGTAACTGGTCAGGCAGTGTGTCCGGAGAAAAAGGATATTTGATGTTTCGGATCGGACCCTACCTAAAGTCGGGTTTTTATACCTAAAATCGAAATAGACACTAATCATATGTGTGTGGCGCAAAGCTAATCTTGGGGTCAAATATGATGTCTAGTTTGCAGTTTAATTCACCCTCAACTAAGGTGAGAGATAGTATTTGTAGCTATAGAAGGGAACTTGTGACAGGGCCAAAGAGAATGGCTTCAATCTTCCCAGTATACTGTTCGAGCAAATCTCTCCTCACCCTCTTATTCCTTTATCATGTATCAATACACTGTAAATGGCTCGATTGTAATCACGTATTGTCTTTCTGCTGACTGGATAGCACGCAACAAAAGCTTTTCACTGTTGTATTGTATTGTATTGTATTCAAATTTATTGTCATTGTCTCATTTGAGACAACGAAATGAATTTTCCTTACAGGCAGTATCATTAAAAAAATCACAAAGAAATAATAAAAATAAATAATAAATAAATAATAAAACATACTAAAAACAAAATTCAAATTGAATTACAATTAAAAAAAAAAAAAAAAAAAAAAAAAATCAGCAAACACAGAAAGTTCACAACACACAACATAACATATATGGCACCAAGGTGAGGAAGGCACCATAGTCCAGCCAGCCTCCCCTCCATGTTCTGGGTAACATGGTTATTTTGGTTTATTGTCACATGTACCTCTGTACATGTGACAATAAACCAAAATAACTAAACTAATGTGTTGAAGAAGGAACTGCAGATGCTGGAAGATCGAAGGTACATAAAAATGCTGGAGAAACTCAGTGGGTGCAGCAGCATCTATGGAGTGAAGGAAATAGGCGACGTTTCGGGCCGAAACCCTTCTCCTTGCTAAACTAATGTTTGGCAAGCAGTATAACAATTAACATCAGCTCCAGTGATTACAGATCCTGATATATTATTTTTCTATGTCCGGATAGAATGTGTGATTCTGGAGGAGTTGTGAGTAGGGAGGGACTGCAGATGCTGGTTTAAACAGAAGACAGATACAAAAAGCTGGAGTAACTCAGCGGGTCAGGCAGCATCTCTGGAGAAAAGGAATAGGTGATATTTCAGGTTGAGATCCTACCTCAGAGTGTTTAATCCCCGGCATTGGTCGGGAAACTGGCCAATCTGCACATCTGGAGGAGAGGGTGCTTGTGACCCAGGATGATTCGAGCCCAAAACTCATACAATCAAGCCGAAACTGGTTTATGCACAACCAACTACAGGTACAATGAAAAGCTTCCTTGCAGCAACGTCACGTTGGGACTGAGTCATAATTTACACATATATTCTACAAGACAATAACAAGGAAAAGACTGCAAAAAAAACAAAAAACATTAGTGCAAAACACAAATAGAAAACAAATTCATGGTAGTCAAAGATGTGGCCTGTAGTGTTCCTCTGCTGAGGTAAGACCAGGGTTGTGCTGGTTGGTTCAAGAGTTGTAGCTGCTCCTGATGTGGGGTTTCTGAACCTGGTAGTGTGTACCTCCTGCTCAATGGTAGGGGTGAGAAGAGAACATGGTGACTATCATTGATGATAGATGCAGTTCTTGAGGCAGAGCCTCATGTGGATGCTTTATGATCGGGAGGGGGGAGTACTGCCTGTAATGGACTGGGTTGAATCTCTCTGCAGCCACTTGCATTCCTGTGCATTGGAATTTCTATGCCAAGCCATGATGCAACCAGTCAGGGTACTTTCTTCAGTGCATCTGTAGAAGTTTGTGGAGTATCTGGTGACATGCTGAGTCTCTTTAAATTTCAAAGTCAGTGGAGGTGCTGGCGTGCGGTCTTCATGATTACATCAATATGCTGGTTCCAAGACAGGTCATCTGAGATGCTAACTTGTTTACCATCAGACTGACTCAGATATTGCCTGACATGCTGCGTGTTACCAGCATTTTCTGTTCTTATTTCAGAAGGCTGTGGGTTCAGGCTTACTACAGGGACTTACTTTAGATTAAAATCAATTGGGTTTAATTGTCAAATGCCCCGGGTATGAACCGGGATAACTAAATTCCTATTTGCTGCACCTTTCCAGGCATGTCAGAAGCATTAGCACAAGGGACTGCTGTGCCATTAGTAATGTCATATTTTGCACCAGATGTTATTCTGTCATTAAAGATCGCAACATATCGTTCTAACTAAGACCACCTTCATAAACATGTTTGTTTAATTTCTCAGCAAACATCACCGAAAACAAATTCCTGGTCCTTATCACACTTGTACGGTGTTGTTATGTTAAAACTGGCTGCAGTATTTTTAAAACTTAAAACTGCAACTATT